>NW_028125840.1:0-365899 GCF_965194825.1 Balaenoptera physalus
AGCCGTGAAAAGCAGCTAAACCCCATTATAAAAATAAATTACTTTTAAAAACCCATGAAACAAAGACAGGGAAAGAGAGAGAAATTCTTACACAATTCGTTCAGGGGCTGTGATGCAACCTGGACTGACCATATCTAGACCCACAGCTGGATGAGACATAAGGGTGGACACTCTTGGGGCTGAGAGGTTTGGTGAGGTTGGGTGAGCAAACGCAGACCCTTTAAAGTAATACTGCGTGCTACCCATCGCATGGGTCCCAAATCTCCAGGTTCAAGGGCAACTTCCTACATCGAAAACATGCATGAGAAACCCAGAAGATGGTACACCGTGTGATGGGGAAAGGTTTCTAAAACGCACCTCATTTCTCATCTCCTTGTGCTCGGGTTCGCCATTCCAGCCACTTTACTAGCAATCTCCCTACTTGGAGCCTCAGCACCTTTAACCTCCTGTTCCGTACAGGTTGCAATTTGTCCTGAGGATGAACGGGAAGACGGGGAACCAATGAGAGACTAGCTCTTGGTGTTGGGACAGGCACAGGTCACTCTATTTTCCCATCAGGAAGAAGAATTAACCACAGGCTCAGCCTGCCCCCCGGAACCAGAACAGGGCCTGAAGCCATCCTGCGCTTTTGCGGCCAGCTCCCAAAAAAGCGACTTGTAAAATGGAGCTTCAGGGCACTGCAATTCACAAACCTGCAGAGTTATAAATGATAACTCTCGTCCACAAATATATTGAGGGAAGGCAAAGAAGAGGATTTGAAATCAAGGCAGAATTGCAGGAAACAGATTTCAGGAGGTAGATTCGAATCGCCTTTAAAGCACATGAAAAGCGGCAAAACGTTGACAATGATGCCCTTGGCCAAAAAGGGCGTATGCGTTTTTTCCTGAATATATTCAGGAAAAAACGCATACGCCCTTTTTGGCCAACCAAGCAACCTGGAAAGGCAAATCAGCGCTACAAAGAAGTCTCGCTTCCCATCGGTCAAAAGGGCCATGCTGAAAAAAGTGTCAAAACCAGAAATGCAGGACAGGCCATGGAGAAATGGGAGCCTTGCTACACTGATGGGCGGGATGTAAATTGCCAACAGCCACTCTGGAGAAGTGTACGGTGTGTCCTGAAACATCTAAAAAACACAGCTTAGAGAGCATAGGGCACTTCCACGCATGGGGGGATAAAGTGGGAAAATTGAAAATCAGCAAGACACAAGCACCCCAAAGTTTAGGGCTGCTCTGTTGACAAGGACCTCCACTTCATTCCACCTTAAATATCCCAGGAAAGCGAAAAATGGATAAAAAAGTTGTGGTCCTTATGTACAATGGAATATCACTCAGCCATGAAATCAATGTCATAAGGCTAGTAGCAGCATGATGAGTGGATTTAGGTAAGACGATTCTAAGTGAAATAAGTCACATAGAAAAGGACACTTCTCATAAGGTGTCACTTATAGAGGGAATGTAAAAACCGTTACACTTGAACTGAATTACAAAACAGAACAGAGTCACACATGCAGAAAACACACTATGGCTGCTTAACGGGAAAGGTGAGGTGGGGTGATACATAAAACAAGAGCTTCAACTTAGCTCAGATACCGTTCCATAAACCCAATATGTAATAGACAAGACCTACTCCTTGCTCAGAGAACTGGACTCAACACGCCCGATTCACCGCACAAGAATATATCTGACTAGTAATAATCTTAAAACCTATGTATTGATATCTCTCTGTTAGTGTGTCAAGTGGGTGTAAGGCGGCATAAACACAGCCGTGAAAAGCAGCTAAACCCCATTATAAAAATAAATTACTTTTAAAAACCCATGAAACAAAGACAGGGAAAGAGAGAGAAATTCTTACACAATTCGTTCAGGGGCTGTGATGCAACCTGGACTGACCATATCTAGACCCACAGCTGGATGAGACATAAGGGTGGACACTCTTGGGGCTGAGAGGTTTGGTGAGGTTGGGTGAGCAAACGCAGACCCTTTAAAGTAATACTGCGTGCTACCCATCGCATGGGTCCCAAATCTCCAGGTTCAAGGGCAACTTCCTACATCGAAAACATGCATGAGAAACCCAGAAGATGGTATACCGTGTGATGGGGAAAGGTTTCTAAAACGCACCTCATTTCTCATCTCCTTGTGCTCGGGTTCGCCATTCCAGCCACTTTACTAGCAATCTCCCTACTTGGAGCCTCAGCACCTTTAACCTCCTGTTCCGTACAGGTTGCAATTTGTCCTGAGGATGAACGGGAAGACGGGGAACCAATGAGAGACTAGCTCTTGGTGTTGGGACAGGCACAGGTCACTCTATTTTCCCATCAGGAAGAAGAATTAACCACAGGCTCAGCCTGCCCCCCGGAACCAGAACAGGGCCTGAAGCCATCCTGCGCTTTTGCGGCCAGCTCCCAAAAAAGCGACTTGTAAAATGGAGCTTCAGGGCACTGCAATTCACAAACCTGCAGAGTTATAAATGATAACTCTCGTCCACAAATATATTGAGGGAAGGCAAAGAAGAGGATTTGAAATCAAGGCAGAATTGCAGGAAACAGATTTCAGGAGGTAGATTCGAATCGCCTTTAAAGCACATGAAAAGCGGCAAAACGTTGACAATGATGCCCTTGGCCAAAAAGGGCGTATGCGTTTTTTCCTGAATATATTCAGGAAAAAACGCATACGCCCTTTTTGGCCAACCAAGCAACCTGGAAAGGCAAATCAGCGCTACAAAGAAGTCTCGCTTCCCATCGGTCAAAAGGGCCATGCTGAAAAAAGTGTCAAAACCAGAAATGCAGGACAGGCCATGGAGAAATGGGAGCCTTGCTACACTGATGGGCGGGATGTAAATTGCCAACAGCCACTCTGGAGAAGTGTACGGTGTGTCCTGAAACATCTAAAAAACACAGCTTAGAGAGCATAGGGCACTTCCACGCATGGGGGGATAAAGTGGGAAAATTGAAAATCAGCAAGACACAAGCACCCCAAAGTTTAGGGCTGCTCTGTTGACAAGGACCTCCACTTCATTCCACCTTAAATATCCCAGGAAAGCGAAAAATGGATAAAAAAGTTGTGGTCCTTATGTACAATGGAATATCACTCAGCCATGAAATCAATGTCATAAGGCTAGTAGCAGCATGATGAGTGGATTTAGGTAAGACGATTCTAAGTGAAATAAGTCACACAGAAAAGGACACTTCTCATAAGGTGTCACTTATAGAGGGAATGTAAAAACCGTTACACTTGAACTGAATTACAAAACAGAACAGAGTCACACATGCAGAAAACACACTATGGCTGCTTAACGGGAAAGGTGAGGTGGGGTGATACATAAAACAAGAGCTTCAAATTAGCTCAGATACCGTTCCATAAACCCAATATGTAATAGACAAGACCTACTCCTTGCTCAGAGAACTGGACTCAACACGCCCGATTCACCGCACATGAATATATCTGACTAGTAATAATCTTAAAACCTATGTATTGATATCTCTCTGTTAGTGTGTCAAGTGGGTGTAAAGCGGCATAAACACAGCCGTGAAAAGCAGCTAAACCCCATTATAAAAATAAATTACTTTTAAAAACCCATGAAACAAAGACAGGGAAAGAGAGAGAAATTCTTACACAATTCGTTCAGGGGCTGTGATGCAACCTGGACTGACCATATCTAGACCCACAGCTGGATGAGACATAAGGGTGGACACTCTTGGGGCTGAGAGGTTTGGTGAGGTTGGGTGAGCAAACGCAGACCCTTTAAAGTAATACTGCGTGCTACCCATCGCATGGGTCCCAAATCTCCAGGTTCAAGGGCAACTTCCTACATCGAAAACATGCATGAGAAACCCAGAAGATGGTACACCGTGTGATGGGGAAAGGTTTCTAAAACGCACCTCATTTCTCATCTCCTTGTGCTCGGGTTCGCCATTCCAGCCACTTTACTAGCAATCTCCCTACTTGGAGCCTCAGCACCTTTAACCTCCTGTTCCGTACAGGTTGCAATTTGTCCTGAGGATGAACGGGAAGACGGGGAACCAATGAGAGACTAGCTCTTGGTGTTGGGACAGGCACAGGTCACTCTATTTTCCCATCAGGAAGAAGAATTAACCACAGGCTCAGCCTGACCCGCGGAACCAGAACAGGGCCTGAAGTCATCCTGCGCTTTTGCGGACAGCTCCCAAAAAAGAGACTTGTAAAATGGAGCTTCAGGGCACTGCAATTCACAAACCTGCAGAGTTATAAATGATAACTCTCGTCCACAAATATATTGAGGGAAGGCAAAGAAGAGGATTTGAAATCAAGGCAGAATTGCAGGAAACTGATTTCAGGAGGTAGATTCGAATCGCATTTAAAGCACATGAAAAGCGGCAAAACGTTGACAATGATGCCCTTGGCCAAAAAGGGCGTATGCGTTTTTTCCTGAATATATTCAGGAAAAAACGCATACGCCCTTTTTTGCCAACCAAGCAACCTGGAAAGACAAATCAGCGCTACAAAGAAGTCTCGCTTCCCATCGGTCAAAAGGGCCATGCTGAAAAAAGTGTCAAAACCAGAAATGCAGGACAGGCCATGGAGAAATGGGAGCCTTGCTACACTGATGGGCGGGATGTAAATTGCCAACAGCCACTCTGGAGAAGTGTACGGTGTGTCCTGAAACATCTAAAAAACACAGCTTAGAGAGCATAGGGCACTTCCACGCATGGGGGGATAAAGTGGGAAAATTGAAAATCAGCAAGACACAAGCACCCCAAAGTTTAGGGCTGCTCTGTTGACAAGGACCTCCACTTCATTCCACCTTAAATATCCCAGGAAAGCGAAAAATGGATAAAAAAGTTGTGGTCCTTATGTACAATGGAATATCACTCAGCCATGAAATCAATGTCATAAGGCTAGTAGCAGCATGATGAGTGGATTTAGGTAAGACGATTCTAAGTGAAATAAGTCACACAGAAAAGGACACTTCTCATAAGGTGTCACTTATAGAGGGAATGTAAAAACCGTTACACTTGAACTGAATTACAAAACAGAACAGAGTCACACATGCAGAAAACACACTATGGCTGCTTAACGGGAAAGGTGAGGTGGGGTGATACATAAAACAAGAGCTTCAACTTAGCTCAGATACCGTTCCATAAACCCAATATGTAATAGACAAGACCTACTCCTTGCTCAGAGAACTGGACTCAACACGCCCGATTCACCGCACAAGAATATATCTGACTAGTAATAATCTTAAAACCTATGTATTGATATCTCTCTGTTAGTGTGTCAAGTGGGTGTAAGGCGGCATAAACACAGCCGTGAAAAGCAGCTAAACCCCATTATAAAAATAAATTACTTTTAAAAACCCATGAAACAAAGACAGGGAAAGAGAGAGAAATTCTTACACAATTCGTTCAGGGGCTGTGATGCAACCTGGACTGACCATATCTAGACCCACAGCTGGATGAGACATAAGGGTGGACACTCTTGGGGCTGAGAGGTTTGGTGAGGTTGGGTGAGCAAACGCAGACCCTTTAAAGTAATACTGCGTGCTACCCATCGCATGGGTCCCAAATCTCCAGGTTCAAGGGCAACTTCCTACATCGAAAACATGCATGAGAAACCCAGAAGATGGTACACCGTGTGATGGGGAAAGGTTTCTAAAACGCACCTCATTTCTCATCTCCTTGTGCTCGGGTTCGCCATTCCAGCCACTTTACTAGCAATCTCCCTACTTGGAGCCTCAGCACCTTTAACCTCCTGTTCCGTACAGGTTGCAATTTGTCCTGAGGATGAACGGGAAGACGGGGAACCAATGAGAGACTAGCTCTTGGTGTTGGGACAGGCACAGGTCACTCTATTTTCCCATCAGGAAGAAGAATTAACCACAGGCTCAGCCTGCCCCCCGGAACCAGAACAGGGCCTGAAGCCATCCTGCGCTTTTGCGGCCAGCTCCCAAAAAAGCGACTTGTAAAATGGAGCTTCAGGGCACTGCAATTCACAAACCTGCAGAGTTATAAATGATAACTCTCGTCCACAAATATATTGAGGGAAGGCAAAGAAGAGGATTTGAAATCAAGGCAGAATTGCAGGAAACAGATTTCAGGAGGTAGATTCGAATCGCCTTTAAAGCACATGAAAAGCGGCAAAACGTTGACAATGATGCCCTTGGCCAAAAAGGGCGTATGCGTTTTTTCCTGAATATATTCAGGAAAAAACGCATACGCCCTTTTTGGCCAACCAAGCAACCTGGAAAGGCAAATCAGCGCTACAAAGAAGTCTCGCTTCCCATCGGTCAAAAGGGCCATGCTGAAAAAAATGTCAAAACCAGAAATGCAGGACAGGCCATGGAGAAATGGGAGCCTTGCTACACTGATGGGCGGGATGTAAATTGCCAACAGCCACTCTGGAGAAGTGTACGGTGTGTCCTGAAACATCTAAAAAACACAGCTTAGAGAGCATAGGGCACTTCCACGCATGGGCGGATAAAGTGGGAAAATTGAAAATCAGCAAGACACAAGCACCCCAAAGTTTAGGGCTGCTCTGTTGACAAGGACCTCCACTTCATTCCACCTTAAATATCCCAGGAAAGCGAAAAATGGATAAAAAAGTTGTGGTCCTTATGTACAATGGAATATCACTCAGCCATGAAATCAATGTCATAAGGCTAGTAGCAGCATGATGAGTGGATTTAGGTAAGACGATTCTAAGTGAAATAAGTCACACAGAAAAGGACACTTCTCATAAGGTGTCACTTATAGAGGGAATGTAAAAACCGTTACACTTGAACTGAATTACAAAACAGAACAGAGTCACACATGCAGAAAACACACTATGGCTGCTTAACGGGAAAGGTGAGGTGGGGTGATACATAAAACAAGAGCTTCAAATTAGCTCAGATACCGTTCCATAAACCCAATATGTAATAGACAAGACCTACTCCTTGCTCAGAGAACTGGACTCAACACGCCCGATTCACCGCACAAGAATATATCTGACTAGTAATAATCTTAAAACCTATGTATTGATATCTCTCTGTTAGTGTGTCAAGTGGGTGTAAGGCGGCATAAACACAGCCGTGAAAAGCAGCTAAACCCCATTATAAAAATAAATTACTTTTAAAAACCCATGAAACAAAGACAGGGAAAGAGAGAGAAATTCTTACACAATTCGTTCAGGGGCTGTGATGCAACCTGGACTGACCATATCTAGACCCACAGCTGGATGAGACATAAGGGTGGACACTCTTGGGGCTGAGAGGTTTGGTGAGGTTGGGTGAGCAAACGCAGACCCTTTAAAGTAATACTGCGTGCTACCCATCGCATGGGTCCCAAATCTCCAGGTTCAAGGGCAACTTCCTACATCGAAAACATGCATGAGAAACCCAGAAGATGGTACACCGTGTGATGGGGAAAGGTTTCTAAAACGCACCTCATTTCTCATCTCCTTGTGCTCGGGTTCGCCATTCCAGCCACTTTACTAGCAATCTCCCTACTTGGAGCCTCAGCACCTTTAACCTCCTGTTCCGTACAGGTTGCAATTTGTCCTGAGGATGAACGGGAAGACGGGGAACCAATGAGAGACTAGCTCTTGGTGTTGGGACAGGCACAGGTCACTCTATTTTCCCATCAGGAAGAAGAATTAACCACAGGCTCAGCCTGCCCCCCGGAACCAGAACAGGGCCTGAAGCCATCCTGCGCTTTTGCGGCCAGCTCCCAAAAAAGCGACTTGTAAAATGGAGCTTCAGGGCACTGCAATTCACAAACCTGCAGAGTTATAAATGATAACTCTCGTCCACAAATATATTGAGGGAAGGCAAAGAAGAGGATTTGAAATCAAGGCAGAATTGCAGGAAACAGATTTCAGGAGGTAGATTCGAATCGCCTTTAAAGCACATGAAAAGCGGCAAAACGTTGACAATGATGCCCTTGGCCAAAAAGGGCGTATGCGTTTTTTCCTGAATATATTCAGGAAAAAACGCATACGCCCTTTTTGGCCAACCAAGCAACCTGGAAAGGCAAATCAGCGCTACAAAGAAGTCTCGCTTCCCATCGGTCAAAAGGGCCATGCTGAAAAAAGTGTCAAAACCAGAAATGCAGGACAGGCCATGGAGAAATGGGAGCCTTGCTACACTGATGGGCGGGATGTAAATTGCCAACAGCCACTCTGGAGAAGTGTACGGTGTGTCCTGAAACATCTAAAAAACACAGCTTAGAGAGCATAGGGCACTTCCACGCATGGGGGGATAAAGTGGGAAAATTGAAAATCAGCAAGACACAAGCACCCCAAAGTTTAGGGCTGCTCTGTTGACAAGGACCTCCACTTCATTCCACCTTAAATATCCCAGGAAAGCGAAAAATGGATAAAAAAGTTGTGGTCCTTATGTACAATGGAATATCACTCAGCCATGAAATCAATGTCATAAGGCTAGTAGCAGCATGATGAGTGGATTTAGGTAAGACGATTCTAAGTGAAATAAGTCACACAGAAAAGGACACTTCTCATAAGGTGTCACTTATAGAGGGAATGTAAAAACCGTTACACTTGAACTGAATTACAAAACAGAACAGAGTCACACATGCAGAAAACACACTATGGCTGCTTAACGGGAAAGGTGAGGTGGGGTGATACATAAAACAAGAGCTTCAAATTAGCTCAGATACCGTTCCATAAACCCAATATGTAATAGACAAGACCTACTCCTTGCTCAGAGAACTGGACTCAACACGCCCGATTCACCGCACAAGAATATATCTGACTAGTAATAATCTTAAAACCTATGTATTGATATCTCTCTGTTAGTGTGTCAAGTGGGTGTAAGGCGGCATAAACACAGCCGTGAAAAGCAGCTAAACCCCATTATAAAAATAAATTACTTTTAAAAACCCATGAAACAAAGACAGGGAAAGAGAGAGAAATTCTTACACAATTCGTTCAGGGGCTGTGATGCAACCTGGACTGACCATATCTAGACCCACAGCTGGATGAGACATAAGGGTGGACACTCTTGGGGCTGAGAGGTTTGGTGAGGTTGGGTGAGCAAACGCAGACCCTTTAAAGTAATACTGCGTGCTACCCATCGCATGGGTCCCAAATCTCCAGGTTCAAGGGCAACTTCCTACATCGAAAACATGCATGAGAAACCCAGAAGATGGTACACCGTGTGATGGGGAAAGGTTTCTAAAACGCACCTCATTTCTCATCTCCTTGTGCTCGGGTTCGCCATTCCAGCCACTTTACTAGCAATCTCCCTACTTGGAGCCTCAGCACCTTTAACCTCCTGTTCCGTACAGGTTGCAATTTGTCCTGAGGATGAACGGGAAGACGGGGAACCAATGAGAGACTAGCTCTTGGTGTTGGGACAGGCACAGGTCACTCTATTTTCCCATCAGGAAGAAGAATTAACCACAGGCTCAGCCTGCCCCCCGGAACCAGAACAGGGCCTGAAGCCATCCTGCGCTTTTGCGGCCAGCTCCCAAAAAAGCGACTTGTAAAATGGAGCTTCAGGGCACTGCAATTCACAAACCTGCAGAGTTATAAATGATAACTCTCGTCCACAAATATATTGAGGGAAGGCAAAGAAGAGGATTTGAAATCAAGGCAGAATTGCAGGAAACAGATTTCAGGAGGTAGATTCGAATCGCCTTTAAAGCACATGAAAAGCGGCAAAACGTTGACAATGATGCCCTTGGCCAAAAAGGGCGTATGCGTTTTTTCCTGAATATATTCAGGAAAAAACGCATACGCCCTTTTTGGCCAACCAAGCAACCTGGAAAGGCAAATCAGCGCTACAAAGAAGTCTCGCTTCCCATCGGTCAAAAGGGCCATGCTGAAAAAAGTGTCAAAACCAGAAATGCAGGACAGGCCATGGAGAAATGGGAGCCTTGCTACACTGATGGGCGGGATGTAAATTGCCAACAGCCACTCTGGAGAAGTGTACGGTGTGTCCTGAAACATCTAAAAAACACAGCTTAGAGAGCATAGGGCACTTCCACGCATGGGGGGATAAAGTGGGAAAATTGAAAATCAGCAAGACACAAGCACCCCAAAGTTTAGGGCTGCTCTGTTGACAAGGACCTCCACTTCATTCCACCTTAAATATCCCAGGAAAGCGAAAAATGGATAAAAAAGTTGTGGTCCTTATGTACAATGGAATATCACTCAGCCATGAAATCAATGTCATAAGGCTAGTAGCAGCATGATGAGTGGATTTAGGTAAGACGATTCTAAGTGAAATAAGTCACATAGAAAAGGACACTTCTCATAAGGTGTCACTTATAGAGGGAATGTAAAAACCGTTACACTTGAACTGAATTACAAAACAGAACAGAGTCACACATGCAGAAAACACACTATGGCTGCTTAACGGGAAAGGTGAGGTGGGGTGATACATAAAACAAGAGCTTCAACTTAGCTCAGATACCGTTCCATAAACCCAATATGTAATAGACAAGACCTACTCCTTGCTCAGAGAACTGGACTCAACACGCCCGATTCACCGCACAAGAATATATCTGACTAGTAATAATCTTAAAACCTATGTATTGATATCTCTCTGTTAGTGTGTCAAGTGGGTGTAAGGCGGCATAAACACAGCCGTGAAAAGCAGCTAAACCCCATTATAAAAATAAATTACTTTTAAAAACCCATGAAACAAAGACAGGGAAAGAGAGAGAAATTCTTACACAATTCGTTCAGGGGCTGTGATGCAACCTGGACTGACCATATCTAGACCCACAGCTGGATGAGACATAAGGGTGGACACTCTTGGGGCTGAGAGGTTTGGTGAGGTTGGGTGAGCAAACGCAGACCCTTTAAAGTAATACTGCGTGCTACCCATCGCATGGGTCCCAAATCTCCAGGTTCAAGGGCAACTTCCTACATCGAAAACATGCATGAGAAACCCAGAAGATGGTATACCGTGTGATGGGGAAAGGTTTCTAAAACGCACCTCATTTCTCATCTCCTTGTGCTCGGGTTCGCCATTCCAGCCACTTTACTAGCAATCTCCCTACTTGGAGCCTCAGCACCTTTAACCTCCTGTTCCGTACAGGTTGCAATTTGTCCTGAGGATGAACGGGAAGACGGGGAACCAATGAGAGACTAGCTCTTGGTGTTGGGACAGGCACAGGTCACTCTATTTTCCCATCAGGAAGAAGAATTAACCACAGGCTCAGCCTGCCCCCCGGAACCAGAACAGGGCCTGAAGCCATCCTGCGCTTTTGCGGCCAGCTCCCAAAAAAGCGACTTGTAAAATGGAGCTTCAGGGCACTGCAATTCACAAACCTGCAGAGTTATAAATGATAACTCTCGTCCACAAATATATTGAGGGAAGGCAAAGAAGAGGATTTGAAATCAAGGCAGAATTGCAGGAAACAGATTTCAGGAGGTAGATTCGAATCGCCTTTAAAGCACATGAAAAGCGGCAAAACGTTGACAATGATGCCCTTGGCCAAAAAGGGCGTATGCGTTTTTTCCTGAATATATTCAGGAAAAAACGCATACGCCCTTTTTGGCCAACCAAGCAACCTGGAAAGGCAAATCAGCGCTACAAAGAAGTCTCGCTTCCCATCGGTCAAAAGGGCCATGCTGAAAAAAGTGTCAAAACCAGAAATGCAGGACAGGCCATGGAGAAATGGGAGCCTTGCTACACTGATGGGCGGGATGTAAATTGCCAACAGCCACTCTGGAGAAGTGTACGGTGTGTCCTGAAACATCTAAAAAACACAGCTTAGAGAGCATAGGGCACTTCCACGCATGGGGGGATAAAGTGGGAAAATTGAAAATCAGCAAGACACAAGCACCCCAAAGTTTAGGGCTGCTCTGTTGACAAGGACCTCCACTTCATTCCACCTTAAATATCCCAGGAAAGCGAAAAATGGATAAAAAAGTTGTGGTCCTTATGTACAATGGAATATCACTCAGCCATGAAATCAATGTCATAAGGCTAGTAGCAGCATGATGAGTGGATTTAGGTAAGACGATTCTAAGTGAAATAAGTCACACAGAAAAGGACACTTCTCATAAGGTGTCACTTATAGAGGGAATGTAAAAACCGTTACACTTGAACTGAATTACAAAACAGAACAGAGTCACACATGCAGAAAACACACTATGGCTGCTTAACGGGAAAGGTGAGGTGGGGTGATACATAAAACAAGAGCTTCAAATTAGCTCAGATACCGTTCCATAAACCCAATATGTAATAGACAAGACCTACTCCTTGCTCAGAGAACTGGACTCAACACGCCCGATTCACCGCACATGAATATATCTGACTAGTAATAATCTTAAAACCTATGTATTGATATCTCTCTGTTAGTGTGTCAAGTGGGTGTAAAGCGGCATAAACACAGCCGTGAAAAGCAGCTAAACCCCATTATAAAAATAAATTACTTTTAAAAACCCATGAAACAAAGACAGGGAAAGAGAGAGAAATTCTTACACAATTCGTTCAGGGGCTGTGATGCAACCTGGACTGACCATATCTAGACCCACAGCTGGATGAGACATAAGGGTGGACACTCTTGGGGCTGAGAGGTTTGGTGAGGTTGGGTGAGCAAACGCAGACCCTTTAAAGTAATACTGCGTGCTACCCATCGCATGGGTCCCAAATCTCCAGGTTCAAGGGCAACTTCCTACATCGAAAACATGCATGAGAAACCCAGAAGATGGTACACCGTGTGATGGGGAAAGGTTTCTAAAACGCACCTCATTTCTCATCTCCTTGTGCTCGGGTTCGCCATTCCAGCCACTTTACTAGCAATCTCCCTACTTGGAGCCTCAGCACCTTTAACCTCCTGTTCCGTACAGGTTGCAATTTGTCCTGAGGATGAACGGGAAGACGGGGAACCAATGAGAGACTAGCTCTTGGTGTTGGGACAGGCACAGGTCACTCTATTTTCCCATCAGGAAGAAGAATTAACCACAGGCTCAGCCTGACCCGCGGAACCAGAACAGGGCCTGAAGTCATCCTGCGCTTTTGCGGACAGCTCCCAAAAAAGAGACTTGTAAAATGGAGCTTCAGGGCACTGCAATTCACAAACCTGCAGAGTTATAAATGATAACTCTCGTCCACAAATATATTGAGGGAAGGCAAAGAAGAGGATTTGAAATCAAGGCAGAATTGCAGGAAACTGATTTCAGGAGGTAGATTCGAATCGCATTTAAAGCACATGAAAAGCGGCAAAACGTTGACAATGATGCCCTTGGCCAAAAAGGGCGTATGCGTTTTTTCCTGAATATATTCAGGAAAAAACGCATACGCCCTTTTTTGCCAACCAAGCAACCTGGAAAGACAAATCAGCGCTACAAAGAAGTCTCGCTTCCCATCGGTCAAAAGGGCCATGCTGAAAAAAGTGTCAAAACCAGAAATGCAGGACAGGCCATGGAGAAATGGGAGCCTTGCTACACTGATGGGCGGGATGTAAATTGCCAACAGCCACTCTGGAGAAGTGTACGGTGTGTCCTGAAACATCTAAAAAACACAGCTTAGAGAGCATAGGGCACTTCCACGCATGGGGGGATAAAGTGGGAAAATTGAAAATCAGCAAGACACAAGCACCCCAAAGTTTAGGGCTGCTCTGTTGACAAGGACCTCCACTTCATTCCACCTTAAATATCCCAGGAAAGCGAAAAATGGATAAAAAAGTTGTGGTCCTTATGTACAATGGAATATCACTCAGCCATGAAATCAATGTCATAAGGCTAGTAGCAGCATGATGAGTGGATTTAGGTAAGACGATTCTAAGTGAAATAAGTCACACAGAAAAGGACACTTCTCATAAGGTGTCACTTATAGAGGGAATGTAAAAACCGTTACACTTGAACTGAATTACAAAACAGAACAGAGTCACACATGCAGAAAACACACTATGGCTGCTTAACGGGAAAGGTGAGGTGGGGTGATACATAAAACAAGAGCTTCAACTTAGCTCAGATACCGTTCCATAAACCCAATATGTAATAGACAAGACCTACTCCTTGCTCAGAGAACTGGACTCAACACGCCCGATTCACCGCACAAGAATATATCTGACTAGTAATAATCTTAAAACCTATGTATTGATATCTCTCTGTTAGTGTGTCAAGTGGGTGTAAGGCGGCATAAACACAGCCGTGAAAAGCAGCTAAACCCCATTATAAAAATAAATTACTTTTAAAAACCCATGAAACAAAGACAGGGAAAGAGAGAGAAATTCTTACACAATTCGTTCAGGGGCTGTGATGCAACCTGGACTGACCATATCTAGACCCACAGCTGGATGAGACATAAGGGTGGACACTCTTGGGGCTGAGAGGTTTGGTGAGGTTGGGTGAGCAAACGCAGACCCTTTAAAGTAATACTGCGTGCTACCCATCGCATGGGTCCCAAATCTCCAGGTTCAAGGGCAACTTCCTACATCGAAAACATGCATGAGAAACCCAGAAGATGGTACACCGTGTGATGGGGAAAGGTTTCTAAAACGCACCTCATTTCTCATCTCCTTGTGCTCGGGTTCGCCATTCCAGCCACTTTACTAGCAATCTCCCTACTTGGAGCCTCAGCACCTTTAACCTCCTGTTCCGTACAGGTTGCAATTTGTCCTGAGGATGAACGGGAAGACGGGGAACCAATGAGAGACTAGCTCTTGGTGTTGGGACAGGCACAGGTCACTCTATTTTCCCATCAGGAAGAAGAATTAACCACAGGCTCAGCCTGCCCCCCGGAACCAGAACAGGGCCTGAAGCCATCCTGCGCTTTTGCGGCCAGCTCCCAAAAAAGCGACTTGTAAAATGGAGCTTCAGGGCACTGCAATTCACAAACCTGCAGAGTTATAAATGATAACTCTCGTCCACAAATATATTGAGGGAAGGCAAAGAAGAGGATTTGAAATCAAGGCAGAATTGCAGGAAACAGATTTCAGGAGGTAGATTCGAATCGCCTTTAAAGCACATGAAAAGCGGCAAAACGTTGACAATGATGCCCTTGGCCAAAAAGGGCGTATGCGTTTTTTCCTGAATATATTCAGGAAAAAACGCATACGCCCTTTTTGGCCAACCAAGCAACCTGGAAAGGCAAATCAGCGCTACAAAGAAGTCTCGCTTCCCATCGGTCAAAAGGGCCATGCTGAAAAAAATGTCAAAACCAGAAATGCAGGACAGGCCATGGAGAAATGGGAGCCTTGCTACACTGATGGGCGGGATGTAAATTGCCAACAGCCACTCTGGAGAAGTGTACGGTGTGTCCTGAAACATCTAAAAAACACAGCTTAGAGAGCATAGGGCACTTCCACGCATGGGGGGATAAAGTGGGAAAATTGAAAATCAGCAAGACACAAGCACCCCAAAGTTTAGGGCTGCTCTGTTGACAAGGACCTCCACTTCATTCCACCTTAAATATCCCAGGAAAGCGAAAAATGGATAAAAAAGTTGTGGTCCTTATGTACAATGGAATATCACTCAGCCATGAAATCAATGTCATAAGGCTAGTAGCAGCATGATGAGTGGATTTAGGTAAGACGATTCTAAGTGAAATAAGTCACACAGAAAAGGACACTTCTCATAAGGTGTCACTTATAGAGGGAATGTAAAAACCGTTACACTTGAACTGAATTACAAAACAGAACAGAGTCACAAATGCAGAAAACACACTATGGCTGCTTAACGGGAAAGGTGAGGTGGGGTGATACATAAAACAAGAGCTTCAAATTAGCTCAGATACCGTTCCATAAACCCAATATGTAATAGACAAGACCTACTCCTTGCTCAGAGAACTGGACTCAACACGCCCGATTCACCGCACAAGAATATATCTGACTAGTAATAATCTTAAAACCTATGTATTGATATCTCTCTGTTAGTGTGTCAAGTGGGTGTAAGGCGGCATAAACACAGCCGTGAAAAGCAGCTAAACCCCATTATAAAAATAAATTACTTTTAAAAACCCATGAAACAAAGACAGGGAAAGAGAGAGAAATTCTTACACAATTCGTTCAGGGGCTGTGATGCAACCTGGACTGACCATATCTAGACCCACAGCTGGATGAGACATAAGGGTGGACACTCTTGGGGCTGAGAGGTTTGGTGAGGTTGGGTGAGCAAACGCAGACCCTTTAAAGTAATACTGCGTGCTACCCATCGCATGGGTCCCAAATCTCCAGGTTCAAGGGCAACTTCCTACATCGAAAACATGCATGAGAAACCCAGAAGATGGTACACCGTGTGATGGGGAAAGGTTTCTAAAACGCACCTCATTTCTCATCTCCTTGTGCTCGGGTTCGCCATTCCAGCCACTTTACTAGCAATCTCCCTACTTGGAGCCTCAGCACCTTTAACCTCCTGTTCCGTACAGGTTGCAATTTGTCCTGAGGATGAACGGGAAGACGGGGAACCAATGAGAGACTAGCTCTTGGTGTTGGGACAGGCACAGGTCACTCTATTTTCCCATCAGGAAGAAGAATTAACCACAGGCTCAGCCTGCCCCCCGGAACCAGAACAGGGCCTGAAGCCATCCTGCGCTTTTGCGGCCAGCTCCCAAAAAAGCGACTTGTAAAATGGAGCTTCAGGGCACTGCAATTCACAAACCTGCAGAGTTATAAATGATAACTCTCGTCCACAAATATATTGAGGGAAGGCAAAGAAGAGGATTTGAAATCAAGGCAGAATTGCAGGAAACAGATTTCAGGAGGTAGATTCGAATCGCCTTTAAAGCACATGAAAAGCGGCAAAACGTTGACAATGATGCCCTTGGCCAAAAAGGGCGTATGCGTTTTTTCCTGAATATATTCAGGAAAAAACGCATACGCCCTTTTTGGCCAACCAAGCAACCTGGAAAGGCAAATCAGCGCTACAAAGAAGTCTCGCTTCCCATCGGTCAAAAGGGCCATGCTGAAAAAAGTGTCAAAACCAGAAATGCAGGACAGGCCATGGAGAAATGGGAGCCTTGCTACACTGATGGGCGGGATGTAAATTGCCAACAGCCACTCTGGAGAAGTGTACGGTGTGTCCTGAAACATCTAAAAAACACAGCTTAGAGAGCATAGGGCACTTCCACGCATGGGGGGATAAAGTGGGAAAATTGAAAATCAGCAAGACACAAGCACCCCAAAGTTTAGGGCTGCTCTGTTGACAAGGACCTCCACTTCATTCCACCTTAAATATCCCAGGAAAGCGAAAAATGGATAAAAAAGTTGTGGTCCTTATGTACAATGGAATATCACTCAGCCATGAAATCAATGTCATAAGGCTAGTAGCAGCATGATGAGTGGATTTAGGTAAGACGATTCTAAGTGAAATAAGTCACACAGAAAAGGACACTTCTCATAAGGTGTCACTTATAGAGGGAATGTAAAAACCGTTACACTTGAACTGAATTACAAAACAGAACAGAGTCACACATGCAGAAAACACACTATGGCTGCTTAACGGGAAAGGTGAGGTGGGGTGATACATAAAACAAGAGCTTCAAATTAGCTCAGATACCGTTCCATAAACCCAATATGTAATAGACAAGACCTACTCCTTGCTCAGAGAACTGGACTCAACACGCCCGATTCACCGCACATGAATATATCTGACTAGTAATAATCTTAAAACCTATGTATTGATATCTCTCTGTTAGTGTGTCAAGTGGGTGTAAAGCGGCATAAACACAGCCGTGAAAAGCAGCTAAACCCCATTATAAAAATAAATTACTTTTAAAAACCCATGAAACAAAGACAGGGAAAGAGAGAGAAATTCTTACACAATTCGTTCAGGGGCTGTGATGCAACCTGGACTGACCATATCTAGACCCACAGCTGGATGAGACATAAGGGTGGACACTCTTGGGGCTGAGAGGTTTGGTGAGGTTGGGTGAGCAAACGCAGACCCTTTAAAGTAATACTGCGTGCTACCCATCGCATGGGTCCCAAATCTCCAGGTTCAAGGGCAACTTCCTACATCGAAAACATGCATGAGAAACCCAGAAGATGGTACACCGTGTGATGGGGAAAGGTTTCTAAAACGCACCTCATTTCTCATCTCCTTGTGCTCGGGTTCGCCATTCCAGCCACTTTACTAGCAATCTCCCTACTTGGAGCCTCAGCACCTTTAACCTCCTGTTCCGTACAGGTTGCAATTTGTCCTGAGGATGAACGGGAAGACGGGGAACCAATGAGAGACTAGCTCTTGGTGTTGGGACAGGCACAGGTCACTCTATTTTCCCATCAGGAAGAAGAATTAACCACAGGCTCAGCCTGACCCGCGGAACCAGAACAGGGCCTGAAGTCATCCTGCGCTTTTGCGGACAGCTCCCAAAAAAGAGACTTGTAAAATGGAGCTTCAGGGCACTGCAATTCACAAACCTGCAGAGTTATAAATGATAACTCTCGTCCACAAATATATTGAGGGAAGGCAAAGAAGAGGATTTGAAATCAAGGCAGAATTGCAGGAAACAGATTTCAGGAGGTAGATTCGAATCGCCTTTAAAGCACATGAAAAGCGGCAAAACGTTGACAATGATGCCCTTGGCCAAAAAGGGCGTATGCGTTTTTTCCTGAATATATTCAGGAAAAAACGCATACGCCCTTTTTGGCCAACCAAGCAACCTGGAAAGGCAAATCAGCGCTACAAAGAAGTCTCGCTTCCCATCGGTCAAAAGGGCCATGCTGAAAAAAGTGTCAAAACCAGAAATGCAGGACAGGCCATGGAGAAATGGGAGCCTTGCTACACTGATGGGCGGGATGTAAATTGCCAACAGCCACTCTGGAGAAGTGTACGGTGTGTCCTGAAACATCTAAAAAACACAGCTTAGAGAGCATAGGGCACTTCCACGCATGGGGGGATAAAGTGGGAAAATTGAAAATCAGCAAGACACAAGCACCCCAAAGTTTAGGGCTGCTCTGTTGACAAGGACCTCCACTTCATTCCACCTTAAATATCCCAGGAAAGCGAAAAATGGATAAAAAAGTTGTGGTCCTTATGTACAATGGAATATCACTCAGCCATGAAATCAATGTCATAAGGCTAGTAGCAGCATGATGAGTGGATTTAGGTAAGACGATTCTAAGTGAAATAAGTCACACAGAAAAGGACACTTCTCATAAGGTGTCACTTATAGAGGGAATGTAAAAACCGTTACACTTGAACTGAATTACAAAACAGAACAGAGTCACACATGCAGAAAACACACTATGGCTGCTTAACGGGAAAGGTGAGGTGGGGTGATACATAAAACAAGAGCTTCAAATTAGCTCAGATACCGTTCCATAAACCCAATATGTAATAGACAAGACCTACTCCTTGCTCAGAGAACTGGACTCAACACGCCCGATTCACCGCACATGAATATATCTGACTAGTAATAATCTTAAAACCTATGTATTGATATCTCTCTGTTAGTGTGTCAAGTGGGTGTAAAGCGGCATAAACACAGCCGTGAAAAGCAGCTAAACCCCATTATAAAAATAAATTACTTT
Source organism: Balaenoptera physalus (assembly GCF_965194825.1). Lineage (NCBI taxonomy): Eukaryota > Metazoa > Chordata > Mammalia > Artiodactyla > Balaenopteridae > Balaenoptera > Balaenoptera physalus. Next base: position 19,406 of record NW_028125840.1, read on the forward strand.
TAAAAACCCATGAAACAAAGACAGGGAAAGAGAGAGAAATTCTTACACAATTCGTTCAGGGGCTGTGATGCAACCTGGACTGACCATATCTAGACCCACAGCTGGATGAGACATAAGGGTGGACACTCTTGGGGCTGAGAGGTTTGGTGAGGTTGGGTGAGCAAACGCAGACCCTTTAAAGTAATACTGCGTGCTACCCATCGCATGGGTCCCAAATCTCCAGGTTCAAGGGCAACTTCCTACATCGAAAACATGCATGAGAAACCCAGAAGATGGTACACCGTGTGATGGGGAAAGGTTTCTAAAACGCACCTCATTTCTCATCTCCTTGTGCTCGGGTTCGCCATTCCAGCCACTTTACTAGCAATCTCCCTACTTGGAGCCTCAGCACCTTTAACCTCCTGTTCCGTACAGGTTGCAATTTGTCCTGAGGATGAACGGGAAGACGGGGAACCAATGAGAGACTAGCTCTTGGTGTTGGGACAGGCACAGGTCACTCTATTTTCCCATCAGGAAGAAGAATTAACCACAGGCTCAGCCTGACCCGCGGAACCAGAACAGGGCCTGAAGTCATCCTGCGCTTTTGCGGACAGCTCCCAAAAAAGAGACTTGTAAAATGGAGCTTCAGGGCACTGCAATTCACAAACCTGCAGAGTTATAAATGATAACTCTCGTCCACAAATATATTGAGGGAAGCCAAAGAAGAGGATTTGAAATCAAGGCAGAATTGCAGGAAACTGATTTCAGGAGGTAGATTCGAATCGCCTTTAAAGCACATGAAAAGCGGCAAAACGTTGACAATGATGCCCTTGGCCAAAAAGGGCGTATGCGTTTTTTCCTGAATATATTCAGGAAAAAACGCATACGCCCTTTTTTGCCAACCAAGCAACCTGGAAAGACAAATCAGCGCTACAAAGAAGTCTCGCTTCCCATCGGTCAAAAGGGCCATGCTGAAAAAAGTGTCAAAACCAGAAATGCAGGACAGGCCATGGAGAAATGGGAGCCTTGCTACACTGATGGGCGGGATGTAAATTGCCAACAGCCACTCTGGAGAAGTGTACGGTGTGTCCTGAAACATCTAAAAAACACAGCTTAGAGAGCATAGGGCACTTCCACGCATGGGGGGATAAAGTGGGAAAATTGAAAATCAGCAAGACACAAGCACCCCAAAGTTTAGGGCTGCTCTGTTGACAAGGACCTCCACTTCATTCCACCTTAAATATCCCAGGAAAGCGAAAAATGGATAAAAAAGTTGTGGTCCTTATGTACAATGGAATATCACTCAGCCATGAAATCAATGTCATAAGGCTAGTAGCAGCATGATGAGTGGATTTAGGTAAGACGATTCTAAGTGAAATAAGTCACACAGAAAAGGACACTTCTCATAAGGTGTCACTTATAGAGGGAATGTAAAAACCGTTACACTTGAACTGAATTACAAAACAGAACAGAGTCACACATGCAGAAAACACACTATGGCTGCTTAACGGGAAAGGTGAGGTGGGGTGATACATAAAACAAGAGCTTCAAATTAGCTCAGATACCGTTCCATAAACCCAATATGTAATAGACAAGACCTACTCCTTGCTCAGAGAACTGGACTCAACACGCCCGATTCACCGCACATGAATATATCTGACTAGTAATAATCTTAAAACCTATGTATTGATATCTCTCTGTTAGTGTGTCAAGTGGGTGTAAGGCGGCATAAACACAGCCGTGAAAAGCAGCTAAACCCCATTATAAAAATAAATTACTTTTAAAAACCCATGAAACAAAGACAGGGAAAGAGAGAGAAATTCTTACACAATTCGTTCAGGGGCTGTGATGCAACCTGGACTGACCATATCTAGACCCACAGCTGGATGAGACATAAGGGTGGACACTCTTGGGGCTGAGAGGTTTGGTGAGGTTGGGTGAGCAAACGCAGACCCTTTAAAGTAATACTGCGTGCTACCCATCGCATGGGTCCCAAATCTCCAGGTTCAAGGGCAACTTCCTACATCGAAAACATGCATGAGAAACCCAGAAGATGGTACACCGTGTGATGGGGAAAGGTTTCTAAAACGCACCTCATTTCTCATCTCCTTGTGCTCGGGTTCGCCATTCCAGCCACTTTACTAGCAATCTCCCTACTTGGAGCCTCAGCACCTTTAACCTCCTGTTCCGTACAGGTTGCAATTTGTCCTGAGGATGAACGGGAAGACGGGGAACCAATGAGAGACTAGCTCTTGGTGTTGGGACAGGCACAGGTCACTCTATTTTCCCATCAGGAAGAAGAATTAACCACAGGCTCAGCCTGCCCCCCGGAACCAGAACAGGGCCTGAAGCCATCCTGCGCTTTTGCGGCCAGCTCCCAAAAAAGCGACTTGTAAAATGGAGCTTCAGGGCACTGCAATTCACAAACCTGCAGAGTTATAAATGATAACTCTCGTCCACAAATATATTGAGGGAAGGCAAAGAAGAGGATTTGAAATCAAGGCAGAATTGCAGGAAACAGATTTCAGGAGGTAGATTCGAATCGCCTTTAAAGCACATGAAAAGCGGCAAAACGTTGACAATGATGCCCTTGGCCAAAAAGGGCGTATGCGTTTTTTCCTGAATATATTCAGGAAAAAACGCATACGCCCTTTTTGGCCAACCAAGCAACCTGGAAAGGCAAATCAGCGCTACAAAGAAGTCTCGCTTCCCATCGGTCAAAAGGGCCATGCTGAAAAAAATGTCAAAACCAGAAATGCAGGACAGGCCATGGAGAAATGGGAGCCTTGCTACACTGATGGGCGGGATGTAAATTGCCAACAGCCACTCTGGAGAAGTGTACGGTGTGTCCTGAAACATCTAAAAAACACAGCTTAGAGAGCATAGGGCACTTCCACGCATGGGGGGATAAAGTGGGAAAATTGAAAATCAGCAAGACACAAGCACCCCAAAGTTTAGGGCTGCTCTGTTGACAAGGACCTCCACTTCATTCCACCTTAAATATCCCAGGAAAGCGAAAAATGGATAAAAAAGTTGTGGTCCTTATGTACAATGGAATATCACTCAGCCATGAAATCAATGTCATAAGGCTAGTAGCAGCATGATGAGTGGATTTAGGTAAGACGATTCTAAGTGAAATAAGTCACACAGAAAAGGACACTTCTCATAAGGTGTCACTTATAGAGGGAATGTAAAAACCGTTACACTTGAACTGAATTACAAAACAGAACAGAGTCACACATGCAGAAAACACACTATGGCTGCTTAACGGGAAAGGTGAGGTGGGGTGATACATAAAACAAGAGCTTCAAATTAGCTCAGATACCGTTCCATAAACCCAATATGTAATAGACAAGACCTACTCCTTGCTCAGAGAACTGGACTCAACACGCCCGATTCACCGCACATGAATATATCTGACTAGTAATAATCTTAAAACCTATGTATTGATATCTCTCTGTTAGTGTGTCAAGTGGGTGTAAGGCGGCATAAACACAGCCGTGAAAAGCAGCTAAACCCCATTATAAAAATAAATTACTTTTAAAAACCCATGAAACAAAGACAGGGAAAGAGAGAGAAATTCTTACACAATTCGTTCAGGGGCTGTGATGCAACCTGGACTGACCATATCTAGACCCACAGCTGGATGAGACATAAGGGTGGACACTCTTGGGGCTGAGAGGTTTGGTGAGGTTGGGTGAGCAAACGCAGACCCTTTAAAGTAATACTGCGTGCTACCCATCGCATGGGTCCCAAATCTCCAGGTTCAAGGGCAACTTCCTACATCGAAAACATGCATGAGAAACCCAGAAGATGGTACACCGTGTGATGGGGAAAGGTTTCTAAAACGCACCTCATTTCTCATCTCCTTGTGCTCGGGTTCGCCATTCCAGCCACTTTACTAGCAATCTCCCTACTTGGAGCCTCAGCACCTTTAACCTCCTGTTCCGTACAGGTTGCAATTTGTCCTGAGGATGAACGGGAAGACGGGGAACCAATGAGAGACTAGCTCTTGGTGTTGGGACAGGCACAGGTCACTCTATTTTCCCATCAGGAAGAAGAATTAACCACAGGCTCAGCCTGCCCCCCGGAACCAGAACAGGGCCTGAAGCCATCCTACGCTTTTGCGGCCAGCTCCCAAAAAAGCGACTTGTAAAATGGAGCTTCAGGGCACTGCAATTCACAAACCTGCAGAGTTATAAATGATAACTCTCGTCCACAAATATATTGAGGGAAGGCAAAGAAGAGGATTTGAAATCAAGGCAGAATTGCAGGAAACAGATTTCAGGAGGTAGATTCGAATCGCCTTTAAAGCACATGAAAAGCGGCAAAACGTTGACAATGATGCCCTTGGCCAAAAAGGGCGTATGCGTTTTTTCCTGAATATATTCAGGAAAAAACGCATACGCCCTTTTTGGCCAACCAAGCAACCTGGAAAGGCAAATCAGCGCTACAAAGAAGTCTCGCTTCCCATCGGTCAAAAGGGCCATGCTGAAAAAAATGTCAAAACCAGAAATGCAGGACAGGCCATGGAGAAATGGGAGCCTTGCTACACTGATGGGCGGGATGTAAATTGCCAACAGCCACTCTGGAGAAGTGTACGGTGTGTCCTGAAACATCTAAAAAACACAGCTTAGAGAGCATAGGGCACTTCCACGCATGGGGGGATAAAGTGGGAAAATTGAAAATCAGCAAGACACAAGCACCCCAAAGTTTAGGGCTGCTCTGTTGACAAGGACCTCCACTTCATTCCACCTTAAATATCCCAGGAAAGCGAAAAATGGATAAAAAAGTTGTGGTCCTTATGTACAATGGAATATCACTCAGCCATGAAATCAATGTCATAAGGCTAGTAGCAGCATGATGAGTGGATTTAGGTAAGACGATTCTAAGTGAAATAAGTCACACAGAAAAGGACACTTCTCATAAGGTGTCACTTATAGAGGGAATGTAAAAACCGTTACACTTGAACTGAATTACAAAACAGAACAGAGTCACACATGCAGAAAACACACTATGGCTGCTTAACGGGAAAGGTGAGGTGGGGTGATACATAAAACAAGAGCTTCAAATTAGCTCAGATACCGTTCCATAAACCCAATATGTAATAGACAAGACCTACTCCTTGCTCAGAGAACTGGACTCAACACGCCCGATTCACCGCACAAGAATATATCTGACTAGTAATAATCTTAAAACCTATGTATTGATATCTCTCTGTTAGTGTGTCAAGTGGGTGTAAGGCGGCATAAACACAGCCGTGAAAAGCAGCTAAACCCCATTATAAAAATAAATTACTTTTAAAAACCCATGAAACAAAGACAGGGAAAGAGAGAGAAATTCTTACACAATTCGTTCAGGGGCTGTGATGCAACCTGGACTGACCATATCTAGACCCACAGCTGGATGAGACATAAGGGTGGACACTCTTGGGGCTGAGAGGTTTGGTGAGGTTGGGTGAGCAAACGCAGACCCTTTAAAGTAATACTGCGTGCTACCCATCGCATGGGTCCCAAATCTCCAGGTTCAAGGGCAACTTCCTACATCGAAAACATGCATGAGAAACCCAGAAGATGGTACACCGTGTGATGGGGAAAGGTTTCTAAAACGCACCTCATTTCTCATCTCCTTGTGCTCGGGTTCGCCATTCCAGCCACTTTACTAGCAATCTCCCTACTTGGAGCCTCAGCACCTTTAACCTCCTGTTCCGTACAGGTTGCAATTTGTCCTGAGGATGAACGGGAAGACGGGGAACCAATGAGAGACTAGCTCTTGGTGTTGGGACAGGCACAGGTCACTCTATTTTCCCATCAGGAAGAAGAATTAACCACAGGCTCAGCCTGACCCGCGGAACCAGAACAGGGCCTGAAGTCATCCTGCGCTTTTGCGGACAGCTCCCAAAAAAGAGACTTGTAAAATGGAGCTTCAGGGCACTGCAATTCACAAACCTGCAGAGTTATAAATGATAACTCTCGTCCACAAATATATTGAGGGAAGGCAAAGAAGAGGATTTGAAATCAAGGCAGAATTGCAGGAAACTGATTTCAGGAGGTAGATTCGAATCGCCTTTAAAGCACATGAAAAGCGGCAAAACGTTGACAATGATGCCCTTGGCCAAAAAGGGCGTATGCGTTTTTTCCTGAATATATTCAGGAAAAAACGCATACGCCCTTTTTTGCCAACCAAGCAACCTGGAAAGACAAATCAGCGCTACAAAGAAGTCTCGCTTCCCATCGGTCAAAAGGGCCATGCTGAAAAAAGTGTCAAAACCAGAAATGCAGGACAGGCCATGGAGAAATGGGAGCCTTGCTACACTGATGGGCGGGATGTAAATTGCCAACAGCCACTCTGGAGAAGTGTACGGTGTGTCCTGAAACATCTAAAAAACACAGCTTAGAGAGCATAGGGCACTTCCACGCATGGGGGGATAAAGTGGGAAAATTGAAAATCAGCAAGACACAAGCACCCCAAAGTTTAGGGCTGCTCTGTTGACAAGGACCTCCACTTCATTCCACCTTAAATATCCCAGGAAAGCGAAAAATGGATAAAAAAGTTGTGGTCCTTATGTACAATGGAATATCACTCAGCCATGAAATCAATGTCATAAGGCTAGTAGCAGCATGATGAGTGGATTTAGGTAAGACGATTCTAAGTGAAATAAGTCACACAGAAAAGGACACTTCTCATAAGGTGTCACTTATAGAGGGAATGTAAAAACCGTTACACTTGAACTGAATTACAAAACAGAACAGAGTCACACATGCAGAAAACACACTATGGCTGCTTAACGGGAAAGGTGAGGTGGGGTGATACATAAAACAAGAGCTTCAAATTAGCTCAGATACCGTTCCATAAACCCAATATGTAATAGACAAGACCTACTCCTTGCTCAGAGAACTGGACTCAACACGCCCGATTCACCGCACATGAATATATCTGACTAGTAATAATCTTAAAACCTATGTATTGATATCTCTCTGTTAGTGTGTCAAGTGGGTGTAAGGCGGCATAAACACAGCCGTGAAAAGCAGCTAAACCCCATTATAAAAATAAATTACTTTTAAAAACCCATGAAACAAAGACAGGGAAAGAGAGAGAAATTCTTACACAATTCGTTCAGGGGCTGTGATGCAACCTGGACTGACCATATCTAGACCCACAGCTGGATGAGACATAAGGGTGGACACTCTTGGGGCTGAGAGGTTTGGTGAGGTTGGGTGAGCAAACGCAGACCCTTTAAAGTAATACTGCGTGCTACCCATCGCATGGGTCCCAAATCTCCAGGTTCAAGGGCAACTTCCTACATCGAAAACATGCATGAGAAACCCAGAAGATGGTACACCGTGTGATGGGGAAAGGTTTCTAAAACGCACCTCATTTCTCATCTCCTTGTGCTCGGGTTCGCCATTCCAGCCACTTTACTAGCAATCTCCCTACTTGGAGCCTCAGCACCTTTAACCTCCTGTTCCGTACAGGTTGCAATTTGTCCTGAGGATGAACGGGAAGACGGGGAACCAATGAGAGACTAGCTCTTGGTGTTGGGACAGGCACAGGTCACTCTATTTTCCCATCAGGAAGAAGAATTAACCACAGGCTCAGCCTGCCCCCCGGAACCAGAACAGGGCCTGAAGCCATCCTGCGCTTTTGCGGCCAGCTCCCAAAAAAGCGACTTGTAAAATGGAGCTTCAGGGCACTGCAATTCACAAACCTGCAGAGTTATAAATGATAACTCTCGTCCACAAATATATTGAGGGAAGGCAAAGAAGAGGATTTGAAATCAAGGCAGAATTGCAGGAAACAGATTTCAGGAGGTAGATTCGAATCGCCTTTAAAGCACATGAAAAGCGGCAAAACGTTGACAATGATGCCCTTGGCCAAAAAGGGCGTATGCGTTTTTTCCTGAATATATTCAGGAAAAAACGCATACGCCCTTTTTGGCCAACCAAGCAACCTGGAAAGGCAAATCAGCGCTACAAAGAAGTCTCGCTTCCCATCGGTCAAAAGGGCCATGCTGAAAAAAATGTCAAAACCAGAAATGCAGGACAGGCCATGGAGAAATGGGAGCCTTGCTACACTGATGGGCGGGATGTAAATTGCCAACAGCCACTCTGGAGAAGTGTACGGTGTGTCCTGAAACATCTAAAAAACACAGCTTAGAGAGCATAGGGCACTTCCACGCATGGGGGGATAAAGTGGGAAAATTGAAAATCAGCAAGACACAAGCACCCCAAAGTTTAGGGCTGCTCTGTTGACAAGGACCTCCACTTCATTCCACCTTAAATATCCCAGGAAAGCGAAAAATGGATAAAAAAGTTGTGGTCCTTATGTACAATGGAATATCACTCAGCCATGAAATCAATGTCATAAGGCTAGTAGCAGCATGATGAGTGGATTTAGGTAAGACGATTCTAAGTGAAATAAGTCACATAGAAAAGGACACTTCTCATAAGGTGTCACTTATAGAGGGAATGTAAAAACCGTTACACTTGAACTGAATTACAAAACAGAACAGAGTCACACATGCAGAAAACACACTATGGCTGCTTAACGGGAAAGGTGAGGTGGGGTGATACATAAAACAAGAGCTTCAACTTAGCTCAGATACCGTTCCATAAACCCAATATGTAATAGACAAGACCTACTCCTTGCTCAGAGAACTGGACTCAACACGCCCGATTCACCGCACAAGAATATATCTGACTAGTAATAATCTTAAAACCTATGTATTGATATCTCTCTGTTAGTGTGTCAAGTGGGTGTAAGGCGGCATAAACACAGCCGTGAAAAGCAGCTAAACCCCATTATAAAAATAAATTACTTTTAAAAACCCATGAAACAAAGACAGGGAAAGAGAGAGAAATTCTTACACAATTCGTTCAGGGGCTGTGATGCAACCTGGACTGACCATATCTAGACCCACAGCTGGATGAGACATAAGGGTGGACACTCTTGGGGCTGAGAGGTTTGGTGAGGTTGGGTGAGCAAACGCAGACCCTTTAAAGTAATACTGCGTGCTACCCATCGCATGGGTCCCAAATCTCCAGGTTCAAGGGCAACTTCCTACATCGAAAACATGCATGAGAAACCCAGAAGATGGTACACCGTGTGATGGGGAAAGGTTTCTAAAACGCACCTCATTTCTCATCTCCTTGTGCTCGGGTTCGCCATTCCAGCCACTTTACTAGCAATCTCCCTACTTGGAGCCTCAGCACCTTTAACCTCCTGTTCCGTACAGGTTGCAATTTGTCCTGAGGATGAACGGGAAGACGGGGAACCAATGAGAGACTAGCTCTTGGTGTTGGGACAGGCACAGGTCACTCTATTTTCCCATCAGGAAGAAGAATTAACCACAGGCTCAGCCTGCCCCCCGGAACCAGAACAGGGCCTGAAGCCATCCTGCGCTTTTGCGGCCAGTTCCCAAAAAAGCGACTTGTAAAATGGAGCTTCAGGGCACTGCAATTCACAAACCTGCAGAGTTATAAATGATAACTCTCGTCCACAAATATATTGAGGGAAGGCAAAGAAGAGGATTTGAAATCAAGGCAGAATTGCAGGAAACAGATTTCAGGAGGTAGATTCGAATCGCCTTTAAAGCACATGAAAAGCGGCAAAACGTTGACAATGATGCCCTTGGCCAAAAAGGGCGTATGCGTTTTTTCCTGAATATATTCAGGAAAAAACGCATACGCCCTTTTTGGCCAACCAAGCAACCTGGAAAGGCAAATCAGCGCTACAAAGAAGTCTCGCTTCCCATCGGTCAAAAGGGCCATGCTGAAAAAAGTGTCAAAACCAGAAATGCAGGACAGGCCATGGAGAAATGGGAGCCTTGCTACACTGATGGGCGGGATGTAAATTGCCAACAGCCACTCTGGAGAAGTGTACGGTGTGTCCTGAAACATCTAAAAAACACAGCTTAGAGAGCATAGGGCACTTCCACGCATGGGGGGATAAAGTGGGAAAATTGAAAATCAGCAAGACACAAGCACCCCAAAGTTTAGGGCTGCTCTGTTGACAAGGACCTCCACTTCATTCCACCTTAAATATCCCAGGAAAGCGAAAAATGGATAAAAAAGTTGTGGTCCTTATGTACAATGGAATATCACTCAGCCATGAAATCAATGTCATAAGGCTAGTAGCAGCATGATGAGTGGATTTAGGTAAGACGATTCTAAGTGAAATAAGTCACACAGAAAAGGACACTTCTCATAAGGTGTCACTTATAGAGGGAATGTAAAAACCGTTACACTTGAACTGAATTACAAAACAGAACAGAGTCACACATGCAGAAAACACACTATGGCTGCTTAACGGGAAAGGTGAGGTGGGGTGATACATAAAACAAGAGCTTCAAATTAGCTCAGATACCGTTCCATAAACCCAATATGTAATAGACAAGACCTACTCCTTGCTCAGAGAACTGGACTCAACACGCCCGATTCACCGCACAAGAATATATCTGACTAGTAATAATCTTAAAACCTATGTATTGATATCTCTCTGTTAGTGTGTCAAGTGGGTGTAAGGCGGCATAAACACAGCCGTGAAAAGCAGCTAAACCCCATTATAAAAATAAATTACTTTTAAAAACCCATGAAACAAAGACAGGGAAAGAGAGAGAAATTCTTACACAATTCGTTCAGGGGCTGTGATGCAACCTGGACTGACCATATCTAGACCCACAGCTGGATGAGACATAAGGGTGGACACTCTTGGGGCTGAGAGGTTTGGTGAGGTTGGGTGAGCAAACGCAGACCCTTTAAAGTAATACTGCGTGCTACCCATCGCATGGGTCCCAAATCTCCAGGTTCAAGGGCAACTTCCTACATCGAAAACATGCATGAGAAACCCAGAAGATGGTACACCGTGTGATGGGGAAAGGTTTCTAAAACGCACCTCATTTCTCATCTCCTTGTGCTCGGGTTCGCCATTCCAGCCACTTTACTAGCAATCTCCCTACTTGGAGCCTCAGCACCTTTAACCTCCTGTTCTGTACAGGTTGCAATTTGTCCTGAGGATGAACGGGAAGACGGGGAACCAATGAGAGACTAGCTCTTGGTGTTGGGACAGGCACAGGTCACTCTATTTTCCCATCAGGAAGAAGAATTAACCACAGGCTCAGCCTGCCCCCCGGAACCAGAACAGGGCCTGAAGCCATCCTGCGCTTTTGCGGCCAGCTCCCAAAAAAGCGACTTGTAAAATGGAGCTCCAGGGCACTGCAATTCACAAACCTGCAGAGTTATAAATGATAACTCTCGTCCACAAATATATTGAGGGAAGGCAAAGAAGAGGATTTGAAATCAAGGCAGAATTGCAGGAAACAGATTTCAGGAGGTAGATTCGAATCGCCTTTAAAGCACATGAAAAGCGGCAAAACGTTGACAATGATGCCCTTGGCCAAAAAGGGCGTATGCGTTTTTTCCTGAATATATTCAGGAAAAAACGCATACGCCCTTTTTGGCCAACCAAGCAACCTGGAAAGGCAAATCAGCGCTACAAAGAAGTCTCGCTTCCCATCGGTCAAAAGGGCCATGCTGAAAAAAGTGTCAAAACCAGAAATGCAGGACAGGCCATGGAGAAATGGGAGCCTTGCTACACTGATGGGCGGGATGTAAATTGCCAACAGCCACTCTGGAGAAGTGTACGGTGTGTCCTGAAACATCTAAAAAACACAGCTTAGAGAGCATAGGGCACTTCCACGCATGGGGGGATAAAGTGGGAAAATTGAAAATCAGCAAGACACAAGCACCCCAAAGTTTAGGGCTGCTCTGTTGACAAGGACCTCCACTTCATTCCACCTTAAATATCCCAGGAAAGCGAAAAATGGATAAAAAAGTTGTGGTCCTTATGTACAATGGAATATCACTCAGCCATGAAATCAATGTCATAAGGCTAGTAGCAGCATGATGAGTGGATTTAGGTAAGACGATTCTAAGTGAAATAAGTCACATAGAAAAGGACACTTCTCATAAGGTGTCACTTATAGAGGGAATGTAAAAACCGTTACACTTGAACTGAATTACAAAACAGAACAGAGTCACACATGCAGAAAACACACTATGGCTGCTTAACGGGAAAGGTGAGGTGGGGTGATACATAAAACAAGAGCTTCAACTTAGCTCAGATACCGTTCCATAAACCCAATATGTAATAGACAAGACCTACTCCTTGCTCAGAGAACTGGACTCAACACGCCCGATTCACCGCACAAGAATATATCTGACTAGTAATAATCTTAAAACCTATGTATTGATATCTCTCTGTTAGTGTGTCAAGTGGGTGTAAGGCGGCATAAACACAGCCGTGAAAAGCAGCTAAACCCCATTATAAAAATAAATTACTTTTAAAAACCCATGAAACAAAGACAGGGAAAGAGAGAGAAATTCTTACACAATTCGTTCAGGGGCTGTGATGCAACCTGGACTGACCATATCTAGACCCACAGCTGGATGAGACATAAGGGTGGACACTCTTGGGGCTGAGAGGTTTGGTGAGGTTGGGTGAGCAAACGCAGACCCTTTAAAGTAATACTGCGTGCTACCCATCGCATGGGTCCCAAATCTCCAGGTTCAAGGGCAACTTCCTACATCGAAAACATGCATGAGAAACCCAGAAGATGGTACACCGTGTGATGGGGAAAGGTTTCTAAAACGCACCTCATTTCTCATCTCCTTGTGCTCGGGTTCGCCATTCCAGCCACTTTACTAGCAATCTCCCTACTTGGAGCCTCAGCACCTTTAACCTCCTGTTCCGTACAGGTTGCAATTTGTCCTGAGGATGAACGGGAAGACGGGGAACCAATGAGAGACTAGCTCTTGGTGTTGGGACAGGCACAGGTCACTCTATTTTCCCATCAGGAAGAAGAATTAACCACAGGCTCAGCCTGCCCCCCGGAACCAGAACAGGGCCTGAAGCCATCCTGCGCTTTTGCGGCCAGTTCCCAAAAAAGCGACTTGTAAAATGGAGCTTCAGGGCACTGCAATTCACAAACCTGCAGAGTTATAAATGATAACTCTCGTCCACAAATATATTGAGGGAAGGCAAAGAAGAGGATTTGAAATCAAGGCAGAATTGCAGGAAACAGATTTCAGGAGGTAGATTCGAATCGCCTTTAAAGCACATGAAAAGCGGCAAAACGTTGACAATGATGCCCTTGGCCAAAAAGGGCGTATGCGTTTTTTCCTGAATATATTCAGGAAAAAACGCATACGCCCTTTTTGGCCAACCAAGCAACCTGGAAAGGCAAATCAGCGCTACAAAGAAGTCTCGCTTCCCATCGGTCAAAAGGGCCATGCTGAAAAAAGTGTCAAAACCAGAAATGCAGGACAGGCCATGGAGAAATGGGAGCCTTGCTACACTGATGGGCGGGATGTAAATTGCCAACAGCCACTCTGGAGAAGTGTACGGTGTGTCCTGAAACATCTAAAAAACACAGCTTAGAGAGCATAGGGCACTTCCACGCATGGGGGGATAAAGTGGGAAAATTGAAAATCAGCAAGACACAAGCACCCCAAAGTTTAGGGCTGCTCTGTTGACAAGGACCTCCACTTCATTCCACCTTAAATATCCCAGGAAAGCGAAAAATGGATAAAAAAGTTGTGGTCCTTATGTACAATGGAATATCACTCAGCCATGAAATCAATGTCATAAGGCTAGTAGCAGCATGATGAGTGGATTTAGGTAAGACGATTCTAAGTGAAATAAGTCACACAGAAAAGGACACTTCTCATAAGGTGTCACTTATAGAGGGAATGTAAAAACCGTTACACTTGAACTGAATTACAAAACAGAACAGAGTCACACATGCAGAAAACACACTATGGCTGCTTAACGGGAAAGGTGAGGTGGGGTGATACATAAAACAAGAGCTTCAAATTAGCTCAGATACCGTTCCATAAACCCAATATGTAATAGACAAGACCTACTCCTTGCTCAGAGAACTGGACTCAACACGCCCGATTCACCGCACATGAATATATCTGACTAGTAATAATCTTAAAACCTATGTATTGATATCTCTCTGTTAGTGTGTCAAGTGGGTGTAAAGCGGCATAAACACAGCCGTGAAAAGCAGCTAAACCCCATTATAAAAATAAATTACTTTTAAAAACCCATGAAACAAAGACAGGGAAAGAGAGAGAAATTCTTACACAATTCGTTCAGGGGCTGTGATGCAACCTGGACTGACCATATCTAGACCCACAGCTGGATGAGACATAAGGGTGGACACTCTTGGGGCTGAGAGGTTTGGTGAGGTTGGGTGAGCAAACGCAGACCCTTTAAAGTAATACTGCGTGCTACCCATCGCATGGGTCCCAAATCTCCAGGTTCAAGGGCAACTTCCTACATCGAAAACATGCATGAGAAACCCAGAAGATGGTACACCGTGTGATGGGGAAAGGTTTCTAAAACGCACCTCATTTCTCATCTCCTTGTGCTCGGGTTCGCCATTCCAGCCACTTTACTAGCAATCTCCCTACTTGGAGCCTCAGCACCTTTAACCTCCTGTTCCGTACAGGTTGCAATTTGTCCTGAGGATGAACGGGAAGACGGGGAACCAATGAGAGACTAGCTCTTGGTGTTGGGACAGGCACAGGTCACTCTATTTTCCCATCAGGAAGAAGAATTAACCACAGGCTCAGCCTGACCCGCGGAACCAGAACAGGGCCTGAAGTCATCCTGCGCTTTTGCGGACAGCTCCCAAAAAAGAGACTTGTAAAATGGAGCTTCAGGGCACTGCAATTCACAAACCTGCAGAGTTATAAATGATAACTCTCGTCCACAAATATATTGAGGGAAGGCAAAGAAGAGGATTTGAAATCAAGGCAGAATTGCAGGAAACTGATTTCAGGAGGTAGATTCGAATCGCCTTTAAAGCACATGAAAAGCGGCAAAACGTTGACAATGATGCCCTTGGCCAAAAAGGGCGTATGCGTTTTTTCCTGAATATATTCAGGAAAAAACGCATACGCCCTTTTTTGCCAACCAAGCAACCTGGAAAGACAAATCAGCGCTACAAAGAAGTCTCGCTTCCCATCGGTCAAAAGGGCCATGCTGAAAAAAGTGTCAAAACCAGAAATGCAGGACAGGCCATGGAGAAATGGGAGCCTTGCTACACTGATGGGCGGGATGTAAATTGCCAACAGCCACTCTGGAGAAGTGTACGGTGTGTCCTGAAACATCTAAAAAACACAGCTTAGAGAGCATAGGGCACTTCCACGCATGGGGGGATAAAGTGGGAAAATTGAAAATCAGCAAGACACAAGCACCCCAAAGTTTAGGGCTGCTCTGTTGACAAGGACCTCCACTTCATTCCACCTTAAATATCCCAGGAAAGCGAAAAATGGATAAAAAAGTTGTTGTCCTTATGTACAATGGAATATCACTCAGCCATGAAATCAATGTCATAAGGCTAGTAGCAGCATGATGAGTGGATTTAGGTAAGACGATTCTAAGTGAAATAAGTCACACAGAAAAGGACACTTCTCATAAGGTGTCACTTATAGAGGGAATGTAAAAACCGTTACACTTGAACTGAATTACAAAACAGAACAGAGTCACACATGCAGAAAACACACTATGGCTGCTTAACGGGAAAGGTGAGGTGGGGTGATACATAAAACAAGAGCTTCAAATTAGCTCAGATACCGTTCCATAAACCCAATATGTAATAGACAAGACCTACTCCTTGCTCAGAGAACTGGACTCAACACGCCCGATTCACCGCACATGAATATATCTGACTAGTAATAATCTTAAAACCTATGTATTGATATCTCTCTGTTAGTGTGTCAAGTGGGTGTAAGGCGGCATAAACACAGCCGTGAAAAGCAGCTAAACCCCATTATAAAAATAAATTACTTTTAAAAACCCATGAAACAAAGACAGGGAAAGAGAGAGAAATTCTTACACAATTCGTTCAGGGGCTGTGATGCAACCTGGACTGACCATATCTAGACCCACAGCTGGATGAGACATAAGGGTGGACACTCTTGGGGCTGAGAGGTTTGGTGAGGTTGGGTGAGCAAACGCAGACCCTTTAAAGTAATACTGCGTGCTACCCATCGCATGGGTCCCAAATCTCCAGGTTCAAGGGCAACTTCCTACATCGAAAACATGCATGAGAAACCCAGAAGATGGTACACCGTGTGATGGGGAAAGGTTTCTAAAACGCACCTCATTTCTCATCTCCTTGTGCTCGGGTTCGCCATTCCAGCCACTTTACTAGCAATCTCCCTACTTGGAGCCTCAGCACCTTTAACCTCCTGTTCCGTACAGGTTGCAATTTGTCCTGAGGATGAACGGGAAGACGGGGAACCAATGAGAGACTAGCTCTTGGTGTTGGGACAGGCACAGGTCACTCTATTTTCCCATCAGGAAGAAGAATTAACCACAGGCTCAGCCTGCCCCCCGGAACCAGAACAGGGCCTGAAGCCATCCTGCGCTTTTGCGGCCAGCTCCCAAAAAAGCGACTTGTAAAATGGAGCTTCAGGGCACTGCAATTCACAAACCTGCAGAGTTATAAATGATAACTCTCGTCCACAAATATATTGAGGGAAGGCAAAGAAGAGGATTTGAAATCAAGGCAGAATTGCAGGAAACAGATTTCAGGAGGTAGATTCGAATCGCCTTTAAAGCACATGAAAAGCGGCAAAACGTTGACAATGATGCCCTTGGCCAAAAAGGGCGTATGCGTTTTTTCCTGAATATATTCAGGAAAAAACGCATACGCCCTTTTTGGCCAACCAAGCAACCTGGAAAGGCAAATCAGCGCTACAAAGAAGTCTCGCTTCCCATCGGTCAAAAGGGCCATGCTGAAAAAAGTGTCAAAACCAGAAATGCAGGACAGGCCATGGAGAAATGGGAGCCTTGCTACACTGATGGGCGGGATGTAAATTGCCAACAGCCACTCTGGAGAAGTGTACGGTGTGTCCTGAAACATCTAAAAAACACAGCTTAGAGAGCATAGGGCACTTCCACGCATGGGGGGATAAAGTGGGAAAATTGAAAATCAGCAAGACACAAGCACCCCAAAGTTTAGGGCTGCTCTGTTGACAAGGACCTCCACTTCATTCCACCTTAAATATCCCAGGAAAGCGAAAAATGGATAAAAAAGTTGTGGTCCTTATGTACAATGGAATATCACTCAGCCATGAAATCAATGTCATAAGGCTAGTAGCAGCATGATGAGTGGATTTAGGTAAGACGATTCTAAGTGAAATAAGTCACATAGAAAAGGACACTTCTCATAAGGTGTCACTTATAGAGGGAATGTAAAAACCGTTACACTTGAACTGAATTACAAAACAGAACAGAGTCACACATGCAGAAAACACACTATGGCTGCTTAACGGGAAAGGTGAGGTGGGGTGATACATAAAACAAGAGCTTCAACTTAGCTCAGATACCGTTCCATAAACCCAATATGTAATAGACAAGACCTACTCCTTGCTCAGAGAACTGGACTCAACACGCCCGATTCACCGCACAAGAATATATCTGACTAGTAATAATCTTAAAACCTATGTATTGATATCTCTCTGTTAGTGTGTCAAGTGGGTGTAAGGCGGCATAAACACAGCCGTGAAAAGCAGCTAAACCCCATTATAAAAATAAATTACTTTTAAAAACCCATGAAACAAAGACAGGGAAAGAGAGAGAAATTCTTACACAATTCGTTCAGGGGCTGTGATGCAACCTGGACTGACCATATCTAGACCCACAGCTGGATGAGACATAAGGGTGGACACTCTTGGGGCTGAGAGGTTTGGTGAGGTTGGGTGAGCAAACGCAGACCCTTTAAAGTAATACTGCGTGCTACCCATCGCATGGGTCCCAAATCTCCAGGTTCAAGGGCAACTTCCTACATCGAAAACATGCATGAGAAACCCAGAAGATGGTACACCGTGTGATGGGGAAAGGTTTCTAAAACGCACCTCATTTCTCATCTCCTTGTGCTCGGGTTCGCCATTCCAGCCACTTTACTAGCAATCTCCCTACTTGGAGCCTCAGCACCTTTAACCTCCTGTTCCGTACAGGTTGCAATTTGTCCTGAGGATGAACGGGAAGACGGGGAACCAATGAGAGACTAGCTCTTGGTGTTGGGACAGGCACAGGTCACTCTATTTTCCCATCAGGAAGAAGAATTAACCACAGGCTCAGCCTGCCCCCCGGAACCAGAACAGGGCCTGAAGCCATCCTGCGCTTTTGCGGCCAGCTCCCAAAAAAGCGACTTGTAAAATGGAGCTTCAGGGCACTGCAATTCACAAACCTGCAGAGTTATAAATGATAACTCTCGTCCACAAATATATTGAGGGAAGGCAAAGAAGAGGATTTGAAATCAAGGCAGAATTGCAGGAAACAGATTTCAGGAGGTAGATTCGAATCGCCTTTAAAGCACATGAAAAGCGGCAAAACGTTGACAATGATGCCCTTGGCCAAAAAGGGCGTATGCGTTTTTTCCTGAATATATTCAGGAAAAAACGCATACGCCCTTTTTGGCCAACCAAGCAACCTGGAAAGGCAAATCAGCGCTACAAAGAAGTCTCGCTTCCCATCGGTCAAAAGGGCCATGCTGAAAAAAGTGTCAAAACCAGAAATGCAGGACAGGCCATGGAGAAATGGGAGCCTTGCTACACTGATGGGCGGTATGTAAATTGCCAACAGCCACTCTGGAGAAGTGTACGGTGTGTCCTGAAACATCTAAAAAACACAGCTTAGAGAGCATAGGGCACTTCCACGCATGGGGGGATAAAGTGGGAAAATTGAAAATCAGCAAGACACAAGCACCCCAAAGTTTAGGGCTGCTCTGTTGACAAGGACCTCCACTTCATTCCACCTTAAATATCCCAGGAAAGCGAAAAATGGATAAAAAAGTTGTGGTCCTTATGTACAATGGAATATCACTCAGCCATGAAATCAATGTCATAAGGCTAGTAGCAGCATGATGAGTGGATTTAGGTAAGACGATTCTAAGTGAAATAAGTCACACAGAAAAGGACACTTCTCATAAGGTGTCACTTATAGAGGGAATGTAAAAACCGTTACACTTGAACTGAATTACAAAACAGAACAGAGTCACACATGCAGAAAACACACTATGGCTGCTTAACGGGAAAGGTGAGGTGGGGTGATACATAAAACAAGAGCTTCAACTTAGCTCAGATACCGTTCCATAAACCCAATATGTAATAGACAAGACCTACTCCTTGCTCAGAGAACTGGACTCAACACGCCCGATTCACCGCACAAGAATATATCTGACTAGTAATAATCTTAAAACCTATGTATTGATATCTCTCTGTTAGTGTGTCAAGTGGGTGTAAGGCGGCATAAACACAGCCGTGAAAAGCAGCTAAACCCCATTATAAAAATAAATTACTTTTAAAAACCCATGAAACAAAGACAGGGAAAGAGAGAGAAATTCTTACACAATTCGTTCAGGGGCTGTGATGCAACCTGGACTGACCATATCTAGACCCACAGCTGGATGAGACATAAGGGTGGACACTCTTGGGGCTGAGAGGTTTGGTGAGGTTGGGTGAGCAAACGCAGACCCTTTAAAGTAATACTGCGTGCTACCCATCGCATGGGTCCCAAATCTCCAGGTTCAAGGGCAACTTCCTACATCGAAAACATGCATGAGAAACCCAGAAGATGGTACACCGTGTGATGGGGAAAGGTTTCTAAAACGCACCTCATTTCTCATCTCCTTGTGCTCGGGTTCGCCATTCCAGCCACTTTACTAGCAATCTCCCTACTTGGAGCCTCAGCACCTTTAACCTCCTGTTCCGTACAGGTTGCAATTTGTCCTGAGGATGAACGGGAAGACGGGGAACCAATGAGAGACTAGCTCTTGGTGTTGGGACAGGCACAGGTCACTCTATTTTCCCATCAGGAAGAAGAATTAACCACAGGCTCAGCCTGCCCCCCGGAACCAGAACAGGGCCTGAAGCCATCCTGCGCTTTTGCGGCCAGCTCCCAAATAAGCGACTTGTAAAATGGAGCTTCAGGGCACTGCAATTCACAAACCTGCAGAGTTATAAATGATAACTCTCGTCCACAAATATATTGAGGGAAGGCAAAGAAGAGGATTTGAAATCAAGGCAGAATTGCAGGAAACAGATTTCAGGAGGTAGATTCGAATCGCCTTTAAAGCACATGAAAAGCGGCAAAACGTTGACAATGATGCCCTTGGCCAAAAAGGGCGTATGCGTTTTTTCCTGAATATATTCAGGAAAAAACGCATACGCCCTTTTTGGCCAACCAAGCAACCTGGAAAGGCAAATCAGCGCTACAAAGAAGTCTCGCTTCCCATCGGTCAAAAGGGCCATGCTGAAAAAAGTGTCAAAACCAGAAATGCAGGACAGGCCATGGAGAAATGGGAGCCTTGCTACACTGATGGGCGGGATGTAAATTGCCAACAGCCACTCTGGAGAAGTGTACGGTGTGTCCTGAAACATCTAAAAAACACAGCTTAGAGAGCATAGGGCACTTCCACGCATGGGGGGATAAAGTGGGAAAATTGAAAATCAGCAAGACACAAGCACCCCAAAGTTTAGGGCTGCTCTGTTGACAAGGACCTCCACTTCATTCCACCTTAAATATCCCAGGAAAGCGAAAAATGGATAAAAAAGTTGTGGTCCTTATGTACAATGGAATATCACTCAGCCATGAAATCAATGTCATAAGGCTAGTAGCAGCATGATGAGTGGATTTAGGTAAGACGATTCTAAGTGAAATAAGTCACACAGAAAAGGACACTTCTCATAAGGTGTCACTTATAGAGGGAATGTAAAAACCGTTACACTTGAACTGAATTACAAAACAGAACAGAGTCACACATGCAGAAAACACACTATGGCTGCTTAACGGGAAAGGTGAGGTGGGGTGATACATAAAACAAGAGCTTCAACTTAGCTCAAATACCGTTCCATAAACCCAATATGTAATAGACAAGACCTACTCCTTGCTCAGAGAACTGGACTCAACACGCCCGATTCACCGCACAAGAATATATCTGACTAGTAATAATCTTAAAACCTATGTATTGATATCTCTCTGTTAGTGTGTCAAGTGGGTGTAAGGCGGCATAAACACAGCCGTGAAAAGCAGCTAAACCCCATTATAAAAATAAATTACTTTTAAAAACCCATGAAACAAAGACAGGGAAAGAGAGAGAAATTCTTACACAATTCATTCAGGGGCTGTGATGCAACCTGGACTGACCATATCTAGACCCACAGCTGGATGAGACATAAGGGTGGACACTCTTGGGGCTGAGAGGTTTGGTGAGGTTGGGTGAGCAAACGCAGACCCTTTAAAGTAATACTGCGTGCTACCCATCGCATGGGTCCCAAATCTCCAGGTTCAAGGGCAACTTCCTACATCGAAAACATGCATGAGAAACCCAGAAGATGGTACACCGTGTGATGGGGAAAGGTTTCTAAAACGCACCTCATTTCTCATCTCCTTGTGCTCGGGTTCGCCATTCCAGCCACTTTACTAGCAATCTCCCTACTTGGAGCCTCAGCACCTTTAACCTCCTGTTCCGTACAGGTTGCAATTTGTCCTGAGGATGAACGGGAAGACGGGGAACCAATGAGAGACTAGCTCTTGGTGTTGGGACAGGCACAGGTCACTCTATTTTCCCATCAGGAAGAAGAATTAACCACAGGCTCAGCCTGCCCCCCGGAACCAGAACAGGGCCTGAAGCCATCCTGCGCTTTTGCGGCCAGCTCCCAAATAAGCGACTTGTAAAATGGAGCTTCAGGGCACTGCAATTCACAAACCTGCAGAGTTATAAATGATAACTCTCGTCCACAAATATATTGAGGGAAGGCAAAGAAGAGGATTTGAAATCAAGGCAGAATTGCAGGAAACAGATTTCAGGAGGTAGATTCGAATCGCCTTTAAAGTACATGAAAAGCGGCAAAACGTTGACAATGATGCCCTTGGCCAAAAAGGGCGTATGCGTTTTTTCCTGAATATATTCAGGAAAAAACGCATACGCCCTTTTTGGCCAACCAAGCAACCTGGAAAGGCAAATCAGCGCTACAAAGAAGTCTCGCTTCCCATCGGTCAAAAGGGCCATGCTGAAAAAAGTGTCAAAACCAGAAATGCAGGACAGGCCATGGAGAAATGGGAGCCTTGCTACACTGATGGGCGGGATGTAAATTGCCAACAGCCACTCTGGAGAAGTGTACGGTGTGTCCTGAAACATCTAAAAAACACAGCTTAGAGAGCATAGGGCACTTCCACGCATGGGGGGATAAAGTGGGAAAATTGAAAATCAGCAAGACACAAGCACCCCAAAGTTTAGGGCTGCTCTGTTGACAAGGACCTCCACTTCATTCCACCTTAAATATCCCAGGAAAGCGAAAAATGGATAAAAAAGTTGTGGTCCTTATGTACAATGGAATATCACTCAGCCATGAAATCAATGTCATAAGGCTAGTAGCAGCATGATGAGTGGATTTAGGTAAGACGATTCTAAGTGAAATAAGTCACACAGAAAAGGACACTTCTCATAAGGTGTCACTTATAGAGGGAATGTAAAAACCGTTACACTTGAACTGAATTACAAAACAGAACAGAGTCACACATGCAGAAAACACACTATGGCTGCTTAACGGGAAAGGTGAGGTGGGGTGATACATAAAACAAGAGCTTCAAATTAGCTCAGATACCGTTCCATAAACCCAATATGTAATAGACAAGACCTACTCCTTGCTCAGAGAACTGGACTCAACACGCCCGATTCACCGCACATGAATATATCTGACTAGTAATAATCTTAAAACCTATGTATTGATATCTCTCTGTTAGTGTGTCAAGTGGGTGTAAGGCGGCATAAACACAGCCGCGAAAAGCAGCTAAACCCCATTATAAAAATAAATTACTTTTAAAAACCCATGAAACAAAGACAGGGAAAGAGAGAGAAATTCTTACACAATTTGTTCAGGGGCTGTGATGCAACCTGGACTGACCATATCTAGACCCACAGCTGGATGAGACATAAGGGTGGACACTCTTGGGGCTGAGAGGTTTGGTGAGGTTGGGTGAGCAAACGCAGACCCTTTAAAGTAATACTGCGTGCTACCCATCGCATGGGTCCCAAATCTCCAGGTTCAAGGGCATCTTCCTACATCGAAAACATGCATGAGAAACCCAGAAGATGGTACACCGTGTGATGGGGAAAGGTTTCTAAAACGCACCTCATTTCTCATCTCCTTGTGCTCGGGTTCGCCATTCCAGCCACTTTACCAGCAATCTCCCTTCTTGGAGCCTCAGCAACTTTAACCTCCTGTTCCGTACAGGTTGCAATTTGTCCTGAGGATGAACGGGAAGACGGGGAACCAATGAGAGACTAGCTCTTGGTGTTGGGACAGGCACAGGTCACTCTATTTTCCCATCAGGAAGAAGAATTAACCACAGGCTCAGCCTGACCCCCGGAACCAGAACAGGGCCTGAAGCCATCCTGCGCTTTTGCGGCCAGCTCCCAAAAAAGCGACTTGTAAAATGGAGCTTCAGGGCACTGCAATTCACAAACCTGCAGAGTTATAAATGATAACTCTCGTCCACAAATATATTGAGGGAAGGCAAAGAAGAGGATTTGAAATCAAGGCAGAATTGCAGGAAACAGATTTCAGGAGGTAGATTCGAATCGCCTTTAAAGTACATGAAAAGCGGCAAAACGTTGACAATGATGCCCTTGGCCAAAAAGGGCGTATGCGTTTTTTCCTGAATATATTCAGGAAAAAACGCATACGCCCTTTTTGGCCAACCAAGCAACCTGGAAAGGCAAATCAGCGCTACAAAGAAGTCTCGCTTCCCATCGGTCAAAAGGGCCATGCTGAAAAAAGTGTCAAAACCAGAAATGCAGGACAGGCCATGGAGAAATGGGAGCCTTGCTACACTGATGGGCGGGATGTAAATTGCCAACAGCCACTCTGGAGAAGTGTACGGTGTGTCCTGAAACATCTAAAAAACACAGCTTAGAGAGCATAGGGCACTTCCACGCATGGGGGGATAAAGTGGGAAAATTGAAAATCAGCAAGACACAAGCACCCCAAAGTTTAGGGCTGCTCTGTTGACAAGGACCTCCACTTCATTCCACCTTAAATATCCCAGGAAAGCGAAAAATGGATAAAAAAGTTGTGGTCCTTATGTACAATGGAATATCACTCAGCCATGAAATCAATGTCATAAGGCTAGTAGCAGCATGATGAGTGGATTTAGGTAAGACGATTCTAAGTGAAATAAGTCACACAGAAAAGGACACTTCTCATAAGGTGTCACTTATAGAGGGAATGTAAAAACCGTTACACTTGAACTGAATTACAAAACAGAACAGAGTCACACATGCAGAAAACACACTATGGCTGCTTAACGGGAAAGGTGAGGTGGGGTGATACATAAAACAAGAGCTTCAACTTAGCTCAGATACCGTTCCATAAACCCAATATGTAATAGACAAGACCTACTCCTTGCTCAGAGAACTGGACTCAACACGCCCGATTCACCGCACAAGAATATATCTGACTAGTAATAATCTTAAAACCTATGTATTGATATCTCTCTGTTAGTGTGTCAAGTGGGTGTAAGGCGGCATAAACACAGCCGTGAAAAGCAGCTAAACCCCATTATAAAAATAAATTACTTTTAAAAACCCATGAAACAAAGACAGGGAAAGAGAGAGAAATTCTTACACAATTCGTTCAGGGGCTGTGATGCAACCTGGACTGACCATATCTAGACCCACAGCTGGATGAGACATAAGGGTGGACACTCTTGGGGCTGAGAGGTTTGGTGAGGTTGGGTGAGCAAACGCAGACCCTTTAAAGTAATACTGCGTGCTACCCATCGCATGGGTCCCAAATCTCCAGGTTCAAGGGCAACTTCCTACATCGAAAACATGCATGAGAAACCCAGAAGATGGTACACCGTGTGATGGGGAAAGGTTTCTAAAACGCACCTCATTTCTCATCTCCTTGTGCTCGGGTTCGCCATTCCAGCCACTTTACTAGCAATCTCCCTACTTGGAGCCTCAGCACCTTTAACCTCCTGTTCCGTACAGGTTGCAATTTGTCCTGAGGATGAACGGGAAGACGGGGAACCAATGAGAGACTAGCTCTTGGTGTTGGGACAGGCACAGGTCACTCTATTTTCCCATCAGGAAGAAGAATTAACCACAGGCTCAGCCTGCCCCCCGGAACCAGAACAGGGCCTGAAGCCATCCTGCGCTTTTGCGGCCAGCTCCCAAATAAGCGACTTGTAAAATGGAGCTTCAGGGCACTGCAATTCACAAACCTGCAGAGTTATAAATGATAACTCTCGTCCACAAATATATTGAGGGAAGGCAAAGAAGAGGATTTGAAATCAAGGCAGAATTGCAGGAAACAGATTTCAGGAGGTAGATTCGAATCGCCTTTAAAGTACATGAAAAGCGGCAAAACGTTGACAATGATGCCCTTGGCCAAAAAGGGCGTATGCGTTTTTTCCTGAATATATTCAGGAAAAAACGCATACGCCCTTTTTGGCCAACCAAGCAACCTGGAAAGGCAAATCAGCGCTACAAAGAAGTCTCGCTTCCCATCGGTCAAAAGGGCCATGCTGAAAAAAGTGTCAAAACCAGAAATGCAGGACAGGCCATGGAGAAATGGGAGCCTTGCTACACTGATGGGCGGGATGTAAATTGCCAACAGCCACTCTGGAGAAGTGTACGGTGTGTCCTGAAACATCTAAAAAACACAGCTTAGAGAGCATAGGGCACTTCCACGCATGGGGGGATAAAGTGGGAAAATTGAAAATCAGCAAGACACAAGCACCCCAAAGTTTAGGGCTGCTCTGTTGACAAGGACCTCCACTTCATTCCACCTTAAATATCCCAGGAAAGCGAAAAATGGATAAAAAAGTTGTGGTCCTTATGTACAATGGAATATCACTCAGCCATGAAATCAATGTCATAAGGCTAGTAGCAGCATGATGAGTGGATTTAGGTAAGACGATTCTAAGTGAAATAAGTCACACAGAAAAGGACACTTCTCATAAGGTGTCACTTATAGAGGGAATGTAAAAACCGTTACACTTGAACTGAATTACAAAACAGAACAGAGTCACACATGCAGAAAACACACTATGGCTGCTTAACGGGAAAGGTGAGGTGGGGTGATACATAAAACAAGAGCTTCAAATTAGCTCAGATACCGTTCCATAAACCCAATATGTAATAGACAAGACCTACTCCTTGCTCAGAGAACTGGACTCAACACGCCCGATTCACCGCACATGAATATATCTGACTAGTAATAATCTTAAAACCTATGTATTGATATCTCTCTGTTAGTGTGTCAAGTGGGTGTAAGGCGGCATAAACACAGCCGCGAAAAGCAGCTAAACCCCATTATAAAAATAAATTACTTTTAAAAACCCATGAAACAAAGACAGGGAAAGAGAGAGAAATTCTTACACAATTTGTTCAGGGGCTGTGATGCAACCTGGACTGACCAAATCTAGACCCACAGCTGGATGAGACATAAGGGTGGACACTCTTGGGGCTGAGAGGTTTGGTGAGGTTGGGTGAGCAAACGCATACCCTTTAAAGTAATACTGCGTGCTACCCATCGCATGGGTCCCAAATCTCCAGGTTCAAGGGCATCTTCCTACATCGAAAACATGCATGAGAAACCCAGAAGATGGTACACCGTGTGATGGGGAAACGTTTCTAAAACGCACCTCATTTCTCATCTCCTTGTGCTCGGGTTCGCCATTCCAGCCACTTTACCAGCAATCTCCCTTCTTGGAGCCTCAGCAACTTTAACCTCCTGTTCCGTACAGGTTGCAATTTGTCCTGAGGATGAACGGGAAGACGGGGAACCAATGAGAGACTAGCTCTTGGTGTTGGGACAGGCACAGGTCACTCTATTTTCCCATCAGGAAGAAGAATTAACCACAGGCTCAGCCTGACCCCCGGAACCAGAACAGGGCCTGAAGCCATCCTGCGCTTTTGCGGCCAGCTCCCAAAAAAGCGACTTGTAAAATGGAGCTTCAGGGCACTGCAATTCACAAACCTGCAGAGTTATAAATGATAACTCTCGTCCACAAATATATTGAGGGAAGGCAAAGAAGAGGATTTGAAATCAAGGCAGAATTGCAGGAAACAGATTTCAGGAGGTAGATTCGAATCGCCTTTAAAGTACATGAAAAGCGGCAAAACGTTGACAATGATGCCCTTGGCCAAAAAGGGCGTATGCGTTTTTTCCTGAATATATTCAGGAAAAAACGCATACGCCCTTTTTGGCCAACCAAGCAACCTGGAAAGGCAAATCAGCGCTACAAAGAAGTCTCGCTTCCCATCGGTCAAAAGGGCCATGCTGAAAAAAGTGTCAAAACCAGAAATGCAGGACAGGCCATGGAGAAATGGGAGCCTTGCTACACTGATGGGCGGGATGTAAATTGCCAACAGCCACTCTGGAGAAGTGTACGGTGTGTCCTGAAACATCTAAAAAACACAGCTTAGAGAGCATAGGGCACTTCCACGCATGGGGGGATAAAGTGGGAAAATTGAAAATCAGCAAGACACAAGCACCCCAAAGTTTAGGGCTGCTCTGTTGACAAGGACCTCCACTTCATTCCACCTTAAATATCCCAGGAAAGCGAAAAATGGATAAAAAAGTTGTGGTCCTTATGTACAATGGAATATCACTCAGCCATGAAATCAATGTCATAAGGCTAGTAGCAGCATGATGAGTGGATTTAGGTAAGACGATTCTAAGTGAAATAAGTCACACAGAAAAGGACACTTCTCATAAGGTGTCACTTATAGAGGGAATGTAAAAACCGTTACACTTGAACTGAATTACAAAACAGAACAGAGTCACACATGCAGAAAACACACTATGGCTGCTTAACGGGAAAGGTGAGGTGGGGTGATACATAAAACAAGAGCTTCAAATTAGCTCAGATACCGTTCCATAAACCCAATATGTAATAGACAAGACCTACTCCTTGCTCAGAGAACTGGACTCAACACGCCCGATTCACCGCACATGAATATATCTGACTAGTAATAATCTTAAAACCTATGTATTGATATCTCTCTGTTAGTGTGTCAAGTGGGTGTAAGGCGGCATAAACACAGCCGTGAAAAGCAGCTAAACCCCATTATAAAAATAAATTACTTTTAAAAACCCATGAAACAAAGACAGGGAAAGAGAGAGAAATTCTTACACAATTTGTTCAGGGGCTGTGATGCAACCTGGACTGACCATATCTAGACCCACAGCTGGATGAGACATAAGGGTGGACACTCTTGGGGCTGAGAGGTTTGGTGAGGTTGGGTGAGCAAACGCAGACCCTTTAAAGTAATACTGCGTGCTACCCATCGCATGGGTCCCAAATCTCCAGGTTCAAGGGCATCTTCCTACATCGAAAACATGCATGAGAAACCCAGAAGATGGTACACCGTGTGATGGGGAAAGGTTTCTAAAACGCACCTCATTTCTCATCTCCTTGTGCTCGGGTTCGCCATTCCAGCCACTTTACCAGCAATCTCCCTTCTTGGAGCATCAGCACCTTTAACCTCCTGTTCCGTACAGGTTGCAATTTGTCCTGAGGATGAACGGGAAGACGGGGAACCAATGAGAGACTAGCTCTTGGTGTTGGGACAGGCACAGGTCACTCTATTTTCCCTTCAGGAAGAAGAATTAACCACAGGCTCAGCCTGACCCCCGGAACCAGAACAGGGCCTGAAGCCATCCTGCGCTTTTGCGGCCAGCTCCCAAAAAAGCGACTTGTAAAATGGAGCTTCAGGGCACTGCAATTCACAAACCTGCAGAGTTATAAATGATAACTCTCGTCCACAAATATATTGAGGGAAGGCAAAGAAGAGGATTTGAAATCAAGGCAGAATTGCAGGAAACAGATTTCAGGAGGTAGATTCGAATCGCCTTTAAAGCACATGAAAAGCGGCAAAACGTTGACAATGATGCCCTTGGCCAAAAAGGGCGTATGCGTTTTTTCCTGAATATATTCAGGAAAAAACGCATACGCCCTTTTTGGCCAACCAAGCAACCTGGAAAGGCAAATCAGCGCTACAAAGAAGTCTCGCTTCCCATCGGTCAAAAGGGCCATGCTGAAAAAAGTGTCAAAACCAGAAATGCAGGACAGGCCATGGAGAAATGGGAGCCTTGCTACACTGATGGGCGGGATGTAAATTGCCAACAGCCACTCTGGAGAAGTGTACGGTGTGTCCTGAAACATCTAAAAAACACAGCTTAGAGAGCATAGGGCACTTCCACGCATGGGGGGATAAAGTGGGAAAATTGAAAATCAGCAAGACACAAGCACCCCAAAGTTTAGGGCTGCTCTGTTGACAAGGACCTCCACTTCATTCCACCTTAAATATCCCAGGAAAGCGAAAAATGGATAAAAAAGTTGTGGTCCTTATGTACAATGGAATATCACTCAGCCATGAAATCAATGTCATAAGGCTAGTAGCAGCATGATGAGTGGATTTAGGTAAGACGATTCTAAGTGAAATAAGTCACACAGAAAAGGACACTTCTCATAAGGTGTCACTTATAGAGGGAATGTAAAAACCGTTACACTTGAACTGAATTACAAAACAGAACAGAGTCACACATGCAGAAAACACACTATGGCTGCTTAACGGGAAAGGTGAGGTGGGGTGATACATAAAACAAGAGCTTCAAATTAGCTCAGATACCGTTCCATAAACCCAATATGTAATAGACAAGACCTACTCCTTGCTCAGAGAACTGGACTCAACACGCCCGATTCACCGCACAAGAATATATCTGACTAGTAATAATCTTAAAACCTATGTATTGATATCTCTCTGTTAGTGTGTCAAGTGGGTGTAAGGCGGCATAAGCACAGCCGTGAAAAGCAGCTAAACCCCATTATAAAAATAAATTACTTTTAAAAACCCATGAAACAAAGACAGGGAAAGAGAGAGAAATTCTTACACAATTCGTTCAGGGGCTGTGATGCAACCTGGACTGACCATATCTAGACCCACAGCTGGATGAGACATAAGGGTGGACACTCTTGGGGCTGAGAGGTTTGGTGAGGTTGGGTGAGCAAACGCAGACCCTTTAAAGTAATACTGCGTGCTACCCATCGCATGGGTCCCAAATCTCCAGGTTCAAGGGCAACTTCCTACATCGAAAACATGCATGAGAAACCCAGAAGATGGTACACCGTGTGATGGGGAAAGGTTTCTAAAACGCACCTCATTTCTCATCTCCTTGTGCTCGGGTTCGCCATTCCAGCCACTTTACTAGCAATCTCCCTACTTGGAGCCTCAGCACCTTTAACCTCCTGTTCCGTACAGGTTGCAATTTGTCCTGAGGATGAACGGGAAGACGGGGAACCAATGAGAGACTAGCTCTTGGTGTTGGGACAGGCACAGGTCACTCTATTTTCCCATCAGGAAGAAGAATTAACCACAGGCTCAGCCTGCCCCCCGGAACCAGAACAGGGCCTGAAGCCATCCTGCGCTTTTGCGGCCAGCTCCCAAAAAAGCGACTTGTAAAATGGAGCTTCAGGGCACTGCAATTCACAAACCTGCAGAGTTATAAATGATAACTCTCGTCCACAAATATATTGAGGGAAGGCAAAGAAGAGGATTTGAAATCAAGGCAGAATTGCAGGAAACAGATTTCAGGAGGTAGATTCGAATCGCCTTTAAAGCACATGAAAAGCGGCAAAACGTTGACAATGATGCCCTTGGCCAAAAAGGGCGTATGCGTTTTTTCCTGAATATATTCAGGAAAAAACGCATACGCCCTTTTTGGCCAACCAAGCAACCTGGAAAGGCAAATCAGCGCTACAAAGAAGTCTCGCTTCCCATCGGTCAAAAGGGCCATGCTGAAAAAAGTGTCAAAACCAGAAATGCAGGACAGGCCATGGAGAAATGGGAGCCTTGCTACACTGATGGGCGGGATGTAAATTGCCAACAGCCACTCTGGAGAAGTGTACGGTGTGTCCTGAAACATCTAAAAAACACAGCTTAGAGAGCATAGGGCACTTCCACGCATGGGGGGATAAAGTGGGAAAATTGAAAATCAGCAAGACACAAGCACCCCAAAGTTTAGGGCTGCTCTGTTGACAAGGACCTCCACTTCATTCCACCTTAAATATCCCAGGAAAGCGAAAAATGGATAAAAAAGTTGTGGTCCTTATGTACAATGGAATATCACTCAGCCATGAAATCAATGTCATAAGGCTAGTAGCAGCATGATGAGTGGATTTAGGTAAGACGATTCTAAGTGAAATAAGTCACACAGAAAAGGACACTTCTCATAAGGTGTCACTTATAGAGGGAATGTAAAAACCGTTACACTTGAACTGAATTACAAAACAGAACAGAGTCACACATGCAGAAAACACACTATGGCTGCTTAACGGGAAAGGTGAGGTGGGGTGATACATAAAACAAGAGCTTCAAATTAGCTCAGATACCGTTCCATAAACCCAATATGTAATAGACAAGACCTACTCCTTGCTCAGAGAACTGGACTCAACACGCCCGATTCACCGCACATGAATATATCTGACTAGTAATAATCTTAAAACCTATGTATTGATATCTCTCTGTTAGTGTGTCAAGTGGGTGTAAGGCGGCATAAACACAGCCGTGAAAAGCAGCTAAACCCCATTATAAAAATAAATTACTTTTAAAAACCCATGAAACAAAGACAGGGAAAGAGAGAGAAATTCTTACACAATTCGTTCAGGGGCTGTGATGCAACCTGGACTGACCATATCTAGACCCACAGCTGGATGAGACATAAGGGTGGACACTCTTGGGGCTGAGAGGTTTGGTGAGGTTGGGTGAGCAAACGCAGACCCTTTAAAGTAATACTGCGTGCTACCCATCGCATGGGTCCCAAATCTCCAGGTTCAAGGGCAACTTCCTACATCGAAAACATGCATGAGAAACACAGAAGATGGTACACTGTGTGATGGGGAAAGGTTTCTAAAACGCACCTCATTTCTCATCTCCTTGTGCTCGGGTTCGCCATTCCAGCCACTTTACTAGCAATCTCCCTACTTGGAGCCTCAGCACCTTTAACCTCCTGTTCCGTACAGGTTGCAATTTGTCCTGAGGATGAACGGGAAGACGGGAAACAAATGAGAGACTAGCTCTTGGTGTTGGGACAGGCACAGGTCACTCTATTTTCCCATCAGGAAGAAGAATTAACCACAGGCTCAGCCTGCCCCCCGGAACCAGAACAGGGCCTGAAGCCATCCTGCGCTTTTGCGGCCAGCTCCCAAAAAAGCGACTTGTAAAATGGAGCTTCAGGGCACTGCAATTCACAAACCTGCAGAGTTATAAATGATAACTCTCGTCCACAAATATATTGAGGGAAGGCAAAGAAGAGGATTTGAAATCAAGGCAGAATTGCAGGAAACAGATTTCAGGAGGTAGATTCGAATCGCCTTTAAAGCACATGAAAAGCGGCAAAACGTTGACAATGATGCCCTTGGCCAAAAAGGGCGTATGCGTTTTTTCCTGAATATATTCAGGAAAAAACGCATACGCCCTTTTTGGCCAACCAAGCAACCTGGAAAGGCAAATCAGCGCTACAAAGAAGTCTCGCTTCCCATCGGTCAAAAGGGCCATGCTGAAAAAAGTGTCAAAACCAGAAATGCAGGACAGGCCATGGAGAAATGGGAGCCTTGCTACACTGATGGGCGGGATGTAAATTGCCAACAGCCACTCTGGAGAAGTGTACGGTGTGTCCTGAAACATCTAAAAAACACAGCTTAGAGAGCATAGGGCACTTCCACGCATGGGGGGATAAAGTGGGAAAATTGAAAATCAGCAAGACACAAGCACCCCAAAGTTTAGGGCTGCTCTGTTGACAAGGACCTCCACTTCATTCCACCTTAAATATCCCAGGAAAGCGAAAAATGGATAAAAAAGTTGTGGTCCTTATGTACAATGGAATATCACTCAGCCATGAAATCAATGTCATAAGGCTAGTAGCAGCATGATGAGTGGATTTAGGTAAGACGATTCTAAGTGAAATAAGTCACACAGAAAAGGACACTTCTCATAAGGTGTCACTTATAGAGGGAATGTAAAAACCGTTACACTTGAACTGAATTACAAAACAGAACAGAGTCACACATGCAGAAAACACACTATGGCTGCTTAACGGGAAAGGTGAGGTGGGGTGATACATAAAACAAGAGCTTCAAATTAGCTCAGATACCGTTCCATAAACCCAATATGTAATAGACAAGACCTACTCCTTGCTCAGAGAACTGGACTCAACACGCCCGATTCACCGCACATGAATATATCTGACTAGTAATAATCTTAAAACCTATGTATTGATATCTCTCTGTTAGTGTGTCAAGTGGGTGTAAGGCGGCATAAACACAGCCGCGAAAAGCAGCTAAACCCCATTATAAAAATAAATTACTTTTAAAAACCCATGAAACAAAGACAGGGAAAGAGAGAGAAATTCTTACACAATTTGTTCAGGGGCTGTGATGCAACCTGGACTGACCATATCTAGACCCACAGCTGGATGAGACATAAGGGTGGACACTCTTGGGGCTGAGAGGTTTGGTGAGGTTGGGTGAGCAAACGCAGACCCTTTAAAGTAATACTGCGTGCTACCCATCGCATGGGTCCCAAATCTCCAGGTTCAAGGGCATCTTCCTACATCGAAAACATGCATGAGAAACCCAGAAGATGGTACACCGTGTGATGGGGAAAGGTTTCTAAAACGCACCTCATTTCTCATCTCCTTGTGCTCGGGTTCGCCATTCCAGCCACTTTACCAGCAATCTCCCTTCTTGGAGCATCAGCACCTTTAACCTCCTGTTCCGTACAGGTTGCAATTTGTCCTGAGGATGAACGGGAAGACGGGGAACCAATGAGAGACTAGCTCTTGGTGTTGGGACAGGCACAGGTCACTCTATTTTCCCTTCAGGAAGAAGAATTAACCACAGGCTCAGCCTGACCCCCGGAACCAGAACAGGGCCTGAAGCCATCCTGCGCTTTTGCGGCCAGCTCCCAAAAAAGCGACTTGTAAAATGGAGCTTCAGGGCACTGCAATTCACAAACCTGCAGAGTTATAAATGATAACTCTCGTCCACAAATATATTGAGGGAAGGCAAAGAAGAGGATTTGAAATCAAGGCAGAATTGCAGGAAACAGATTTCAGGAGGTAGATTCGAATCGCCTTTAAAGCACATGAAAAGCGGCAAAACGTTGACAATGATGCCCTTGGCCAAAAAGGGCGTATGCGTTTTTTCCTGAATATATTCAGGAAAAAACGCATACGCCCTTTTTGGCCAACCAAGCAACCTGGAAAGGCAAATCAGCGCTACAAAGAAGTCTCGCTTCCCATCGGTCAAAAGGGCCATGCTGAAAAAAGTGTCAAAACCAGAAATGCAGGACAGGCCATGGAGAAATGGGAGCCTTGCTACACTGATGGGCGGGATGTAAATTGCCAACAGCCACTCTGGAGAAGTGTACGGTGTGTCCTGAAACATCTAAAAAACACAGCTTAGAGAGCATAGGGCACTTCCACGCATGGGGGGATAAAGTGGGAAAATTGAAAATCAGCAAGACACAAGCACCCCAAAGTTTAGGGCTGCTCTGTTGACAAGGACCTCCACTTCATTCCACCTTAAATATCCCAGGAAAGCGAAAAATGGATAAAAAAGTTGTGGTCCTTATGTACAATGGAATATCACTCAGCCATGAAATCAATGTCATAAGGCTAGTAGCAGCATGATGAGTGGATTTAGGTAAGACGATTCTAAGTGAAATAAGTCACACAGAAAAGGACACTTCTCATAAGGTGTCACTTATAGAGGGAATGTAAAAACCGTTACACTTGAACTGAATTACAAAACAGAACAGAGTCACACATGCAGAAAACACACTATGGCTGCTTAACGGGAAAGGTGAGGTGGGGTGATACATAAAACAAGAGCTTCAAATTAGCTCAGATACCGTTCCATAAACCCAATATGTAATAGACAAGACCTACTCCTTGCTCAGAGAACTGGACTCAACACGCCCGATTCACCGCACATGAATATATCTGACTAGTAATAATCTTAAAACCTATGTATTGATATCTCTCTGTTAGTGTGTCAAGTGGGTGTAAGGCGGCATAAACACAGCCGTGAAAAGCAGCTAAACCCCATTATAAAAATAAATTACTTTTAAAAACCCATGAAACAAAGACAGGGAAAGAGAGAGAAATTCTTACACAATTCGTTCAGGGGCTGTGATGCAACCTGGACTGACCATATCTAGACCCACAGCTGGATGAGACATAAGGGTGGACACTCTTGGGGCTGAGAGGTTTGGTGAGGTTGGGTGAGCAAACGCAGACCCTTTAAAGTAATACTGCGTGCTACCCATCGCATGGGTCCCAAATCTCCAGGTTCAAGGGCAACTTCCTACATCGAAAACATGCATGAGAAACACAGAAGATGGTACACTGTGTGATGGGGAAAGGTTTCTAAAACGCACCTCATTTCTCATCTCCTTGTGCTCGGGTTCGCCATTCCAGCCACTTTACTAGCAATCTCCCTACTTGGAGCCTCAGCACCTTTAACCTCC
The DNA here is from genome assembly GCF_965194825.1 of Balaenoptera physalus. NCBI lineage: Eukaryota > Metazoa > Chordata > Mammalia > Artiodactyla > Balaenopteridae > Balaenoptera > Balaenoptera physalus. The sequence goes on from NW_028125840.1 coordinate 55,008, forward strand.
TGTTCCGTACAGGTTGCAATTTGTCCTGAGGATGAACGGGAAGACGGGAAACAAATGAGAGACTAGCTCTTGGTGTTGGGACAGGCACAGGTCACTCTATTTTCCCATCAGGAAGAAGAATTAACCACAGGCTCAGCCTGCCCCCCGGAACCAGAACAGGGCCTGAAGCCATCCTGCGCTTTTGCGGCCAGCTCCCAAAAAAGCGACTTGTAAAATGGAGCTTCAGGGCACTGCAATTCACAAACCTGCAGAGTTATAAATGATAACTCTCGTCCACAAATATATTGAGGGAAGGCAAAGAAGAGGATTTGAAATCAAGGCAGAATTGCAGGAAACAGATTTCAGGAGGTAGATTCGAATCGCCTTTAAAGCACATGAAAAGCGGCAAAACGTTGACAATGATGCCCTTGGCCAAAAAGGGCGTATGCGTTTTTTCCTGAATATATTCAGGAAAAAACGCATACGCCCTTTTTGGCCAACCAAGCAACCTGGAAAGGCAAATCAGCGCTACAAAGAAGTCTCGCTTCCCATTGGTCAAAAGGGCCATGCTGAAAAAAGTGTCAAAACCAGAAATGCAGGACAGGCCATGGAGAAATGGGAGCCTTGCTACACTGATGGGCGGGATGTAAATTGCCAACAGCCACTCTGGAGAAGTGTACGGTGTGTCCTGAAACATCTAAAAAACACAGCTTAGAGAGCATAGGGCACTTCCACGCATGGGGGGATAAAGTGGGAAAATTGAAAATCAGCAAGACACAAGCACCCCAAAGTTTAGGGCTGCTCTGTTGACAAGGACCTCCACTTCATTCCACCTTAAATATCCCAGGAAAGCGAAAAATGGATAAAAAAGTTGTGGTCCTTATGTACAATGGAATATCACTCAGCCATGAAATCAATGTCATAAGGCTAGTAGCAGCATGATGAGTGGATTTAGGTAAGACGATTCTAAGTGAAATAAGTCACACAGAAAAGGACACTTCTCATAAGGTGTCACTTATAGAGGGAATGTAAAAACCGTTACACTTGAACTGAATTACAAAACAGAACAGAGTCACACATGCAGAAAACACACTATGGCTGCTTAACGGGAAAGGTGAGGTGGGGTGATACATAAAACAAGAGCTTCAAATTAGCTCAGATACCGTTCCATAAACCCAATATGTAATAGACAAGACCTACTCCTTGCTCAGAGAACTGGACTCAACACGCCCGATTCACCGCACAAGAATATATCTGACTAGTAATAATCTTAAAACCTATGTATTGATATCTCTCTGTTAGTGTGTCAAGTGGGTGTAAGGCGGCATAAACACAGCCGTGAAAAGCAGCTAAACCCCATTATAAAAATAAATTACTTTTAAAAACCCATGAAACAAAGACAGGGAAAGAGAGAGAAATTCTTACACAATTCGTTCAGGGGCTGTGATGCAACCTGGACTGACCATATCTAGACCCACAGCTGGATGAGACATAAGGGTGGACACTCTTGGGGCTGAGAGGTTTGGTGAGGTTGGGTGAGCAAACGCAGACCCTTTAAAGTAATACTGCGTGCTACCCATCGCATGGGTCCCAAATCTCCAGGTTCAAGGGCAACTTCCTACATCGAAAACATGCATGAGAAACCCAGAAGATGGTATACCGTGTGATGGGGAAAGGTTTCTAAAACGCACCTCATTTCTCATCTCCTTGTGCTCGGGTTCGCCATTCCAGCCACTTTACTAGCAATCTCCCTACTTGGAGCCTCAGCACCTTTAACCTCCTGTTCCGTACAGGTTGCAATTTGTCCTGAGGATGAACGGGAAGACGGGGAACCAATGAGAGACTAGCTCTTGGTGTTGGGACAGGCACAGGTCACTCTATTTTCCCATCAGGAAGAAGAATTAACCACAGGCTCAGCCTGCCCCCCGGAACCAGAACAGGGCCTGAAGCCATCCTGCGCTTTTGCGGCCAGCTCCCAAAAAAGCGACTTGTAAAATGGAGCTTCAGGGCACTGCAATTCACAAACCTGCAGAGTTATAAATGATAACTCTCGTCCACAAATATATTGAGGGAAGGCAAAGAAGAGGATTTGAAATCAAGGCAGAATTGCAGGAAACAGATTTCAGGAGGTAGATTCGAATCGCCTTTAAAGCACATGAAAAGCGGCAAAACGTTGACAATGATGCCCTTGGCCAAAAAGGGCGTATGCGTTTTTTCCTGAATATATTCAGGAAAAAACGCATACGCCCTTTTTGGCCAACCAAGCAACCTGGAAAGGCAAATCAGCGCTACAAAGAAGTCTCGCTTCCCATCGGTCAAAAGGGCCATGCTGAAAAAAGTGTCAAAACCAGAAATGCAGGACAGGCCATGGAGAAATGGGAGCCTTGCTACACTGATGGGCGGGATGTAAATTGCCAACAGCCACTCTGGAGAAGTGTACGGTGTGTCCTGAAACATCTAAAAAACACAGCTTAGAGAGCATAGGGCACTTCCACGCATGGGGGGATAAAGTGGGAAAATTGAAAATCAGCAAGACACAAGCACCCCAAAGTTTAGGGCTGCTCTGTTGACAAGGACCTCCACTTCATTCCACCTTAAATATCCCAGGAAAGCGAAAAATGGATAAAAAAGTTGTGGTCCTTATGTACAATGGAATATCACTCAGCCATGAAATCAATGTCATAAGGCTAGTAGCAGCATGATGAGTGGATTTAGGTAAGACGATTCTAAGTGAAATAAGTCACACAGAAAAGGACACTTCTCATAAGGTGTCACTTATAGAGGGAATGTAAAAACCGTTACACTTGAACTGAATTACAAAACAGAACAGAGTCACACATGCAGAAAACACACTATGGCTGCTTAACGGGAAAGGTGAGGTGGGGTGATACATAAAACAAGAGCTTCAAATTAGCTCAGATACCGTTCCATAAACCCAATATGTAATAGACAAGACCTACTCCTTGCTCAGAGAACTGGACTCAACACGCCCGATTCACCGCACATGAATATATCTGACTAGTAATAATCTTAAAACCTATGTATTGATATCTCTCTGTTAGTGTGTCAAGTGGGTGTAAGGCGGCATAAACACAGCCGTGAAAAGCAGCTAAACCCCATTATAAAAATAAATTACTTTTAAAAACCCATGAAACAAAGACAGGGAAAGAGAGAGAAATTCTTACACAATTCGTTCAGGGGCTGTGATGCAACCTGGACTGACCATATCTAGACCCACAGCTGGATGAGACATAAGGGTGGACACTCTTGGGGCTGAGAGGTTTGGTGAGGTTGGGTGAGCAAACGCAGACCCTTTAAAGTAATACTGAGTGCTACCCATCGCATGGGTCCCAAATCTCCAGGTTCAAGGGCAACTTCCTACATCGAAAACATGCATGAGAAACCCAGAAGATGGTACACCGTGTGATGGGGAATGGTTTCTAAAACGCACCTCATTTCTCATCTCCTTGTGCTCGGGTTCGCCATTCCAGCCACTTTACTAGCAATCTCCCTACTTGGAGCCTCAGCACCTTTAACCTCCTGTTCCGTACAAGTTGCAATTTGTCCTGAGGATGAACGGGAAGACGGGGAACCAATGAGAGACTAGCTCTTGGTGTTGGGACAGGCACAGGTCACTCTATTTTCCCATCAGGAAGAAGAATTAACCACAGGCTCAGCCTGACCCCCGGAACCAGAACAGGGCCTGAAGCCATCCTGCGCTTTTGCGGCCAGCTCCCAAAAAAGCGACTTGTAAAATGGAGCTTCAGGGCACTGCAATTCACAAACCTGCAGAGTTATAAATGATAACTCTCGTCCACAAATATATTGAGTGAAGGCAAAGAAGAGGATTTGAAATCAAGGCAGAATTGCAGGAAACAGATTTCAGGAGGTAGATTCGAATCGCCTTTAAAGCACATGAAAAGCGGCAAAACGTTGACAATGATGCCCTTGGCCAAAAAGGGCGTATGCGTTTTTTCCTGAATATATTCAGGAAAAAACGCATACGCCCTTTTTGGCCAACCAAGCAACCTGGAAAGGCAAATCAGCGCTACAAAGAAGTCTCGCTTCCCATCGGTCAAAAGGGCCATGCTGAAAAAAGTGTCAAAACCAGAAATGCAGGACAGGCCATGGAGAAATGGGAGCCTTGCTACACTGATGAGCGGGATGTAAATTGCCAACAGCCACTCTGGAGAAGTGTACGGTGTGTCCTGAAACATCTAAAAAACACAGCTTAGAGAGCATAGGGCACTTCCACGCATGGGGGGATAAAGTGGGAAAATTGAAAATCAGCAAGACACAAGCACCCCAAAGTTTAGGGCTGCTCTGTTGACAAGGACCTCCACTTCATTCCACCTTAAATATCCCAGGAAAGCGAAAAATGGATAAAAAAGTTGTGGTCCTTATGTACAATGGAATATCACTCAGCCATGAAATCAATGTCATAAGGCTAGTAGCAGCATGATGAGTGGATTTAGGTAAGACGATTCTAAGTGAAATAAGTCACACAGAAAAGGACACTTCTCATAAGGTGTCACTTATAGAGGGAATGTAAAAACCGTTACACTTGAACTGAATTACAAAACAGAACAGAGTCACACATGCAGAAAACACACTATGGCTGCTTAACGGGAAAGGTGAGGTGGGGTGATACATAAAACAAGAGCTTCAAATTAGCTCAGATACCGTTCCATAAACCCAATATGTAATAGACAAGACCTACTCCTTGCTCAGAGAACTGGACTCAACACGCCCGATTCACCGCACATGAATATATCTGACTAGTAATAATCTTAAAACCTATGTATTGATATCTCTCTGTTAGTGTGTCAAGTGGGTGTAAGGCGGCATAAACACAGCCGTGAAAAGCAGCTAAACCCCATTATAAAAATAAATTACTTTTAAAAACCCATGAAACAAAGACAGGGAAAGAGAGAGAAATTCTTACACAATTCGTTCAGGGGCTGTGATGCAACCTGGACTGACCATATCTAGACCCACAGCTGGATGAGACATAAGGGTGGACACTCTTGGGGCTGAGAGGTTTGGTGAGGTTGGGTGAGCAAACGCAGACCCTTTAAAGTAATACTGCGTGCTACCCATCGCATGGGTCCCAAATCTCCAGGTTCAAGGGCAACTTCCTACATCGAAAACATGCATGAGAAACACAGAAGATGGTACACTGTGTGATGGGGAAAGGTTTCTAAAACGCACCTCATTTCTCATCTCCTTGTGCTCGGGTTCGCCATTCCAGCCACTTTACTAGCAATCTCCCTACTTGGAGCCTCAGCACCTTTAACCTCCTGTTCCGTACAGGTTGCAATTTGTCCTGAGGATGAACGGGAAGACGGGAAACAAATGAGAGACTAGCTCTTGGTGTTGGGACAGGCACAGGTCACTCTATTTTCCCATCAGGAAGAAGAATTAACCACAGGCTCAGCCTGCCCCCCGGAACCAGAACAGGGCCTGAAGCCATCCTGCGCTTTTGCGGCCAGCTCCCAAAAAAGCGACTTGTAAAATGGAGCTTCAGGGCACTGCAATTCACAAACCTGCAGAGTTATAAATGATAACTCTCGTCCACAAATATATTGAGGGAAGGCAAAGAAGAGGATTTGAAATCAAGGCAGAATTGCAGGAAACAGATTTCAGGAGGTAGATTCGAATCGCCTTTAAAGCACATGAAAAGCGGCAAAACGTTGACAATGATGCCCTTGGCCAAAAAGGGCGTATGCGTTTTTTCCTGAATATATTCAGGAAAAAACGCATACGCCCTTTTTGGCCAACCAAGCAACCTGGAAAGGCAAATCAGCGCTACAAAGAAGTCTCGCTTCCCATTGGTCAAAAGGGCCATGCTGAAAAAAGTGTCAAAACCAGAAATGCAGGACAGGCCATGGAGAAATGGGAGCCTTGCTACACTGATGGGCGGGATGTAAATTGCCAACAGCCACTCTGGAGAAGTGTACGGTGTGTCCTGAAACATCTAAAAAACACAGCTTAGAGAGCATAGGGCACTTCCACGCATGGGGGGATAAAGTGGGAAAATTGAAAATCAGCAAGACACAAGCACCCCAAAGTTTAGGGCTGCTCTGTTGACAAGGACCTCCACTTCATTCCACCTTAAATATCCCAGGAAAGCGAAAAATGGATAAAAAAGTTGTGGTCCTTATGTACAATGGAATATCACTCAGCCATGAAATCAATGTCATAAGGCTAGTAGCAGCATGATGAGTGGATTTAGGTAAGACGATTCTAAGTGAAATAAGTCACACAGAAAAGGACACTTCTCATAAGGTGTCACTTATAGAGGGAATGTAAAAACCGTTACACTTGAACTGAATTACAAAACAGAACAGAGTCACACATGCAGAAAACACACTATGGCTGCTTAACGGGAAAGGTGAGGTGGGGTGATACATAAAACAAGAGCTTCAAATTAGCTCAGATACCGTTCCATAAACCCAATATGTAATAGACAAGACCTACTCCTTGCTCAGAGAACTGGACTCAACACGCCCGATTCACCGCACATGAATATATCTGACTAGTAATAATCTTAAAACCTATGTATTGATATCTCTCTGTTAGTGTGTCAAGTGGGTGTAAGGCGGCATAAACACAGCCGTGAAAAGCAGCTAAACCCCATTATAAAAATAAATTACTTTTAAAAACCCATGAAACAAAGACAGGGAAAGAGAGAGAAATTCTTACACAATTCGTTCAGGGGCTGTGATGCAACCTGGACTGACCATATCTAGACCCACAGCTGGATGAGACATAAGGGTGGACACTCTTGGGGCTGAGAGGTTTGGTGAGGTTGGGTGAGCAAACGCAGACCCTTTAAAGTAATACTGAGTGCTACCCATCGCATGGGTCCCAAATCTCCAGGTTCAAGGGCAACTTCCTACATCGAAAACATGCATGAGAAACCCAGAAGATGGTACACCGTGTGATGGGGAAAGGTTTCTAAAACGCACCTCATTTCTCATCTCCTTGTGCTCGGGTTCGCCATTCCAGCCACTTTACTAGCAATCTCCCTACTTGGAGCCTCAGCACCTTTAACCTCCTGTTCCGTACAGGTTGCAATTTGTCCTGAGGATGAACGGGAAGACGGGGAACCAATGAGAGACTAGCTCTTGGTGTTGGGACAGGCACAGGTCACTCTATTTTCCCATCAGGAAGAAGAATTAACCACAGGCTCAGCCTGACCCCCGGAACCAGAACAGGGCCTGAAGCCATCCTGCGCTTTTGCGGCCAGCTCCCAAAAAAGCGACTTGTAAAATGGAGCTTCAGGGCACTGCAATTCACAAACCTGCAGAGTTATAAATGATAACTCTCGTCCACAAATATATTGAGGGAAGGCAAAGAAGAGGATTTGAAATCAAGGCAGAATTGCAGGAAACAGATTTCAGGAGGTAGATTCGAATCGCCTTTAAAGCACATGAAAAGCGGCAAAACGTTGACAATGATGCCCTTGGCCAAAAAGGGCGTATGCGTTTTTTCCTGAATATATTCAGGAAAAAACGCATACGCCCTTTTTGGCCAACCAAGCAACCTGGAAAGGCAAATCAGCGCTACAAAGAAGTCTCGCTTCCCGTCGGTCAAAAGGGCCATGCTGAAAAAAGTGTCAAAACCAGAAATGCAGGACAGGCCATGGAGAAATGGGAGCCTTGCTACACTGATGGGCGGGATGTAAATTGCCAACAGCCACTCTGGAGAAGTGTACGGTGTGTCCTGAAACATCTAAAAAACACAGCTTAGAGAGCATAGGGCACTTCCACGCATGGGGGGATAAAGTGGGAAAATTGAAAATCAGCAAGACACAAGCACCCCAAAGTTTAGGGCTGCTCTGTTGACAAGGACCTCCACTTCATTCCACCTTAAATATCCCAGGAAAGCGAAAAATGGATAAAAAAGTTGTGGTCCTTATGTACAATGGAATATCACTCAGCCATGAAATCAATGTCATAAGGCTAGTAGCAGCATGATGAGTGGATTTAGGTAAGACGATTCTAAGTGAAATAAGTCACACAGAAAAGGACACTTCTCATAAGGTGTCACTTATAGAGGGAATGTAAAAACCGTTACACTTGAACTGAATTACAAAACAGAACAGAGTCACACATGCAGAAAACACACTATGGCTGCTTAACGGGAAAGGTGAGGTGGGGTGATACATAAAACAAGAGCTTCAAATTAGCTCAGATACCGTTCCATAAACCCAATATGTAATAGACAAGACCTACTCCTTGCTCAGAGAACTGGACTCAACACGCCCGATTCACCGCACATGAATATATCTGACTAGTAATAATCTTAAAACCTATGTATTGATATCTCTCTGTTAGTGTGTCAAGTGGGTGTAAGGCGGCATAAACACAGCCGTGAAAAGCAGCTAAACCCCATTATAAAAATAAATTACTTTTAAAAACCCATGAAACAAAGACAGGGAAAGAGAGAGAAATTCTTACACAATTCGTTCAGGGGCTGTGATGCAACCTGGACTGACCATATCTAGACCCACAGCTGGATGAGACATAAGGGTGGACACTCTTGGGGCTGAGAGGTTTGGTGAGGTTGGGTGAGCAAACGCAGACCCTTTAAAGTAATACTGCGTGCTACCCATCGCATGGGTCCCAAATCTCCAGGTTCAAGGGCAACTTCCTACATCGAAAACATGCATGAGAAACACAGAAGATGGTACACTGTGTGATGGGGAAAGGTTTCTAAAACGCACCTCATTTCTCATCTCCTTGTGCTCGGGTTCGCCATTCCAGCCACTTTACTAGCAATCTCCCTACTTGGAGCCTCAGCACCTTTAACCTCCTGTTCCGTACAGGTTGCAATTTGTCCTGAGGATGAACGGGAAGACGGGAAACCAATGAGAGACTAGCTCTTGGTGTTGGGACAGGCACAGGTCACTCTATTTTCCCATCAGGAAGAAGAATTAACCACAGGCTCAGCCTGCCCCCCGGAACCAGAACAGGGCCTGAAGCCATCCTGCGCTTTTGCGGCCAGCTCCCAAAAAAGCGACTTGTAAAATGGAGCTTCAGGGCACTGCAATTCACAAACCTGCAGAGTTATAAATGATAACTCTCGTCCACAAATATATTGAGGGAAGGCAAAGAAGAGGATTTGAAATCAAGGCAGAATTGGAGGAAACAGATTTCAGGAGGTAGATTCGAATCGCCTTTAAAGCACATGAAAAGCGGCAAAATGTTGGCAATGATGCCCTTGGCCAAAAAGGGCGTATGCGTTTTTTCCTGAATATATTCAGGAAAAAACGCATACGCCCTTTTTGGCCAACCAAGCAACCTGGAAAGGCAAATCAGCGCTACAAAGAAGTCTCGCTTCCCATTGGTCAAAAGGGCCATGCTGAAAAAAGTGTCAAAACCAGAAATGCAGGACAGGCCATGGAGAAATGGGAGCCTTGCTACACTGATGGGCGGGATGTAAATTGCCAACAGCCACTCTGGAGAAGTGTACGGTGTGTCCTGAAACATCTAAAAAACACAGCTTAGAGAGCATAGGGCACTTCCACGCATGGGGGGATAAAGTGGGAAAATTGAAAATCAGCAAGACACAAGCACCCCAAAGTTTAGGGCTGCTCTGTTGACAAGGACCTCCACTTCATTCCACCTTAAATATCCCAGGAAAGCGAAAAATGGATAAAAAAGTTGTGGTCCTTATGTACAATGGAATATCACTCAGCCATGAAATCAATGTCATAAGGCTAGTAGCAGCATGATGAGTGGATTTAGGTAAGACGATTCTAAGTGAAATAAGTCACACAGAAAAGGACACTTCTCATAAGGTGTCACTTATAGAGGGAATGTAAAAACCGTTACACTTGAACTGAATTACAAAACAGAACAGAGTCACACATGCAGAAAACACACTATGGCTGCTTAACGGGAAAGGTGAGGTGGGGTGATACATAAAACAAGAGCTTCAAATTAGCTCAGATACCGTTCCATAAACCCAATATGTAATAGACAAGACCTACTCCTTGCTCAGAGAACTGGACTCAACACGCCCGATTCACCGCACAAGAATATATCTGACTAGTAATAATCTTAAAACCTATGTATTGATATCTCTCTGTTAGTGTGTCAAGTGGGTGTAAGGCGGCATAAACACAGCCGTGAAAAGCAGCTAAACCCCATTATAAAAATAAATTACTTTTAAAAACCCATGAAACAAAGACAGGGAAAGAGAGAGAAATTCTTACACAATTCGTTCAGGGGCTGTGATGCAACCTGGACTGACCATATCTAGACCCACAGCTGGATGAGACATAAGGGTGGACACTCTTGGGGCTGAGAGGTTTGGTGAGGTTGGGTGAGCAAACGCAGACCCTTTAAAGTAATACTGCGTGCTACCCATCGCATGGGTCCCAAATCTCCAGGTTCAAGGGCAACTTCCTACATCGAAAACATGCATGAGAAACCCAGAAGATGGTATACCGTGTGATGGGGAAAGGTTTCTAAAACGCACCTCATTTCTCATCTCCTTGTGCTCGGGTTCGCCATTCCAGCCACTTTACTAGCAATCTCCCTACTTGGAGCCTCAGCACCTTTAACCTCCTGTTCCGTACAGGTTGCAATTTGTCCTGAGGATGAACGGGAAGACGGGGAACCAATGAGAGACTAGCTCTTGGTGTTGGGACAGGCACAGGTCACTCTATTTTCCCATCAGGAAGAAGAATTAACCACAGGCTCAGCCTGCCCCCCGGAACCAGAACAGGGCCTGAAGCCATCCTGCGCTTTTGCGGCCAGCTCCCAAAAAAGCGACTTGTAAAATGGAGCTTCAGGGCACTGCAATTCACAAACCTGCAGAGTTATAAATGATAACTCTCGTCCACAAATATATTGAGGGAAGGCAAAGAAGAGGATTTGAAATCAAGGCAGAATTGCAGGAAACAGATTTCAGGAGGTAGATTCGAATCGCCTTTAAAGCACATGAAAAGCGGCAAAACGTTGACAATGATGCCCTTGGCCAAAAAGGGCGTATGCGTTTTTTCCTGAATATATTCAGGAAAAAACGCATACGCCCTTTTTGGCCAACCAAGCAACCTGGAAAGGCAAATCAGCGCTACAAAGAAGTCTCGCTTCCCATCGGTCAAAAGGGCCATGCTGAAAAAAGTGTCAAAACCAGAAATGCAGGACAGGCCATGGAGAAATGGGAGCCTTGCTACACTGATGGGCGGGATGTAAATTGCCAACAGCCACTCTGGAGAAGTGTACGGTGTGTCCTGAAACATCTAAAAAACACAGCTTAGAGAGCATAGGGCACTTCCACGCATGGGGGGATAAAGTGGGAAAATTGAAAATCAGCAAGACACAAGCACCCCAAAGTTTAGGGCTGCTCTGTTGACAAGGACCTCCACTTCATTCCACCTTAAATATCCCAGGAAAGCGAAAAATGGATAAAAAAGTTGTGGTCCTTATGTACAATGGAATATCACTCAGCCATGAAATCAATGTCATAAGGCTAGTAGCAGCATGATGAGTGGATTTAGGTAAGACGATTCTAAGTGAAATAAGTCACACAGAAAAGGACACTTCTCATAAGGTGTCACTTATAGAGGGAATGTAAAAACCGTTACACTTGAACTGAATTACAAAACAGAACAGAGTCACACATGCAGAAAACACACTATGGCTGCTTAACGGGAAAGGTGAGGTGGGGTGATACATAAAACAAGAGCTTCAAATTAGCTCAGATACCGTTCCATAAACCCAATATGTAATAGACAAGACCTACTCCTTGCTCAGAGAACTGGACTCAACACGCCCGATTCACCGCACATGAATATATCTGACTAGTAATAATCTTAAAACCTATGTATTGATATCTCTCTGTTAGTGTGTCAAGTGGGTGTAAGGCGGCATAAACACAGCCGTGAAAAGCAGCTAAACCCCATTATAAAAATAAATTACTTTTAAAAACCCATGAAACAAAGACAGGGAAAGAGAGAGAAATTCTTACACAATTCGTTCAGGGGCTGTGATGCAACCTGGACTGACCATATCTAGACCCACAGCTGGATGAGACATAAGGGTGGACACTCTTGGGGCTGAGAGGTTTGGTGAGGTTGGGTGAGCAAACGCAGACCCTTTAAAGTAATACTGCGTGCTACCCATCGCATGGGTCCCAAATCTCCAGGTTCAAGGGCAACTTCCTACATCGAAAACATGCATGAGAAACCCAGAAGATGGTACACCGTGTGATGGGGAAAGGTTTCTAAAACGCACCTCATTTCTCATCTCCTTGTGCTCGGGTTCGCCATTCCAGCCACTTTACTAGCAATCTCCCTACTTGGAGCCTCAGCACCTTTAACCTCCTGTTCCGTACAGGTTGCAATTTGTCCTGAGGATGAACGGGAAGACGGGGAACCAATGAGAGACTAGCTCTTGGTGTTGGGACAGGCACAGGTCACTCTATTTTCCCATCAGGAAGAAGAATTAACCACAGGCTCAGCCTGCCCCCCGGAACCAGAACAGGGCCTGAAGCCATCCTGCGCTTTTGCGGCCAGCTCCCAAAAAAGCGACTTGTAAAATGGAGCTTCAGGGCACTGCAATTCACAAACCTGCAGAGTTATAAATGATAACTCTCGTCCACAAATATATTGAGGGAAGGCAAAGAAGAGGATTTGAAATCAAGGCAGAATTGCAGGAAACAGATTTCAGGAGGTAGATTCGAATCGCCTTTAAAGCACATGAAAAGCGGCAAAACGTTGACAATGATGCCCTTGGCCAAAAAGGGCGTATGCGTTTTTTCCTGAATATATTCAGGAAAAAACGCATACGCCCTTTTTGGCCAACCAAGCAACCTGGAAAGGCAAATCAGCGCTACAAAGAAGTCTCGCTTCCCATCGGTCAAAAGGGCCATGCTGAAAAAAATGTCAAAACCAGAAATGCAGGACAGGCCATGGAGAAATGGGAGCCTTGCTACACTGATGGGCGGGATGTAAATTGCCAACAGCCACTCTGGAGAAGTGTACGGTGTGTCCTGAAACATCTAAAAAACACAGCTTAGAGAGCATAGGGCACTTCCACGCATGGGGGGATAAAGTGGGAAAATTGAAAAGCAGCAAGACACAAGCACCCCAAAGTTTAGGGCTGCTCTGTTGACAAGGACCTCCACTTCATTCCACCTTAAATATCCCAGGAAAGCGAAAAATGGATAAAAAAGTTGTGGTCCTTATGTACAATGGAATATCACTCAGCCATGAAATCAATGCCATAAGGCTAGTAGCAGCATGATGAGTGGATTTAGGTAAGACGATTCTAAGTGAAATAAGTCACACAGAAAAGGACACTTCTCATAAGGTGTCACTTATAGAGGGAATGTAAAAACCGTTACACTTGAACTGAATTACAAAACAGAACAGAGTCACACATGCAGAAAACACACTATGGCTGCTTAACGGGAAAGGTGAGGTGGGGTGATACATAAAACAAGAGCTTCAAATTAGCTCAGATACCGTTCCATAAACCCAATATGTAATAGACAAGACCTACTCCTTGCTCAGAGAACTGGACTCAACACGCCCGATTCACCGCACATGAATATATCTGACTAGTAATAATCTTAAAACCTATGTATTGATATCTCTCTGTTAGTGTGTCAAGTGGGTGTAAGGCGGCATAAACACAGCCGTGAAAAGCAGCTAAACCCCATTATAAAAATAAATTACTTTTAAAAACCCATGAAACAAAGACAGGGAAAGAGAGAGAAATTCTTACACAATTCGTTCAGGGGCTGTGATGCAACCTGGACTGACCATATCTAGACCCACAGCTGGATGAGACATAAGGGTGGACACTCTTGGGGCTGAGAGGTTTGGTGAGGTTGGGTGAGCAAACGCAGACCCTTTAAAGTAATACTGCGTGCTACCCATCGCATGGGTCCCAAATCTCCAGGTTCAAGGGCAACTTCCTACATCGAAAACATGCATGAGAAACCCAGAAGATGGTACACCGTGTGATGGGGAAAGGTTTCTAAAACGCACCTCATTTCTCATCTCCTTGTGCTCGGGTTCGCCATTCCAGCCACTTTACTAGCAATCTCCCTACTTGGAGCCTCAGCACCTTTAACCTCCTGTTCCGTACAGGTTGCAATTTGTCCTGAGGATGAACGGGAAGACGGGGAACCAATGAGAGACTAGCTCTTGGTGTTGGGACAGGCACAGGTCACTCTATTTTCCCATCAGGAAGAAGAATTAACCACAGGCTCAGCCTGCCCCCCGGAACCAGAACAGGGCCTGAAGCCATCCTGCGCTTTTGCGGCCAGCTCCCAAAAAAGCGACTTGTAAAATGGAGCTTCAGGGCACTGCAATTCACAAACCTGCAGAGTTATAAATGATAACTCTCGTCCACAAATATATTGAGGGAAGGCAAAGAAGAGGATTTGAAATCAAGGCAGAATTGCAGGAAACAGATTTCAGGAGGTAGATTCGAATCGCCTTTAAAGCACATGAAAAGCGGCAAAACGTTGACAATGATGCCCTTGGCCAAAAAGGGCGTATGCGTTTTTTCCTGAATATATTCAGGAAAAAACGCATACGCCCTTTTTGGCCAACCAAGCAACCTGGAAAGGCAAATCAGCGCTACAAAGAAGTCTCGCTTCCCATCGGTCAAAAGGGCCATGCTGAAAAAAATGTCAAAACCAGAAATGCAGGACAGGCCATGGAGAAATGGGAGCCTTGCTACACTGATGGGCGGGATGTAAATTGCCAACAGCCACTCTGGAGAAGTGTACGGTGTGTCCTGAAACATCTAAAAAACACAGCTTAGAGAGCATAGGGCACTTCCACGCATGGGGGGATAAAGTGGGAAAATTGAAAAGCAGCAAGACACAAGCACCCCAAAGTTTAGGGCTGCTCTGTTGACAAGGACCTCCACTTCATTCCACCTTAAATATCCCAGGAAAGCGAAAAATGGATAAAAAAGTTGTGGTCCTTATGTACAATGGAATATCACTCAGCCATGAAATCAATGCCATAAGGCTAGTAGCAGCATGATGAGTGGATTTAGGTAAGACGATTCTAAGTGAAATAAGTCACACAGAAAAGGACACTTCTCATAAGGTGTCACTTATAGAGGGAATGTAAAAACCGTTACACTTGAACTGAATTACAAAACAGAACAGAGTCACACATGCAGAAAACACACTATGGCTGCTTAACGGGAAAGGTGAGGTGGGGTGATACATAAAACAAGAGCTTCAACTTAGCTCAGATACCGTTCCATAAACCCAATATGTAATAGACAAGACCTACTCCTTGCTCAGAGAACTGGACTCAACACGCCCGATTCACCGCACAAGAATATATCTGACTAGTAATAATCTTAAAACCTATGTATTGATATCTCTCTGTTAGTGTGTCAAGTGGGTGTAAGGCGGCATAAACACAGCCGTGAAAAGCAGCTAAACCCCATTATAAAAATAAATTACTTTTAAAAACCCATGAAACAAAGACAGGGAAAGAGAGAGAAATTCTTACACAATTCGTTCAGGGGCTGTGATGCAACCTGGACTGACCATATCTAGACCCACAGCTGGATGAGACATAAGGGTGGACACTCTTGGGGCTGAGAGGTTTGGTGAGGTTGGGTGAGCAAACGCAGACCCTTTAAAGTAATACTGCGTGCTACCCATCGCATGGGTCCCAAATCTCCAGGTTCAAGGGCAACTTCCTACATCGAAAACATGCATGAGAAACCCAGAAGATGGTACACCGTGTGATGGGGAAAGGTTTCTAAAACGCACCTCATTTCTCATCTCCTTGTGCTCGGGTTCGCCATTCCAGCCACTTTACTAGCAATCTCCCTACTTGGAGCCTCAGCACCTTTAACCTCCTGTTCCGTACAGGTTGCAATTTGTCCTGAGGATGAACGGGAAGACGGGGAACCAATGAGAGACTAGCTCTTGGTGTTGGGACAGGCACAGGTCACTCTATTTTCCCATCAGGAAGAAGAATTAACCACAGGCTCAGCCTGCCCCCCGGAACCAGAACAGGGCCTGAAGCCATCCTGCGCTTTTGCGGCCAGCTCCCAAAAAAGCGACTTGTAAAATGGAGCTTCAGGGCACTGCAATTCACAAACCTGCAGAGTTATAAATGATAACTCTCGTCCACAAATATATTGAGGGAAGGCAAAGAAGAGGATTTGAAATCAAGGCAGAATTGCAGGAAACAGATTTCAGGAGGTAGATTCGAATCGCCTTTAAAGCACATGAAAAGCGGCAAAACGTTGACAATGATGCCCTTGGCCAAAAAGGGCGAATGCGTTTTTTCCTGAATATATTCAGGAAAAAACGCATACGCCCTTTTTGGCCAACCAAGCAACCTGGAAAGGCAAATCAGCGCTACAAAGAAGTCTCGCTTCCCATCGGTCAAAAGGGCCATGCTGAAAAAAGTGTCAAAACCAGAAATGCAGGACAGGCCATGGAGAAATGGGAGCCTTGCTACACTGATGGGCGGGATGTAAATTGCCAACAGCCACTCTGGAGAAGTGTACGGTGTGTCCTGAAACATCTAAAAAACACAGCTTAGAGAGCATAGGGCACTTCCACGCATGGGGGGATAAAGTGGGAAAATTGAAAATCAGCAAGACACAAGCACCCCAAAGTTTAGGGCTGCTCTGTTGACAAGGACCTCCACTTCATTCCACCTTAAATATCCCAGGAAAGCGAAAAATGGATAAAAAAGTTGTGGTCCTTATGTACAATGGAATATCACTCAGCCATGAAATCAATGTCATAAGGCTAGTAGCAGCATGATGAGTGGATTTAGGTAAGACGATTCTAAGTGAAATAAGTCACACAGAAAAGGACACTTCTCATAAGGTGTCACTTATAGAGGGAATGTAAAAACCGTTACACTTGAACTGAATTACAAAACAGAACAGAGTCACACATGCAGAAAACACACTATGGCTGCTTAACGGGAAAGGTGAGGTGGGGTGATACATAAAACAAGAGCTTCAACTTAGCTCAGATACCGTTCCATAAACCCAATATGTAATAGAGAAGACCTACTCCTTGCTCAGAGAACTGGACTCAACACGCCCGATTCACCGCACAAGAATATATCTGACTAGTAATAATCTTAAAACCTATGTATTGATATCTCTCTGTTAGTGTGTCAAGTGGGTGTAAGGCGGCATAAACACAGCCGTGAAAAGCAGCTAAACCCCATTATAAAAATAAATTACTTTTAAAAACCCATGAAACAAAGACAGGGAAAGAGAGAGAAATTCTTACACAATTCGTTCAGGGGCTGTGATGCAACCTGGACTGACCATATCTAGACCCACAGCTGGATGAGACATAAGGGTGGACACTCTTGGGGCTGAGAGGTTTGGTGAGGTTGGGTGAGCAAACGCAGACCCTTTAAAGTAATACTGCGTGCTACCCATCGCATGGGTCCCAAATCTCCAGGTTCAAGGGCAACTTCCTACATCGAAAACATGCATGAGAAACCCAGAAGATGGTACACCGTGTGATGGGGAAAGGTTTCTAAAACGCACCTCATTTCTCATCTCCTTGTGCTCGGGTTCGCCATTCCAGCCACTTTACTAGCAATCTCCCTACTTGGAGCCTCAGCACCTTTAACCTCCTGTTCCGTACAGGTTGCAATTTGTCCTGAGGATGAACGGGAAGACGGGGAACCAATGAGAGACTAGCTCTTGGTGTTGGGACAGGCACAGGTCACTCTATTTTCCCATCAGGAAGAAGAATTAACCACAGGCTCAGCCTGCCCCCCGGAACCAGAACAGGGCCTGAAGCCATCCTGCGCTTTTGCGGCCAGCTCCCAAATAAGCGACTTGTAAAATGGAGCTTCAGGGCACTGCAATTCACAAACCTGCAGAGTTATAAATGATAACTCTCGTCCACAAATATATTGAGGGAAGGCAAAGAAGAGGATTTGAAATCAAGGCAGAATTGCAGGAAACAGATTTCAGGAGGTAGATTCGAATCGCCTTTAAAGTACATGAAAAGCGGCAAAACGTTGACAATGATGCCCTTGGCCAAAAAGGGCGTATGCGTTTTTTCCTGAATATATTCAGGAAAAAACGCATACGCCCTTTTTGGCCAACCAAGCAACCTGGAAAGGCAAATCAGCGCTACAAAGAAGTCTCGCTTCCCATCGGTCAAAAGGGCCATGCTGAAAAAAGTGTCAAAACCAGAAATGCAGGACAGGCCATGGAGAAATGGGAGCCTTGCTACACTGATGGGCGGGATGTAAATTGCCAACAGCCACTCTGGAGAAGTGTACGGTGTGTCCTGAAACATCTAAAAAACACAGCTTAGAGAGCATAGGGCACTTCCACGCATGGGGGGATAAAGTGGGAAAATTGAAAATCAGCAAGACACAAGCACCCCAAAGTTTAGGGCTGCTCTGTTGACAAGGACCTCCACTTCATTCCACCTTAAATATCCCAGGAAAGCGAAAAATGGATAAAAAAGTTGTGGTCCTTATGTACAATGGAATATCACTCAGCCATGAAATCAATGTCATAAGGCTAGTAGCAGCATGATGAGTGGATTTAGGTAAGACGATTCTAAGTGAAATAAGTCACACAGAAAAGGACACTTCTCATAAGGTGTCACTTATAGAGGGAATGTAAAAACCGTTACACTTGAACTGAATTACAAAACAGAACAGAGTCACACATGCAGAAAACACACTATGGCTGCTTAACGGGAAAGGTGAGGTGGGGTGATACATAAAACAAGAGCTTCAAATTAGCTCAGATACCGTTCCATAAACCCAATATGTAATAGACAAGACCTACTCCTTGCTCAGAGAACTGGACTCAACACGCCCGATTCACCGCACATGAATATATCTGACTAGTAATAATCTTAAAACCTATGTATTGATATCTCTCTGTTAGTGTGTCAAGTGGGTGTAAGGCGGCATAAACACAGCCGTGAAAAGCAGCTAAACCCCATTATAAAAATAAATTACTTTTAAAAACCCATGAAACGAAGACAGGGAAAGAGAGAGAAATTCTTACACAATTTGTTCAGGGGCTGTGATGCAACCTGGACTGACCATATCTAGACCCACAGCTGGATGAGACATAAGGGTGGACACTCTTGGGGCTGAGAGGTTTGGTGAGGTTGGGTGAGCAAACGCAGACCCTTTAAAGTAATACTGCGTGCTACCCATCGCATGGGTCCCAAATCTCCAGGTTCAAGGGCATCTTCCTACATCGAAAACATGCATGAGAAACCCAGAAGATGGTACACCGTGTGATGGGGAAAGGTTTCTAAAACGCACCTCATTTCTCATCTCCTTGTGCTCGGGTTCGCCATTCCAGCCACTTTACCAGCAATCTCCCTTCTTGGAGCCTCAGCACCTTTAACCTCCTGTTCCGTACAGGTTGCAATTTGTCCTGAGGATGAACGGGAAGACGGGGAACCAATGAGAGACTAGCTCTTGGTTTTGGGACAGGCACAGGTCACTCTATTTTCCCTTCAGGAAGAAGAATTAACCACAGGCTCAGCCTGACCCCCGGAACCAGAACAGGGCCTGAAGCCATCCTGCGCTTTTGCGGCCAGCTCCCAAAAAAGCGACTTGTAAAATGGAGCTTCAGGGCACTGCAATTCACAAACCTGCAGAGTTATAAATGATAACTCTCGTCCACAAATATATTGAGGGAAGGCAAAGAAGAGGATTTGAAATCAAGGCAGAATTGCAGGAAACAGATTTCAGGAGGTAGATTCGAATCGCCTTTAAAGCACATGAAAAGCGGCAAAACGTTGACAATGATGCCCTTGGCCAAAAAGGGCGTATGCGTTTTTTCCTGAATATATTCAGGAAAAAACGCATACGCCCTTTTTGGCCAACCAAGCAACCTGGAAAGGCAAATCAGCGCTACAAAGAAGTCTCGCTTCCCATCGGTCAAAAGGGCCATGCTGAAAAAAGTGTCAAAACCAGAAATGCAGGACAGGCCATGGAGAAATGGGAGCCTTGCTACACTGATGGGCGGGATGTAAATTGCCAACAGCCACTCTGGAGAAGTGTACGGTGTGTCCTGAAACATCTAAAAAACACAGCTTAGAGAGCATAGGGCACTTCCACGCATGGGGGGATAAAGTGGGAAAATTGAAAATCAGCAAGACACAAGCACCCCAAAGTTTAGGGCTGCTCTGTTGACAAGGACCTCCACTTCATTCCACCTTAAATATCCCAGGAAAGCGAAAAATGGATAAAAAAGTTGTGGTCCTTATGTACAATGGAATATCACTCAGCCATGAAATCAATGTCATAAGGCTAGTAGCAGCATGATGAGTGGATTTAGGTAAGACGATTCTAAGTGAAATAAGTCACACAGAAAAGGACACTTCTCATAAGGTGTCACTTATAGAGGGAATGTAAAAACCGTTACACTTGAACTGAATTACAAAACAGAACAGAGTCACACATGCAGAAAACACACTATGGCTGCTTAACGGGAAAGGTGAGGTGGGGTGATACATAAAACAAGAGCTTCAAATTAGCTCAGATACCGTTCCATAAACCCAATATGTAATAGACAAGACCTACTCCTTGCTCAGAGAACTGGACTCAACACGCCCGATTCACCGCACATGAATATATCTGACTAGTAATAATCTTAAAACCTATGTATTGATATCTCTCTGTTAGTGTGTCAAGTGGGTGTAAGGCGGCATAAACACAGCCGCGAAAAGCAGCTAAACCCCATTATAAAAATAAATTACTTTTAAAAACCCATGAAACAAAGACAGGGAAAGAGAGAGAAATTCTTACACAATTTGTTCAGGGGCTGTGATGCAACCTGGACTGACCATATCTAGACCCACAGCTGGATGAGACATAAGGGTGGACACTCTTGGGGCTGAGAGGTTTGGTGAGGTTGGGTGAGCAAACGCAGACCCTTTAAAGTAATACTGCGTGCTACCCATCGCATGGGTCCCAAATCTCCAGGTTCAAGGGCATCTTCCTACATCGAAAACATGCATGAGAAACCCAGAAGATGGTACACCGTGTGATGGGGAAAGGTTTCTAAAACGCACCTCATTTCTCATCTCCTTGTGCTCGGGTTCGCCATTCCAGCCACTTTACCAGCAATCTCCCTTCTTGGAGCCTCAGCACCTTTAACCTCCTGTTCCGTACAGGTTGCAATTTGTCCTGAGGATGAACGGGAAGACGGGGAACCAATGAGAGACTAGCTCTTGGTGTTGGGACAGGCACAGGTCACTCTATTTTCCCATCAGGAAGAAGAATTAACCACAGGCTCAGCCTGACCCCCGGAACCAGAACAGGGCCTGAAGCCATCCTGCGCTTTTGCGGCCAGCTCCCAAAAAAGCGACTTGTAAAATGGAGCTTCAGGGCACTGCAATTCACAAACCTGCAGAGTTATAAATGATAACTCTCGTCCACAAATATATTGAGGGAAGGCAAAGAAGAGGATTTGAAATCAAGGCAGAATTGCAGGAAACAGATTTCAGGAGGTAGATTCGAATCGCCTTTAAAGTACATGAAAAGCGGCAAAACGTTGACAATGATGCCCTTGGCCAAAAAGGGCGTATGCGTTTTTTCCTGAATATATTCAGGAAAAAACGCATACGCCCTTTTTGGCCAACCAAGCAACCTGGAAAGGCAAATCAGCGCTACAAAGAAGTCTCGCTTCCCATCGGTCAAAAGGGCCATGCTGAAAAAAGTGTCAAAACCAGAAATGCAGGACAGGCCATGGAGAAATGGGAGCCTTGCTACACTGATGGGCGGGATGTAAATTGCCAACAGCCACTCTGGAGAAGTGTACGGTGTGTCCTGAAACATCTAAAAAACACAGCTTAGAGAGCATAGGGCACTTCCACGCATGGGGGGATAAAGTGGGAAAATTGAAAATCAGCAAGACACAAGCACCCCAAAGTTTAGGGCTGCTCTGTTGACAAGGACCTCCACTTCATTCCACCTTAAATATCCCAGGAAAGCGAAAAATGGATAAAAAAGTTGTGGTCCTTATGTACAATGGAATATCACTCAGCCATGAAATCAATGTCATAAGGCTAGTAGCAGCATGATGAGTGGATTTAGGTAAGACGATTCTAAGTGAAATAAGTCACACAGAAAAGGACACTTCTCATAAGGTGTCACTTATAGAGGGAATGTAAAAACCGTTACACTTGAACTGAATTACAAAACAAAACAGAGTCACACATGCAGAAAACACACTATGGCTGCTTAACGGGAAAGGTGAGGTGGGGTGATACATAAAACAAGAGCTTCAAATTAGCTCAGATACCGTTCCATAAACCCAATATGTAATAGACAAGACCTACTCCTTGCTCAGAGAACTGGACTCAACACGCCCGATTCACCGCACATGACTATATCTGACTAGTAATAATCTTAAAACCTATGTATTCATATCTCTCTGTTAGTGTGTCAAGTGGGTGTAAGGCGGCATAAACACAGCCGTGAAAAGCAGCTAAACCCCATTATAAAAATAAATTACTTTTAAAAACCCATGAAACGAAGACAGGGAAAGAGAGAGAAATTCTTACACAATTTGTTCAGGGGCTGTGATGCAACCTGGACTGACCATATCTAGACCCACAGCTGGATGAGACATAAGGGTGGACACTCTTGGGGCTGAGAGGTTTGGTGAGGTTGGGTGAGCAAACGCAGACCCTTTAAAGTAATACTGCGTGCTACCCATCGCATGGGTCCCAAATCTCCAGGTTCAAGGGCATCTTCCTACATCGAAAACATGCATGAGAAACCCAGAAGATGGTACACCGTGTGATGGGGAAAGGTTTCTAAAACGCACCTCATTTCTCATCTCCTTGTGCTCGGGTTCGCCATTCCAGCCACTTTACCAGCAATCTCCCTTCTTGGAGCCTCAGCACCTTTAACCTCCTGTTCCGTACAGGTTGCAATTTGTCCTGAGGATGAACGGGAAGACGGGGAACCAATGAGAGACTAGCTCTTGGTTTTGGGACAGGCACAGGTCACTCTATTTTCCCTTCAGGAAGAAGAATTAACCACAGGCTCAGCCTGACCCCCGGAACCAGAACAGGGCCTGAAGCCATCCTGCGCTTTTGCGGCCAGCTCCCAAAAAAGCGACTTGTAAAATGGAGCTTCAGGGCACTGCAATTCACAAACCTGCAGAGTTATAAATGATAACTCTCGTCCACAAATATATTGAGGGAAGGCAAAGAAGAGGATTTGAAATCAAGGCAGAATTGCAGGAAACAGATTTCAGGAGGTAGATTCGAATCGCCTTTAAAGCACATGAAAAGCGGCAAAACGTTGACAATGATGCCCTTGGCCAAAAAGGGCGTATGCGTTTTTTCCTGAATATATTCAGGAAAAAACGCATACGCCCTTTTTGGCCAACCAAGCAACCTGGAAAGGCAAATCAGCGCTACAAAGAAGTCTCGCTTCCCATCGGTCAAAAGGACCATGCTGAAAAAAGTGTCAAAACCAGAAATGCAGGACAGGCCATGGAGAAATGGGAGCCTTGCTACACTGATGGGCGGGATGTAAATTGCCAACAGCCACTCTGGAGAAGTGTACGGTGTGTCCTGAAACATCTAAAAAACACAGCTTAGAGAGCATAGGGCACTTCCACGCATGGGGGGATAAAGTGGGAAAATTGAAAATCAGCAAGACACAAGCACCCCAAAGTTTAGGGCTGCTCTGTTGACAAGGACCTCCACTTCATTCCACCTTAAATATCCCAGGAAAGCGAAAAATGGATAAAAAAGTTGTGGTCCTTATGTACAATGGAATATCACTCAGCCATGAAATCAATGTCATAAGGCTAGTAGCAGCATGATGAGTGGATTTAGGTAAGACGATTCTAAGTGAAATAAGTCACACAGAAAAGGACACTTCTCATAAGGTGTCACTTATAGAGGGAATGTAAAAACCGTTACACTTGAACTGAATTACAAAACAGAACAGAGTCACACATGCAGAAAACACACTATGGCTGCTTAACGGGAAAGGTGAGGTGGGGTGATACATAAAACAAGAGCTTCAAATTAGCTCAGATACCGTTCCATAAACCCAGTATGTAATAGACAAGACCTACTCCTTGCTCAGAGAACTGGACTCAACACGCCCGATTCACCGCACAAGAATATATCTGACTAGTAATAATCTTAAAACCTATGTATTGATATCTCTCTGTTAGTGTGTCAAGTGGGTGTAAGGCGGCATAAGCACAGCCGTGAAAAGCAGCTAAACCCCATTATAAAAATAAATTACTTTTAAAAACCCATGAAACAAAGACAGGGAAAGAGAGAGAAATTCTTACACAATTCGTTCAGGGGCTGTGATGCAACCTGGACTGACCATATCTAGACCCACAGCTGGATGAGACATAAGGGTGGACACTCTTGGGGCTGAGAGGTTTGGTGAGGTTGGGTGAGCAAACGCAGACCCTTTAAAGTAATACTGCGTGCTACCCATCGCATGGGTCCCAAATCTCCAGGTTCAAGGGCAACTTCCTACATCGAAAACATGCATGAGAAACCCAGAAGATGGTACACCGTGTGATGGGGAAAGGTTTCTAAAACGCACCTCATTTCTCATCTCCTTGTGCTCGGGTTCGCCATTCCAGCCACTTTACTAGCAATCTCCCTACTTGGAGCCTCAGCACCTTTAACCTCCTGTTCCGTACAGGTTGCAATTTGTCCTGAGGATGAACGGGAAGACGGGGAACCAATGAGAGACTAGCTCTTGGTGTTGGGACAGGCACAGGTCACTCTATTTTCCCATCAGGAAGAAGAATTAACCACAGGCTCAGCCTGACCCCCGGAACCAGAACAGGGCCTGAAGCCATCCTGCGCTTTTGCGGCCAGCTCCCAAAAAAGCGACTTGTAAAATGGAGCTTCAGGGCACTGCAATTCACAAACCTGCAGAGTTATAAATGATAACTCTCGTCCACAAATATATTGAGGGAAGGCAAAGAAGAGGATTTGAAATCAAGGCAGAATTGCAGGAAACAGATTTCAGGAGGTAGATTCGAATCGCCTTTAAAGCACATGAAAAGCGGCAAAACGTTGACAATGATGCCCTTGGCCAAAAAGGGCGTATGCGTTTTTTCCTGAATATATTCAGGAAAAAACGCATACGCC
This sequence comes from Balaenoptera physalus, assembly GCF_965194825.1. NCBI lineage: Eukaryota > Metazoa > Chordata > Mammalia > Artiodactyla > Balaenopteridae > Balaenoptera > Balaenoptera physalus. The sequence goes on from NW_028125840.1 coordinate 80,115, forward strand.
CTTTTTGGCCAACCAAGCAACCTGGAAAGGCAAATCAGCGCTACAAAGAAGTCTCGCTTCCCATCGGTCAAAAGGGCCATGCTGAAAAAAGTGTCAAAACCAGAAATGCAGGACAGGCCATGGAGAAATGGGAGCCTTGCTACACTGATGGGCGGGATGTAAATTGCCAACAGCCACTCTGGAGAAGTGTACGGTGTGTCCTGAAACATCTAAAAAACACAGCTTAGAGAGCATAGGGCACTTCCACGCATGGGGGGATAAAGTGGGAAAATTGAAAATCAGCAAGACACAAGCACCCCAAAGTTTAGGGCTGCTCTGTTGACAAGGACCTCCACTTCATTCCACCTTAAATATCCCAGGAAAGCGAAAAATGGATAAAAAAGTTGTGGTCCTTATGTACAATGGAATATCACTCAGCCATGAAATCAATGTCATAAGGCTAGTAGCAGCATGATGAGTGGATTTAGGTAAGACGATTCTAAGTGAAATAAGTCACACAGAAAAGGACACTTCTCATAAGGTGTCACTTATAGAGGGAATGTAAAAACCGTTACACTTGAACTGAATTACAAAACAGAACACAGTCACACATGCAGAAAACACACTATGGCTGCTTAACGGGAAAGGTGAGGTGGGGTGATACATAAAACAAGAGCTTCAAATTAGCTCAGATACCGTTCCATAAACCCAATATGTAATAGACAAGACCTACTCCTTGCTCAGAGAACTGGACTCAACACGCCCGATTCACCGCACAAGAATATATCTGACTAGTAATAATCTTAAAACCTATGTATTGATATCTCTCTGTTAGTGTGTCAAGTGGGTGTAAAGCGGCATAAACACAGCCGTGAAAAGCAGCTAAACCCCATTATAAAAATAAATTACTTTTAAAAACCCATGAAACAAAGACAGGGAAAGAGAGAGAAATTCTTACACAATTCGTTCAGGAGCAGTGATGCAACCTGGACTGACCATATCTAGACCCACAGCTGGATGAGACATAAGGGTGGACACTCTTGGGGCTGAGAGGTTTGGTGAGGTTGGGTGAGCAAACGCAGACCCTTTAAAGTAATACTGCGTGCTACCCATCGCATTGGTCCCAAATCTCCAGGTTCAAGGGCAACTTCCTACATCGAAAACATGCATGAGAAACCCAGAAGATGGTACACCGTGTGATGGGGAAAGGTTTCTAAAACGCACCTCATTTCTCATCTCCTTGTGCTCGGGTTCGCCATTCCAGCCACTTTACTAGCAATCTCCCTACTTGGAGCCTCAGCACCTTTAACCTCTTGTTCCGTACAGGTTGCAATTTGTCCTGAGGATGAACGGGAAGACGGGAAACCAATGAGACACTAGCTCTTGGTGTTGGGACAGGCACAGGTCACTCTATTTTCCCATCAGGAAGAAGAATTAACCACAGGCTCAGCCTGCCCCCCGGAACCAGAACAGGGCCTGAAGCCATCCTGCGCTTTTGCGGCCAGCTCCCAAAAAAGCGACTTGTAAAATGGAGCTTCAGGGCACTGCAATTCACAAACCTGCAGAGTTATAAATGATAACTCTCGTCCACAAATATATTGAGGGAAGGCAAAGAAGAGGATTTGAAATCAAGGCAGAATTGCAGGAAACAGATTTCAGGAGGTAGATTCGAATCGCCTTTAAAGCACATGTAAAGCGGCAAAACGTTGACAATGATGCCCTTGGCCAAAAAGGGCGTATGCGTTTTTTCCTGAATATATTCAGGAAAAAACGCATACGCCCTTTTTGGCCAACCAAGCAACCTGGAAAGGCAAATCAGCGCTACAAAGAAGTCTCGCTTCCCATCGGTCAAAAGGGCCATGCTGAAAAAAGTGTCAAAACCAGAAATGCAGGACAGGCCATGGAGAAATGGGAGCCTTGCTACACTGATGGGCGGGATGTAAATTGCCAACAGCCACTCTGGAGAAGTGTACGGTGTGTCCTGAAACATCTAAAAAACACAGCTTAGAGAGCATAGGGCACTTCCACGCATGGGGGGATAAAGTGGGAAAATTGAAAATCAGCAAGACACAAGCACCCCAAAGTTTAGGGCTGCTCTGTTGACAAGGACCTCCACTTCATTCCACCTTAAATATCCCAGGAAAGCGAAAAATGGATAAAAAAGTTGTGGTCCTTATGTACAATGGAATATCACTCAGCCATGAAATCAATGTCATAAGGCTAGTAGCAGCATGATGAGTGGATTTAGGTAAGACGATTCTAAGTGAAATAAGTCACACAGAAAAGGACACTTCTCATAAGGTGTCACTTATAGAGGGAATGTAAAAACCGTTACACTTGAACTGAATTACAAAACAGAAAAGAGTCACACATGCAGAAAACACACTATGGCTGCTTAACGGGAAAGGTGAGGTGGGGTGATACATAAAACAAGAGTTTCAAATTAGCTCAGATACCGTTCCATAAACCCAATATGTAATAGACAAGACCTACTCCTTGCTCAGAGAACTGGACTCAACACGCCCGATTCACCGCACATGAATATATCTGAGTAGTAATAATCTTAAAACCTATGTATTGATATCTCTCTGTTAGTGTGTCAAGTGGGTGTAAAGCGGCATAAACACAGCCGTGAAAAGCAGCTAAACACCATTATAAAAATAAATTACTTTTAAAAACCCATGAAACAAAGACAGGGAAAGAGAGAGAAATTCTTACACAATTCGTTCAGGAGCTGTGATGCAACCTGGACTGACCATATCTAGACCCACAGCTGGATGAGACATAAGGGTGGACACTCTTGGGGCTGAGAGGTTTGGTGAGGTTGGGTGAGCAAACGCAGACCCTTTAAAGTAATACTGCGTGCTACCCATCGCATGGGTCCCAAATCTCCAGGTTCAAGGGCATCTTCCTACATCGAAAACATGCATGAGAAACCCAGAAGATGGTACACCGTGTGATGGGGAAAGGTTTCTAAAACGCACCTCATTTCTCATCTCCTTGTGCTCGGGTTCGCCATTCCAGCCACTTTACTAGCAATCTCCCTACTTGGAGCCTCAGCACCTTTAACCTCCTGTTCCGTACAGGTTGCAATTTGTCCTGAGGATGAACGGGAAGACGGGGAACCAATGAGAGACTAGCTCTTGGTGTTGGGACAGGCACAGGTCACTCTATTTTCCCATCAGGAAGAAGAATTAACCACAGGCTCAGCCTGACCCCCGGAACCAGAACAGGGCCTGAAGCCATCCTGCGCTTTTGCGGCCAGCTCCCAAAAAAGCGACTTGTAAAATGGAGCTTCAGGGCACTGTAATTCACAAACCTGCAGAGTTATAAATGATAACTCTCGTCCACAAATATATTGAGGGAAGGCAAAGAAGAGGATTTGAAATCAAGGCAGAATTGCAGGAAACAGATTTCAGGAGGTAGATTCGAATCGCCTTTAAAGCACATGAAAAGCGGCAAAACGTTGACAATGATGCCCTTGGCCAAAAAGGGCGTATGCGTTTTTTCCTGAATATATTCAGGAAAAAACGCATACGCCCTTTTTGGCCAACCAAGCAACCTGGAAAGGCAAATCAGCGCTACAAAGAAGTCTCGCTTCCCATCGGTCAAAAGGGCCATGCTGAAAAAAGTGTCAAAACCAGAAATGCAGGACAGGCCATGGAGAAATGGGAGCCTTGCTACACTGATGGGCGGGATGTAAATTGCCAACAGCCACTCTGGAGAAGTGTACGGTGTGTCCTGAAACATCTAAAAAACACAGCTTAGAGAGCATAGGGCACTTCCACGCATGGGGGGATAAAGTGGGAAAATTGAAAATCAGCAAGACACAAGCACCCCAAAGTTTAGGGCTGCTCTGTTGACAAGGACCTCCACTTCATTCCACCTTAAATATCCCAGGAAAGCGAAAAATGGATAAAAAAGTTGTGGTCCTTATGTACAATGGAATATCACTCAGCCATGAAATCAATGTCATAAGGCTAGTAGCAGCATGATGAGTGGATTTAGGTAAGACGATTCTAAGTGAAATAAGTCACACAGAAAAGGACACTTCTCATAAGGTGTCACTTATAGAGGGAATGTAAAAACCGTTACACTTGAACTGAATTACAAAACAGAACAGAGTCACACATGCAGAAAACACACTATGGCTGCTTAACGGGAAAGGTGAGGTGGGGTGATACATAAAACAAGAGCTTCAAATTAGCTCAGATACCGTTCCATAAACCCAATATGTAATAGACAAGACCTACTCCTTGCTCAGAGAACTGGACTCAACACGCCCGATTCACCGCACAAGAATATATCTGACTAGTAATAATCTTAAAACCTATGTATTGATATCTCTCTGTTAGTGTGTCAAGTGGGTGTAAGGCGGCATAAACACAGCCGTGAAAAGCAGCTAAACCCCATTATAAAAATAAATTACTTTTAAAAACCCATGAAACAAAGACAGGGAAAGAGAGAGAAATTCTTACACAATTCGTTCAGGGGCTGTGATGCAACCTGGACTGACCATATCTAGACCCACAGCTGGATGAGACATAAGGGTGGACACTCTTGGGGCTGAGAGGTTTGGTGAGGTTGGGTGAGCAAACGCAGTCCCTTTAAAGTAATACTGCGTGCTACCCATCGCATGGGTCCCAAATCTCCAGGTTCAAGGGCAACTTCCTACATCGAAAACATGCATGAGAAACCCAGAAGATGGTACACCGTGTGATGGGGAAAGGTTTCTAAAACGCACCTCATTTCTCATCTCCTTGTGCTCGGGTTCGCCATTCCAGCCACTTTACTAGCAATCTCCCTACTTGGAGCCTCAGCACCTTTAACCTCCTGTTCCGTACAGGTTGCAATTTGTCCTGAGGATGAACGGGAAGACGGGGAACCAATGAGAGACTAGCTCTTGGTGTTGGGACAGGCACAGGTCACTCTATTTTCCCATCAGGAAGAAGAATTAACCACAGGCTCAGCCTGCCCCCCGGAACCAGAACAGGGCCTGAAGCCATCCTGCGCTTTTGCGGCCAGCTCCCAAAAAAGCGACTTGTAAAATGGAGCTTCAGGGCACTGCAATTCACAAACCTGCAGAGTTATAAATGATAACTCTCGTCCACAAATATATTGAGGGAAGGCAAAGAAGAGGATTTGAAATCAAGGCAGAATTGCAGGAAACAGATTTCAGGAGGTAGATTCGAATCGCCTTTAAAGCACATGAAAAGCGGCAAAACGTTGACAATGATGCCCTTGGCCAAAAAGGGCGTATGCGTTTTTTCCTGAATATATTCAGGAAAAAACGCATACGCCCTTTTTGGCCAACCAAGCAACCTGGAAAGGCAAATCAGCGCTACAAAGAAGTCTCGCTTCCCATCGGTCAAAAGGGCCATGCTGAAAAAAGTGTCAAAACCAGAAATGCAGGACAGGCCATGGAGGAATCGGAGCCTTGCTACACTGATGGGCGGGATGTAAATCTCCAACAGCCACTCTGGAGAAGTGTACGGTGTGTCCTGAAACATCTAAAAAACACAGCTTAGAGAGCATAGGGCACTTCCACGCATGGGGGGATAAAGTGGGAAAATTGAAAATCAGCAAGACACAAGCACCCCAAAGTTTAGGGCTGCTCTGTTGACAAGGACCTCCACTTCATTCCACCTTAAATATCCCAGGAAAGCGAAAAATGGATAAAAAAGTTGTGGTCCTTATGTACAATGGAATATCACTCAGCCATGAAATCAATGTCATAAGGCTAGTAGCAGCATGATGAGTGGATTTAGGTAAGACGATTCTAAGTGAAATAAGTCACACAGAAAAGGACACTTCTCATAAGGTGTCACTTATAGAGGGAATGTAAAAACCGTTACACTTGAACTGAATTACAAAATAGAACAGAGTCACACATGCAGAAAACACACTATGGCTGCTTAACGGGAAAGGTGAGGTGGGGTGATACATAAAACAAGAGCTTCAAATTAGCTCAGATACCGTTCCATAAACCCAATATGTAATAGACAAGACCTACTCCTTGCTCAGAGAACTGGACTCAACACGCCCGATTCACCGCACAAGAATATATCTGACTAGTAATAATCTTAAAACCTTTGTATTGATATCTCTCTGTTAGTGTGTCAAGTGGGTGTAAGGCGGCATAAACACAGCCGTGAAAAGCAGCTAAACCCCATTATAAAAATAAATTACTTTTAAAAACCCATGAAACAAAGACAGGGAAAGAGAGAGAAATTCTTACACAATTCGTTCAGGGGCTGTGATGCAACCTGGACTGACCATATCTAGACCCACAGCTGGATGAGACATAAGGGTGGACACTCTTGGGGCTGAGAGGTTTGGTGAGGTTGGGTGAGCAAACGCAGACCCTTTAAAGTAATACTGCGTGCTACCCATCGCATGGGTCCCAAATCTCCAGGTTCAAGGGCAACTTCCTACATCGAAAACATGCATGAGAAACCCAGAAGATGGTACACCGTGTGATGGGGAAAGGTTTCTAAAACGCACCTCATTTCTCATCTCCTTGTGCTCGGGTTCGCCATTCCAGCCACTTTACTAGCAATCTCCCTACTTGGAGCCTCAGCACCTTTAACCTCCTGTTCCGTACAGGTTGCAATTTGTCCTGAGGATGAACGGGAAGACGGGGAACCAATGAGAGACTAGCTCTTGGTGTTGGGACAGGCACAGGTCACTCTATTTTCCCATCAGGAAGAAGAATTAACCACAGGCTCAGCCTGACCCCCGGAACCAGAACAGGGCCTGAAGCCATCCTGCGCTTTTGCGGCCAGCTCCCAAAAAAGCGACTTGTAAAATGGAGCTTCAGGGCACTGCAATTCACAAACCTGCAGAGTTATAAATGATAACTCTCGTCCACAAATATATTGAGGGAAGGCAAAGAAGAGGATTTGAAATCAAGGCAGAATTGCAGGAAACAGATTTCAGGAGGTAGATTCGAATCGCCTTTAAAGCACATGAAAAGCGGCAAAACGTTGACAATGATGCCCTTGGCCAAAAAGGGCGTATGCGTTTTTTCCTGAATATATTCAGGAAAAAACGCATACGCCCTTTTTGGCCAACCAAGCAACCTGGAAAGGCAAATCAGCGCTACAAAGAAGTCTCGCTTCCCATCGGTCAAAAGGGCCATGCTGAAAAAAGTGTCAAAACCAGAAATGCAGGACAGGCCATGGAGAAATGGGAGCCTTGCTACACTGATGGGCGGGATGTAAATTGCCAACAGCCACTCTGGAGAAGTGTACGGTGTGTCCTGAAACATCTAAAAAACACAGCTTAGAGAGCATAGGGCACTTCCACGCATGGGGGGATAAAGTGGGAAAATTGAAAATCAGCAAGACACAAGCACCCCAAAGTTTAGGGCTGCTCTGTTGACAAGGACCTCCACTTCATTCCACCTTAAATATCCCAGGAAAGCGAAAAATGGATAAAAAAGTTGTGGTCCTTATGTACAATGGAATATCACTCAGCCATGAAATCAATGTCATAAGGCTAGTAGCAGCATGATGAGTGGATTTAGGTAAGACGATTCTAAGTGAAATAAGTCACACAGAAAAGGACACTTCTCATAAGGTGTCACTTATAGAGGGAATGTAAAAACCGTTACACTTGAACTGAATTACAAAACAGAACACAGTCACACATGCAGAAAACACACTATGGCTGCTTAACGGGAAAGGTGAGGTGGGGTGATACATAAAACAAGAGCTTCAAATTAGCTCAGATACCGTTCCATAAACCCAATATGTAATAGACAAGACCTACTCCTTGCTCAGAGAACTGGACTCAACACGCCCGATTCACCGCACAAGAATATATCTGACTAGTAATAATCTTAAAACCTATGTATTGATATCTCTCTGTTAGTGTGTCAAGTGGGTGTAAAGCGGCATAAACACAGCCGTGAAAAGCAGCTAAACCCCATTATAAAAATAAATTACTTTTAAAAACCCATGAAACAAAGACAGGGAAAGAGAGAGAAATTCTTACACAATTCGTTCAGGAGCAGTGATGCAACCTGGACTGACCATATCTAGACCCACAGCTGGATGAGACATAAGGGTGGACACTCTTGGGGCTGAGAGGTTTGGTGAGGTTGGGTGAGCAAACGCAGACCCTTTAAAGTAATACTGCGTGCTACCCATCGCATTGGTCCCAAATCTCCAGGTTCAAGGGCAACTTCCTACATCGAAAACATGCATGAGAAACCCAGAAGATGGTACACCGTGTGATGGGGAAAGGTTTCTAAAACGCACCTCATTTCTCATCTCCTTGTGCTCGGGTTCGCCATTCCAGCCACTTTACTAGCAATCTCCCTACTTGGAGCCTCAGCACCTTTAACCTCTTGTTCCGTACAGGTTGCAATTTGTCCTGAGGATGAACGGGAAGACGGGAAACCAATGAGACACTAGCTCTTGGTGTTGGGACAGGCACAGGTCACTCTATTTTCCCATCAGGAAGAAGAATTAACCACAGGCTCAGCCTGCCCCCCGGAACCAGAACAGGGCCTGAAGCCATCCTGCGCTTTTGCGGCCAGCTCCCAAAAAAGCGACTTGTAAAATGGAGCTTCAGGGCACTGCAATTCACAAACCTGCAGAGTTATAAATGATAACTCTCGTCCACAAATATATTGAGGGAAGGCAAAGAAGAGGATTTGAAATCAAGGCAGAATTGCAGGAAACAGATTTCAGGAGGTAGATTCGAATCGCCTTTAAAGCACATGTAAAGCGGCAAAACGTTGACAATGATGCCCTTGGCCAAAAAGGGCGTATGCGTTTTTTCCTGAATATATTCAGGAAAAAACGCATACGCCCTTTTTGGCCAACCAAGCAACCTGGAAAGGCAAATCAGCGCTACAAAGAAGTCTCGCTTCCCATCGGTCAAAAGGGCCATGCTGAAAAAAGTGTCAAAACCAGAAATGCAGGACAGGCCATGGAGAAATGGGAGCCTTGCTACACTGATGGGCGGGATGTAAATTGCCAACAGCCACTCTGGAGAAGTGTACGGTGTGTCCTGAAACATCTAAAAAACACAGCTTAGAGAGCATAGGGCACTTCCACGCATGGGGGGATAAAGTGGGAAAATTGAAAATCAGCAAGACACAAGCACCCCAAAGTTTAGGGCTGCTCTGTTGACAAGGACCTCCACTTCATTCCACCTTAAATATCCCAGGAAAGCGAAAAATGGATAAAAAAGTTGTGGTCCTTATGTACAATGGAATATCACTCAGCCATGAAATCAATGTCATAAGGCTAGTAGCAGCATGATGAGTGGATTTAGGTAAGACGATTCTAAGTGAAATAAGTCACACAGAAAAGGACACTTCTCATAAGGTGTCACTTATAGAGGGAATGTAAAAACCGTTACACTTGAACTGAATTACAAAACAGAAAAGAGTCACACATGCAGAAAACACACTATGGCTGCTTAACGGGAAAGGTGAGGTGGGGTGATACATAAAACAAGAGTTTCAAATTAGCTCAGATACCGTTCCATAAACCCAATATGTAATAGACAAGACCTACTCCTTGCTCAGAGAACTGGACTCAACACGCCCGATTCACCGCACATGAATATATCTGAGTAGTAATAATCTTAAAACCTATGTATTGATATCTCTCTGTTAGTGTGTCAAGTGGGTGTAAAGCGGCATAAACACAGCCGTGAAAAGCAGCTAAACACCATTATAAAAATAAATTACTTTTAAAAACCCATGAAACAAAGACAGGGAAAGAGAGAGAAATTCTTACACAATTCGTTCAGGAGCTGTGATGCAACCTGGACTGACCATATCTAGACCCACAGCTGGATGAGACATAAGGGTGGACACTCTTGGGGCTGAGAGGTTTGGTGAGGTTGGGTGAGCAAACGCAGACCCTTTAAAGTAATACTGCGTGCTACCCATCGCATGGGTCCCAAATCTCCAGGTTCAAGGGCATCTTCCTACATCGAAAACATGCATGAGAAACCCAGAAGATGGTACACCGTGTGATGGGGAAAGGTTTCTAAAACGCACCTCATTTCTCATCTCCTTGTGCTCGGGTTCGCCATTCCAGCCACTTTACTAGCAATCTCCCTACTTGGAGCCTCAGCACCTTTAACCTCCTGTTCCGTACAGGTTGCAATTTGTCCTGAGGATGAACGGGAAGACGGGGAACCAATGAGAGACTAGCTCTTGGTGTTGGGACAGGCACAGGTCACTCTATTTTCCCATCAGGAAGAAGAATTAACCACAGGCTCAGCCTGACCCCCGGAACCAGAACAGGGCCTGAAGCCATCCTGCGCTTTTGCGGCCAGCTCCCAAAAAAGCGACTTGTAAAATGGAGCTTCAGGGCACTGTAATTCACAAACCTGCAGAGTTATAAATGATAACTCTCGTCCACAAATATATTGAGGGAAGGCAAAGAAGAGGATTTGAAATCAAGGCAGAATTGCAGGAAACAGATTTCAGGAGGTAGATTCGAATCGCCTTTAAAGCACATGAAAAGCGGCAAAACGTTGACAATGATGCCCTTGGCCAAAAAGGGCGTATGCGTTTTTTCCTGAATATATTCAGGAAAAAACGCATACGCCCTTTTTGGCCAACCAAGCAACCTGGAAAGGCAAATCAGCGCTACAAAGAAGTCTCGCTTCCCATCGGTCAAAAGGGCCATGCTGAAAAAAGTGTCAAAACCAGAAATGCAGGACAGGCCATGGAGAAATGGGAGCCTTGCTACACTGATGGGCGGGATGTAAATTGCCAACAGCCACTCTGGAGAAGTGTACGGTGTGTCCTGAAACATCTAAAAAACACAGCTTAGAGAGCATAGGGCACTTCCACGCATGGGGGGATAAAGTGGGAAAATTGAAAATCAGCAAGACACAAGCACCCCAAAGTTTAGGGCTGCTCTGTTGACAAGGACCTCCACTTCATTCCACCTTAAATATCCCAGGAAAGCGAAAAATGGATAAAAAAGTTGTGGTCCTTATGTACAATGGAATATCACTCAGCCATGAAATCAATGTCATAAGGCTAGTAGCAGCATGATGAGTGGATTTAGGTAAGACGATTCTAAGTGAAATAAGTCACACAGAAAAGGACACTTCTCATAAGGTGTCACTTATAGAGGGAATGTAAAAACCGTTACACTTGAACTGAATTACAAAACAGAACAGAGTCACACATGCAGAAAACACACTATGGCTGCTTAACGGGAAAGGTGAGGTGGGGTGATACATAAAACAAGAGCTTCAAATTAGCTCAGATACCGTTCCATAAACCCAATATGTAATAGACAAGACCTACTCCTTGCTCAGAGAACTGGACTCAACACGCCCGATTCACCGCACAAGAATATATCTGACTAGTAATAATCTTAAAACCTATGTATTGATATCTCTCTGTTAGTGTGTCAAGTGGGTGTAAGGCGGCATAAACACAGCCGTGAAAAGCAGCTAAACCCCATTATAAAAATAAATTACTTTTAAAAACCCATGAAACAAAGACAGGGAAAGAGAGAGAAATTCTTACACAATTCGTTCAGGGGCTGTGATGCAACCTGGACTGACCATATCTAGACCCACAGCTGGATGAGACATAAGGGTGGACACTCTTGGGGCTGAGAGGTTTGGTGAGGTTGGGTGAGCAAACGCAGTCCCTTTAAAGTAATACTGCGTGCTACCCATCGCATGGGTCCCAAATCTCCAGGTTCAAGGGCAACTTCCTACATCGAAAACATGCATGAGAAACCCAGAAGATGGTACACCGTGTGATGGGGAAAGGTTTCTAAAACGCACCTCATTTCTCATCTCCTTGTGCTCGGGTTCGCCATTCCAGCCACTTTACTAGCAATCTCCCTACTTGGAGCCTCAGCACCTTTAACCTCCTGTTCCGTACAGGTTGCAATTTGTCCTGAGGATGAACGGGAAGACGGGGAACCAATGAGAGACTAGCTCTTGGTGTTGGGACAGGCACAGGTCACTCTATTTTCCCATCAGGAAGAAGAATTAACCACAGGCTCAGCCTGCCCCCCGGAACCAGAACAGGGCCTGAAGCCATCCTGCGCTTTTGCGGCCAGCTCCCAAAAAAGCGACTTGTAAAATGGAGCTTCAGGGCACTGCAATTCACAAACCTGCAGAGTTATAAATGATAACTCTCGTCCACAAATATATTGAGGGAAGGCAAAGAAGAGGATTTGAAATCAAGGCAGAATTGCAGGAAACAGATTTCAGGAGGTAGATTCGAATCGCCTTTAAAGCACATGAAAAGCGGCAAAACGTTGACAATGATGCCCTTGGCCAAAAAGGGCGTATGCGTTTTTTCCTGAATATATTCAGGAAAAAACGCATACGCCCTTTTTGGCCAACCAAGCAACCTGGAAAGGCAAATCAGCGCTACAAAGAAGTCTCGCTTCCCATCGGTCAAAAGGGCCATGCTGAAAAAAGTGTCAAAACCAGAAATGCAGGACAGGCCATGGAGAAATGGGAGCCTTGCTACACTGATGGGCGGGATGTAAATTGCCAACAGCCACTCTGGAGAAGTGTACGGTGTGTCCTGAAACATCTAAAAAACACAGCTTAGAGAGCATAGGGCACTTCCACGCATGGGGGGATAAAGTGGGAAAATTGAAAATCAGCAAGACACAAGCACCCCAAAGTTTAGGGCTGCTCTGTTGACAAGGACCTCCACTTCATTCCACCTTAAATATCCCAGGAAAGCGAAAAATGGATAAAAAAGTTGTGGTCCTTATGTACAATGGAATATCACTCAGCCATGAAATCAATGTCATAAGGCTAGTAGCAGCATGATGAGTGGATTTAGGTAAGACGATTCTAAGTGAAATAAGTCACACAGAAAAGGACACTTCTCATAAGGTGTCACTTATAGAGGGAATGTAAAAACCGTTACACTTGAACTGAATTACAAAATAGAACAGAGTCACACATGCAGAAAACACACTATGGCTGCTTAACGGGAAAGGTGAGGTGGGGTGATACATAAAACAAGAGCTTCAAATTAGCTCAGATACCGTTCCATAAACCCAATATGTAATAGACAAGACCTACTCCTTGCTCAGAGAACTGGACTCAACACGCCCGATTCACCGCACAAGAATATATCTGACTAGTAATAATCTTAAAACCTTTGTATTGATATCTCTCTGTTAGTGTGTCAAGTGGGTGTAAGGCGGCATAAACACAGCCGTGAAAAGCAGCTAAACCCCATTATAAAAATAAATTACTTTTAAAAACCCATGAAACAAAGACAGGGAAAGAGAGAGAAATTCTTACACAATTCGTTCAGGGGCTGTGATGCAACCTGGACTGACCATATCTAGACCCACAGCTGGATGAGACATAAGGGTGGACACTCTTGGGGCTGAGAGGTTTGGTGAGGTTGGGTGAGCAAACGCAGACCCTTTAAAGTAATACTGCGTGCTACCCATCGCATGGGTCCCAAATCTCCAGGTTCAAGGGCAACTTCCTACATCGAAAACATGCATGAGAAACCCAGAAGATGGTACACCGTGTGATGGGGAAAGGTTTCTAAAACGCACCTCATTTCTCATCTCCTTGTGGTCGGGTTCGCCATTCCAGCCACTTTACTAGCAATCTCCCTACTTGGAGCCTCAGCACCTTTGACCTCCTGTTCCGTACAGGTTGCAATTTGTCCTGAGGATGAACGGGAAGACGGGGAACCAATGAGAGACTAGCTCTTGGTGTTGGGACAGGCACAGGTCACTCTATTTTCCCATCAGGAAGAAGAATTAACCACAGGCTCAGCCTGACCCCCGGAACCAGAACAGGGCCTGAAGCCATCCTGCGCTTTTGCGGCCAGCTCCCAAAAAAGCGACTTGTAAAATGGAGCTTCAGGGCACTGCAATTCACAAACCTGCAGAGTTATAAATGATAACTCTCGTCCACAAATATATTGAGGGAAGGCAAAGAAGAGGATTTGAAATCAAGGCAGAATTGCAGGAAACAGATTTCAGGAGGTAGATTTGAATCGCCTTTAAAGCACATGAAAAGCGGCAAAACGTTGACAATGATGCCCTTGGCCAAAAAGGGCGTATGCGTTTTTTCCTGAATATATTCAGGAAAAAACGCATACGCCCTTTTTGGCCAACCAAGCAACCTGGAAAGGCAAATCAGCGCTACAAAGAAGTCTCGCTTCCCATCGGTCAAAAGGGCCATGCTGAAAAAAGTGTCAAAACCAGAAATGCAGGACAGGCCATGGAGAAATGGGAGCCTTGCTACACTGATGGGCGGGATGTAAATTGCCAACAGCCACTCTGGAGAAGTGTACGGTGTGTCCTGAAACATCTAAAAAACACAGCTTAGAGAGCATAGGGCACTTCCACGCATGGGGGGATAAAGTGGGAAAATTGAAAATCAGCAAGACACAAGCACCCCAAAGTTTAGGGCTGCTCTGTTGACAAGGACCTCCACTTCATTCCACCTTAAATATCCCAGGAAAGCGAAAAATGGATAAAAAAGTTGTGGTCCTTATGTACAATGGAATATCACTCAGCCATGAAATCAATGTCATAAGGCTAGTAGCAGCATGATGAGTGGATTTAGGTAAGACGATTCTAAGTGAAATAAGTCACACAGAAAAGGACACTTCTCATAAGGTGTCACTTATAGAGGGAATGTAAAAACCGTTACACTTGAACTGAATTACAAAATAGAACAGAGTCACACATGCAGAAAACACACTATGGCTGCTTAACGGGAAAGGTGAGGTGGGGTGATACATAAAACAAGAGCTTCAAATTAGCTCAGATACCGTTCCATAAACCCAATATGTAATAGACAAGACCTACTCCTTGCTCAGAGAACTGGACTCAACACGCCCGATTCACCGCACAAGAATATATCTGACTAGTAATAATCTTAAAACCTATGTATTGATATCTCTCTGTTAGTGTGTCAAGTGGGTGTAAGGCGGCATAAACACAGCCGTGAAAAGCAGCTAAACCCCATTATAAAAATAAATTACTTTTAAAAACCCATGAAACAAAGACAGGGAAAGAGAGAGAAATTCTTACACAATTCGTTCAGGGGCTGTGATGCAACCTGGACTGACCATATCTAGACCCACAGCTGGATGAGACATAAGGGTGGACACTCTTGGGGCTGAGAGGTTTGGTGAGGTTGGGTGAGCAAACGCAGACCCTTTAAAGTAATACTGCGTGCTACCCATCGCATGGGTCCCAAATCTCCAGGTTCAAGGGCAACTTCCTACATCGAAAACATGCATGAGAAACCCAGAAGATGGTACACCGTGTGATGGGGAAAGGTTTCTAAAACGCACCTCATTTCTCATCTCCTTGTGCTCGGGTTCGCCATTCCAGCCACTTTACTAGCAATCTCCCTACTTGGAGCCTCAGCACCTTTAACCTCCTGTTCCGTACAGGTTGCAATTTGTCCTGAGGATGAACGGGAAGACGGGGAACCAATGAGAGACTAGCTCTTGGTGTTGGGACAGGCACAGGTCACTCTATTTTCCCATCAGGAAGAAGAATTAACCACAGGCTCAGCCTGCCCCCCGGAACCAGAACAGGTCCTGAAGCCATCCTGCGCTTTTGCGGCCAGCTCCCAAATAAGCGACTTGTAAAATGGAGCTTCAGGGCACTGCAATTCACAAACCTGCAGAGTTATAAATGATAACTCTCGTCCACAAATATATTGAGGGAAGGCAAAGAAGAGGATTTGAAATCAAGGCAGAATTGCAGGAAACAGATTTCAGGAGGTAGATTCGAATCGCCTTTAAAGTACATAAAAAGCGGCAAAACGTTGACAATGAGGCCCTTGGCCAAAAAGGGCGTATGCGTTTTTTCCTGAATATATTCAGGAAAAAACGCATACGCCCTTTTTGGCCAACCAAGCAACCTGGAAAGGCAAATCAGCGCTACAAAGAAGTCTCGCTTCCCATCGGTCAAAAGGGCCATGCTGAAAAAAGTGTCAAAACCAGAAATGCAGGACAGGCCATGGAGAAATGGGAGCCTTGCTACACTGATGGGCGGGATGTAAATTGCCAACAGCCACTCTGGAGAAGTGTACGGTGTGTCCTGAAACATCTAAAAAACACAGCTTAGAGAGCATAGGGCACTTCCACGCATGGGGGGATAAAGTGGGAAAATTGAAAATCAGCAAGACACAAGCACCCCAAAGTTTAGGGCTGCGCTGTTGACAAGGACCTCTACTTCATTCCACCTTAAATATCCCAGGAAAGCGAAAAATGGATAAAAAAGTTGTGGTCCTTATGTACAATGGAATATCACTCAGCCATGAAATCAATATCATAAGGCTAGTAGCAGCATGATGAGTGGATTTAGGTAAGACGATTCTAAGTGAAATAAGTCACACAGAAAAGGACACTTCTCATAAGGTGTCACTTATAGAGGGAATGTAAAAACCGTTACACTTGAACTGAATTACAAAACAGAACAGAGTCACACATGCAGAAAACACACTATGGCTGCTTAACGGGAAAGGTGAGGTGGGGTGATACATAAAACAAGAGCTTCAACTTAGCTCAGATACCGTTCCATAAACCCAATATGTAATAGACAAGACCTACTCCTTGCTCAGAGAACTGGACTCAACACGCCCGATTCACCGCACAAGAATATATCTGACTAGTAATAATCTTAAAACCTATGTATTGATATCTCTCTGTTAGTGTGTCAAGTGGGTGTAAGGCGGCATAAACACAGCCGTGAAAAGCAGCTAAACCCCATTATAAAAATAAATTACTTTTAAAAACCCATGAAACAAAGACAGGGAAAGAGAGAGAAATTCTTACACAATTCGTTCAGGGGCTGTGATGCAACCTGGACTGACCATATCTAGACCCACAGCTGGATGAGACATAAGGGTGGACACTCTTGGGGCTGAGAGGTTTGGTGAGGTTGGGTGAGCAAACGCAGACCCTTTAAAGTAATACTGCGTGCTACCCATCGCATGGGTCCCAAATCTCCAGGTTCAAGGGCAACTTCCTACATCGAAAACATGCATGAGAAACCCAGAAGATGGTACACCGTGTGATGGGGAAAGGTTTCTAAAACGCACCTCATTTCTCATCTCCTTGTGCTCGGGTTCGCCATTCCAGCCACTTTACTAGCAATCTCCCTACTTGGAGCCTCAGCACCTTTAACCTCCTGTTCCGTACAGGTTGCAATTTGTCCTGAGGATGAACGGGAAGACGGGGAACCAATGAGAGACTAGCTCTTGGTGTTGGGACAGGCACAGGTCACTCTATTTTCCCATCAGGAAGAAGAATTAACCACAGGCTCAGCCTGCCCCCCGGAACCAGAACAGGGCCTGAAGCCATCCTGCGCTTTTGCGGCCAGCTCCCAAAAAAGCGACTTGTAAAATGGAGCTTCAGGGCACTGCAATTCACAAACCTGCAGAGTTATAAATGATAACTCTCGTCCACAAATATATTGAGGGAAGGCAAAGAAGAGGATTTGAAATCAAGGCAGAATTGCAGGAAACAGATTTCAGGAGGTAGATTCGAATCGCCTTTAAAGCACATGAAAAGCGGCAAAACGTTGACAATGATGCCCTTGGCCAAAAAGGGCGTATGCGTTTTTTCCTGAATATATTCAGGAAAAAACGCATACGCCCTTTTTGGCCAACCAAGCAACCTGGAAAGGCAAATCAGCGCTACAAAGAAGTCTCGCTTCCCATCGGTCAAAAGGGCCATGCTGAAAAAAGTGTCAAAACCAGAAATGCAGGACAGGCCATGGAGAAATGGGAGCCTTGCTACACTGATGGGCGGGATGTAAATTGCCAACAGCCACTCTGGAGAAGTGTACGGTGTGTCCTGAAACATCTAAAAAACACAGCTTAGAGAGCATAGGGCACTTCCACGCATGGGGGGATAAAGTGGGAAAATTGAAAATCAGCAAGACACAAGCACCCCAAAGTTTAGGGCTGCTCTGTTGACAAGGACCTCTACTTCATTCCACCTTAAATATCCCAGGAAAGCAAAAAATGGATAAAAAAGTTGTGGTCCTTATGTACAATGGAATATCACTCAGCCATGAAATCAATGTCATAAGGCTAGTAGCAGCATGATGAGTGGATTTAGGTAAGACGATTCTAAGTGAAATAAGTCACACAGAAAAGGACACTTCTCATAAGGTGTCACTTATAGAGGGAATGTAAAAACCGTTACACTTGAACTGAATTACAAAACAGAACAGAGTCACACATGCAGAAAACACACTATGGCTGCTTAACGGGAAAGGTGAGGTGGGGTGATACATAAAACAAGAGCTTCAAATTAGCTCAGATACCGTTCCATAAACCCAATATGTAATAGACAAGACCTACTCCTTGCTCAGAGAACTGGACTCAACACGCCCGATTCACCGCACAAGAATATATCTGACTAGTAATAATCTTAAAACCTATGTATTGATATCTCTCTGTTAGTGTGTCAAGTGGGTGTAAGGCGGCATAAACACAGCCGTGAAAAGCAGCTAAACCCCATTATAAAAATAAATTACTTTTAAAAACCCATGAAACAAAGACAGGGAAAGAGAGAGAAATTCTTACACAATTCGTTCAGGGGCTGTGATGCAACCTGGACTGACCATATCTAGACCCACAGCTGGATGAGACATAAGGGTGGACACTCTTGGGGCTGAGAGGTTTGGTGAGGTTGGGTGAGCAAACGCAGACCCTTTAAAGTAATACTGCGTGCTACCCATCGCATGGGTCCCAAATCTCCAGGTTCAAGGGCAACTTCCTACATCGAAAACATGCATGAGAAACCCAGAAGATGGTACACCGTGTGATGGGGAAAGGTTTCTAAAACGCACCTCATTTCTCATCTCCTTGTGCTCGTGTTCGCCATTCCAGCCACTTTACTAGCAATCTCCCTACTTGGAGCCTCAGCACCTTTAACCTCCTGTTCCGTACAGGTTGCAATTTGTCCTGAGGATGAACGGGAAGACGGGGAACCAATGAGAGACTAGCTCTTGGTGTTGGGACAGGCACAGGTCACTCTATTTTCCCATCAGGAAGAAGAATTAACCACAGGCTCAGCCTGCCCCCCGGAACCAGAACAGGGCCTGAAGCCATCCTGCACTTTTGCGGCCAGCTCCCAAAAAAGCGACTTGTAAAATGGAGCTTCAGGGCACTGCAATTCACAAACCTGCAGAGTTATAAATGATAACTCTCGTCCACAAATATATTGAGGGAAGGCAAAGAAGAGGATTTGAAATCAAGGCAGAATTGCAGGAAACAGATTTCAGGAGGTAGATTCGAATCGCCTTTAAAGCACATGAAAAGCGGCAAAACGTTGACAATGATGCCCTTGGCCAAAAAGGGCGTATGCGTTTTTTCCTGAATATATTCAGGAAAAAACGCATACGCCCTTTTTGGCCAACCAAGCAACCTGGAAAGGCAAATCAGCGCTACAAAGAAGTCTCGCTTCCCATCGGTCAAAAGGGCCATGCTGAAAAAAGTGTCAAAACCAGAAATGCAGGACAGGCCATGGAGAAATGGGAGCCTTGCTACACTGATGGGCGGGATGTAAATTGCCAACAGCCACTCTGGAGAAGTGTACGGTGTGTCCTGAAACATCTAAAAAACACAGCTTAGAGAGCATAGGGCACTTCCACGCATGGGGGGATAAAGTGGGAAAATTGAAAATCAGCAAGACACAAGCACCCCAAAGTTTAGGGCTGCTCTGTTGACAAGGACCTCCACTTCATTCCACCTTAAATATCCCAGGAAAGCGAAAAATGGATAAAAAAGTAGTGGTCCTTATGTACAATGGAATATCACTCAGCCATGAAATCAATGTCATAAGGCTAGTAGCAGCATGATGAGTGGATTTAGGTAAGACGATTCTAAGTGAAATAAGTCACACAGAAAAGGACACTTCTCATAAGGTGTCACTTATAGAGGGAATGTAAAAACCGTTACACTTGAACTGAATTACAAAACAGAACAGAGTCACACATGCAGAAAACACACTATGGCTGCTTAACGGGAAAGGTGAGGTGGGGTGATACATAAAACAAGAGCTTCAACTTAGCTCAGATACCGTTCCATAAACCCAATATGTAATAGACAAGACCTACTCCTTGCTCAGAGAACTGGACTCAACACGCCCGATTCACCGCACAAGAATATATCTGACTAGTAATAATCTTAAAACCTATGTATTGATATCTCTCTGTTAGTGTTTCAAGTGGGTGTAAGGCGGCATAAACACAGCCGTGAAAAGCAGCTAAACCCCATTATAAAAATAAATTACTTTTAAAAATCCATGAAACAAAGACAGGGAAAGAGAGAGAAATTCTTACACAATTCGTTCAGGGGCTGTGATGCAACCTGGACTGACCATATCTAGACCCACAGCTGGATGAGACATAAGGGTGGACACTCTTGGGGCTGAGAGGTTTGGTGAGGTTGGGTGAGCAAACGCAGACCCTTTAAAGTAATACTGCGTGCTACCCATCGCATGGGTCCCAAATCTCCAGGTTCAAGGGCAACTTCCTACATCGAAAACATGCATGAGAAACCCAGAAGATGGTACACCGTGTGATGGGGAAAGGTTTCTAAAACGCACCTCATTTCTCATCTCCTTGTGCTCGGGTTCGCCATTCCAGCCACTTTACTAGCAATCTCCCTACTTGGAGCCTCAGCACCTTTAACCTCCTGTTCCGTACAGGTTGCAATTTGTCCTGAGGATGAACGGGAAGACGGGGAACCAATGAGAGACTAGCTCTTGGTGTTGGGACAGGCACAGGTCACTCTATTTTCCCATCAGGAAGAAGAATTAACCACAGGCTCAGCCTGCCCCCCGGAACCAGAACAGGGCCTGAAGCCATCCTGCGCTTTTGCGGCCAGCTCCCAAAAAAGCGACTTGTAAAATGGAGCTTCAGGGCACTGCAATTCACAAACCTGCAGAGTTATAAATGATAACTCTCGTCCACAAATATATTGAGGGAAGGCAAAGAAGAGGATTTGAAATCAAGGCAGAATTGCAGGAAACAGATTTCAGGAGGTAGATTCGAATCGCCTTTAAAGCACATGAAAAGCGGCAAAACGTTGACAATGATGCCCTTGGACAAAAAGGGCGTATGCGTTTTTTCCTGAATATATTCAGGAAAAAACGCATACGCCCTTTTTGGCCAACCAAGCAACCTGGAAAGGCAAATCAGCGCTACGAAGAAGTCTCGCTTCCCATCGGTCAAAAGGGCCATGCTGAAAAAAGTGTCAAAACCAGAAATGCAGGACAGGCCATGGAGAAATGGGAGCCTTGCTACACTGATGGGCGGGATGTAAATTGCCAACAGCCACTCTGGAGAAGTGTACGGTGTGTCCTGAAACATCTAAAAAACACAGCTTAGAGAGCATAGGGCACTTCCACGCATGGGGGCATAAAGTGGGAAAATTGAAAATCAGCAAGACACAAGCACCCCAAAGTTTAGGGCTGCTCTGTTGACAAGGACCTCTACTTCATTCCACCTTAAATATCCCAGGAAAGCGAAAAATGGATAAAAAAGTTGTGGTCCTTATGTACAATGGAATATCACTCAGCCATGAAATCAATGTCATAAGGCTAGTAGCAGCATGATGAGTGGATTTAGGTAAGACGATTCTAAGTGAAATAAGTCACACAGAAAAGGACACTTCTCATAAGGTGTCACTTATAGAGGGAATGTAAAAACCGTTACACTTGAACTGAATTACAAAACAGAACAGAGTCACACATGCAGAAAACACACTATGGCTGCTTAACGGGAAAGGTGAGGTGGGGTGATACATAAAACAAGAGCTTCAAATTAGCTCAGATACCGTTCCATAAACCCAATATGTAATAGACAAGACCTACTCCTTGCTCAGAGAACTGGACTCAACACGCCCGATTCACCGCACATGAATATATCTGACTAGTAATAATCTTAAAACCTATGTATTGATATCTCTCTGTTAGTGTGTCAAGTGGGTGTAAGGCGGCATAAACACAGCCGTGAAAAGCAGCTAAACCCCATTATAAAAATAAATTACTTTTAAAAACCCATGAAACAAAGACAGGGAAAGAGAGAGAAATTCTTACACAATTCGTTCAGGGGCTGTGATGCAACCTGGACTGACCATATCTAGACCCACAGCTGGATGAGACATAAGGGTGGACACTCTTGGGGCTGAGAGGTTTGGTGAGGTTGGGTGAGCAAACGCAGACCCTTTAAAGTAATACTGCGTGCTACCCATCGCATGGGTCCCAAATCTCCAGGTTCAAGGGCAACTTCCTACATCGAAAACATGCATGAGAAACCCAGAAGATGGTACACCGTGTGATGGGGAAAGGTTTCTAAAACGCACCTCATTTCTCATCTCCTTGTGCTCGGGTTCGCCATTCCAGCCACTTTACTAGCAATCTCCCTACTTGGAGCCTCAGCACCTTTAACCTCCTGTTCCGTACAGGTTGCAATTTGTCCTGAGGATGAACGGGAAGACGGGGAACCAATGAGAGACTAGCTCTTGGTGTTGGGACAGGCACAGGTCACTCTATTTTCCCATCAGGAAGAAGAATTAACCACAGGCTCAGCCTGCCCCCCGGAACCAGAACAGGGCCTGAAGCCATCCTGCGCTTTTGCGGCCAGCTCCCAAAAAAGCGACTTGTAAAATGGAGCTTCAGGGCACTGCAATTCACAAACCTGCAGAGTTATAAATGATAACTCTCGTCCACAAATATATTGAGGGAAGGCAAAGAAGAGGATTTGAAATCAAGGCAGAATTGCAGGAAACAGATTTCAGGAGGTAGATTCGAATCGCCTTTAAAGCACATGAAAAGCGGCAAAACGTTGACAATGATGCCCTTGGCCAAAAGGGGCGTATGCGTTTTTTCCTGAATATATTCAGGAAAAAACGCATACGCCCTTTTTGGCCAACCAAGCAACCTGGAAAGGCAAATCAGCGCTACAAAGAAGTCTCGCTTCCCATCGGTCAAAAGGGCCATGCTGAAAAAAGTGTCAAAACCAGAAATGCAGGACAGGCCATGGAGAAATGGGAGCCTTGCTACACTGATGGGCGGGATGTAAATTGCCAACAGCCACTCTGGAGAAGTGTACGGTGTGTCCTGAAACATCTAAAAAACACAGCTTAGAGAGCATAGGGCACTTCCACGCATGGGGGGATAAAGTGGGAAAATTGAAAATCAGCAAGACACAAGCACCCCAAAGTTTAGGGCTGCTCTGTTGACAAGGACCTCCACTTCATTCCACCTTAAATATCCCAGGAAAGCGAAAAATGGATAAAAAAGTTGTGGTCCTTATGTACAATGGAATATCACTCAGCCATGAAATCAATGTCATAAGGCTAGTAGCAGCATGATGAGTGGATTTAGGTAAGACGATTCTAAGTGAAATAAGTCACACAGAAAAGGACACTTCTCATAAGGTGTCACTTATAGAGGGAATGTAAAAACCGTTACACTTGAACTGAATTACAAAACAGAACAGAGTCACACATGCAGAAAACACACTATGGCTGCTTAACGGGAAAGGTGAGGTGGGGTGATACATAAAACAAGAGCTTCAACTTAGCTCAGATACCGTTCCATAAACCCAATATGTAATAGACAAGACCTACTCCTTGCTCAGAGAACTGGACTCAACACGCCCGATTCACCGCACAAGAATATATCTGACTAGTAATAATCTTAAAACCTATGTATTGATATCTCTCTGTTAGTGTGTCAAGTGGGTGTAAGGCGGCATAAACACAGCCGTGAAAAGCAGCTAAACCCCATTATAAAAATAAATTACTTTTAAAAACCCATGAAACAAAGACAGGGAAAGAGAGAGAAATTCTTACACAATTCGTTCAGGGGCTGTGATGCAACCTGGACTGACCATATCTAGACCCACAGCTGGATGAGACATAAGGGTGGACACTCTTGGGGCTGAGAGGTTTGGTGAGGTTGGGTGAGCAAACGCAGACCCTTTAAAGTAATACTGCGTGCTACCCATCGCATGGGTCCCAAATCTCCAGGTTCAAGGGCAACTTCCTACATCGAAAACATGCATGAGAAACCCAGAAGATGGTACACCGTGTGATGGGGAAAGGTTTCTAAAACGCACCTCATTTCTCATCTCCTTGTGCTCGGGTTCGCCATTCCAGCCACTTTACCAGCAATCTCCCTTCTTGGAGCCTCAGCACCTTTAACCTCCTGTTCCGTACAGGTTGCAATTTGTCCTGAGGATGAACGGGAAGACGGGGAACCAATGAGAGACTAGCTCTTGGTGTTGGGACAGGCACAGGTCACTCTATTTTCCCATCAGGAAGAAGAATTAACCACAGGCTCAGCCTGACCCCCGGAACCAGAACAGGGCCTGAAGCCATCCTGCGCTTTTGCGGCCAGCTCCCAAAAAAGCGACTTGTAAAATGGAGCTTCAGGGCACTGCAATTCACAAACCTGCAGAGTTATAAATGATAACTCTCGTCCACAAATATATTGAGGGAAGGCAAAGAAGAGGATTTGAAATCAAGGCAGAATTGCAGGAAACAGATTTCAGGAGGTAGATTCGAATCGCCTTTAAAGTACATGAAAAGCGGCAAAACGTTGACAATGATGCCCTTGGCCAAAAAGGGCGTATGCGTTTTTTCCTGAATATATTCAGGAAAAAACGCATACGCCCTTTTTGGCCAACCAAGCAACCTGGAAAGGCAAATCAGCGCTACAAAGAAGTCTCGCTTCCCATCGGTCAAAAGGGCCATGCTGAAAAAAGTGTCAAAACCAGAAATGCAGGACAGGCCATGGAGAAATGGGAGCCTTGCTACACTGATGGGCGGGATGTAAATTGCCAACAGCCACTCTGGAGAAGTGTACGGTGTGTCCTGAAACATCTAAAAAACACAGCTTAGAGAGCATAGGGCACTTCCACGCATGGGGGGATAAAGTAGGAAAATTGAAAATCAGCAAGACACAAGCACCCCAAAGTTTAGGGCTGCTCTGTTGACAAGGACCTCCACTTCATTCCACCTTAAATATCCCAGGAAAGCGAAAAATGGATAAAAAAGTTGTGGTCCTTATGTACAATGGAATATCACTCAGCCATGAAATCAATGTCATAAGGCTAGTAGCAGCATGATGAGTGGATTTAGGTAAGACGATTCTAAGTGAAATAAGTCACACAGAAAAGGACACTTCTCATAAGGTGTCACTTATAGAGGGAATGTAAAAACCGTTACACTTGAACTGAATTACAAAACAGAACAGAGTCACACATGCAGAAAACACACTATGGCTGCTTAACGGGAAAGGTGAGGTGGGGTGATACGTAAAACAAGAGCTTCAAATTAGCTCAGATACCGTTCCATAAACCCAATATGTAATAGACAAGACCTACTCCTTGCTCAGAGAACTGGACTCAACAAGCCCGATTCACCGCACATGAATATATCTGACTACTAATAATCTTAAAACCTATGTATTGATATCTCTCTGTTAGTGTGTCAAGTGGGTGTAAGGCGGCATAAAAACAGCCGTGAAAAGCAGCTAAACCCCATTATAAAAATAAATTACTTTTAAAAACCCATGAAACAAAGACAGGGAAAGAGAGAGAAATTCTTACACAATTTGTTCAGGGGCTGTGATGCAACCTGGACTGACCATATCTAGACCCACAGCTGGATGAGACATAAGGGTGGACACTCTTGGGGCTGAGAGGTTTGGTGAGGTTGGGTGAGCAAACGCAGACCCTTTAAAGTAATACTGCGTGCTACCCATCGCATGGGTCCCAAATCTCCAGATTCAAGGGCATCTTCCTACATCGAAAACATGCATGAGAAACCCAGAAGATGGTACACCGTGTGATGGGGAAAGGTTTCTAAAACGCACCTCATTTCTCATCTCCTTGTGCTCGGGTTCGCCATTCCAGCCACTTTACCAGCAATCTCCCTTCTTGGAGCATCAGCACCTTTAACCTCCTGTTCCGTACAGGTTGCAATTTGTCCTGAGGATGAACGGGAAGACGGGGAACCAATGAGAGACTAGCTCTTGGTGTTGGGACAGGCACAGGTCACTCTATTTTCCCATCAGGAAGAAGAATTAACCACAGGCTCAGCCTGACCCCCGGAACCAGAACAGGGCCTGAAGCCATCCTGCGCTTTTGCGGCCAGCTCCCAAAAAAGCGACTTGTAAAATGGAGCTTCAGGGCACTGCAATTCACAAACCTGCAGAGTTATAAATGATAACTCTCGTCCACAAATATATTGAGGGAAGGCAAAGAAGAGGATTTGAAATCAAGGCAGAATTGCAGGAAACAGATTTCAGGAGGTAGATTCGAATCGCCTTTAAAGCACATGAAAAGCGGCAAAACGTTGACAATGATGCCCTTGGCCAAAAAGGGCGTATGCGTTTTTTCCTGAATATATTCAGGAAAAAACGCATACGCCCTTTTTGGCCAACCAAGCAACCTGGAAAGGCAAATCAGCGCTACAAAGAAGTCTCGCTTCCCATCGGTCAAAAGGGCCATGCTGAAAAAAGTGTCAAAACCAGAAATGCAGGACAGGCCATGGAGAAATGGGAGCCTTGCTACACTGATGGGCGGGATGTAAATTGCCAACAGCCACTCTGGAGAAGTGTACGGTGTGTCCTGAAACATCTAAAAAACACAGCTTAGAGAGCATAGGGCACTTCCACGCATGGGGGGATAAAGTGGGAAAATTGAAAATCAGCAAGACACAAGCACCCCAAAGTTTAGGGCTGCTCTGTTGACAAGGACCTCCACTTCATTCCACCTTAAATATCCCAGGAAAGCGAAAAATGGATAAAAAAGTTGTGGTCCTTATGTACAATGGAATATCACTCAGCCATGAAATCAATGTCATAAGGCTAGTAGCAGCATGATGAGTGGATTTAGGTAAGACGATTCTAAGTGAAATAAGTCACACAGAAAAGGACACTTCTCATAAGGTGTCACTTATAGAGGGAATGTAAAAACCGTTACACTTGAACTGAATTACAAAACAGAACAGAGTCACACATGCAGAAAACACACTATGGCTGCTTAACGGGAAAGGTGAGGTGGGGTGATACATAAAACAAGAGCTTCAAATTAGCTCAGATACCGTTCCATAAACCCAATATGTAATAGACAAGACCTACTCCTTGCTCAGAGAACTGGACTCAACACGCCCGATTCACCGCACAAGAATATATCTGACTAGTAATAATCTTAAAACCTATGTATTGATATCTCTCTGTTAGTGTGTCAAGTGGGTGTAAGGCGGCATAAGCACAGCCGTGAAAAGCAGCTAAACCCCATTATAAAAATAAATTACTTTTAAAAACCCATGAAACAAAGACAGGGAAAGAGAGAGAAATTCTTACACAATTCGTTCAGGGGCTGTGATGCAACCTGGACTGACCATATCTAGACCCACAGCTGGATGAGACATAAGGGTGGACACTCTTGGGGCTGAGAGGTTTGGTGAGGTTGGGTGAGCAAACGCAGACCCTTTAAAGTAATACTGCGTGCTACCCATCGCATGGGTCCCAAATCTCCAGGTTCAAGGGCAACTTCCTACATCGAAAACATGCATGAGAAACCCAGAAGATGGTACACCGTGTGATGGGGAAAGGTTTCTAAAACGCACCTCATTTCACATCTCCTTGTGCTCGGGTTCGCCATTCCAGCCACTTTACTAGCAATCTCCCTACTTGGAGCCTCAGCACCTTTAACCTCCTGTTCCGTACAGGTTGCAATTTGTCCTGAGGATGAACGGGAAGACGGGGAACCAATGAGAGACTAGCTCTTGGTGTTGGGACAGGCACAGGTCACTCTATTTTCCCATAAGGAAGAAGAATTAACCACAGGCTCAGCCTGCCCCCCGGAACCAGAACAGGGCCTGAAGCCGTCCTGCGCTTTTGCGGCCAGCTCCCAAAAAAGCGACTTGTAAAATGGAGCTTCAGGGCACTGCAATTCACAAACCTGCAGAGTTATAAATGATAACTCTCGTCCACAAATATATTGAGGGAAGGCAAAGAAGAGGATTTGAAATCAAGGCAGAATTGCAGGAAACAGATTTCAGGAGGTAGATTCGAATCGCCTTTAAAGCACATGAAAAGCGGCAAAACGTTGACAATGATGCCCTCGGCCAAAAAGGGCGTATGCGTTTTTTCCTGAATATATTCAGGAAAAAACGCATACGCCCTTTTTGGCCAACCAAGCAACCTGGAAAGGCAAATCAGCGCTACAAAGAAGTCTCGCTTCCCATCGGTCAAAAAGGCCATGCTGAAAAAAGTGTCAAAACCAGAAATGCAGGACAGGCCATGGAGAAATGGGAGCCTTGCTACACTGATGGGCGGGATGTAAATTGCCAACAGCCACTCTGGAGAAGTGTACGGTGTGTCCTGAAACATCTAAAAAACACAGCTTAGAGAGCATAGGGCACTTCCACGCATGGGGGGATAAAGTGGGAAAATTGAAAATCAGCAAGACACAAGCACCCCAAAGTTTAGGGCTGCTCTGTTGACAAGGACCTCCACTTCATTCCACCTTAAATATCCCAGGAAAGCGAAAAATGGATAAAAAAGTTGTGGTCCTTATGTACAATGGAATATCACTCAGCCATGAAATCAATGTCATAAGGCTAGTAGCAGCATGATGAGTGGATTTAGGTAAGACGATTCTAAGTGAAATAAGTCACACAGAAAAGGACACTTCTCATAAGGTGTCACTTATAGAGGGAATGTAAAAACCGTTACACTTGAACTGAATTACAAAACAGAACACAGTCACACATGCAGAAAACACACTATGGCTGCTTAACGGGAAAGGTGAGGTGGGGTGATACATAAAACAAGAGCTTCAAATTAGCTCAGATACCGTTCCATAAACCCAATATGTAATAGACAAGACCTACTCCTTGCTCAGAGAACTGGACTCAACACGCCCGATTCACCGCACAAGAATATATCTGACTAGTAATAATCTTAAAACCTATGTATTGATATCTCTCTGTTAGTGTGTCAAGTGGGTGTAAGGCGGCATAAGCACAGCCGTGAAAAGCAGCTAAACCCCATTATAAAAATAAATTACTTTTAAAAACCCATGAAACAAAGACAGGGAAAGAGAGAGAAATTCTTACACAATTCGTTCAGGGGCTGTGATGCAACCTGGACTGACCATATCTAGACCCACAGCTGGATGAGACATAAGGGTGGACACTCTTGGGGCTGAGAGGTTTGGTGAGGTTGGGTGAGCAAATGCAGACCCTTTAAAGTAATACTGCGTGCTACCCATCGCATGGGTCCCAAATCTCCAGGTTCAAGGGCAACTTCCTACATCGAAAACATGCATGAGAAACCCAGAAGATGGTACACCGTGTGATGGGGAAAGGTTTCTAAAACGCACCTCATTTCTCATCTCCTTGTGCTCGGGTTCGCCATTCCAGCCACTTTACTAGCAATCTCCCTACTTGGAGCCTCAGCACCTTTAACCTCCTGTTCCGTACAGGTTGCAATTTGTCCTGAGGATGAACGGGAAGACGGGGAACCAATGAGAGACTAGCTCTTGGTGTTGGGACAGGCACAGGTCACTCTATTTTCCCATCAGGAAGAAGAATTAACCACAGGCTCAGCCTGCCCCCCGGAACCAGAACAGGGCCTGAAGCCATCCTGCGCTTTTGCGGCCAGCTCCCAAAAAAGCGACTTGTAAAATGGAGCTTCAGGGCACTGCAATTCACAAACCTGCAGAGTTATAAATGATAACTCTCGTCCACAAATATATTGAGGGAAGGCAAAGAAGAGGATTTGAAATCAAGGCAGAATTGCAGGAAACAGATTTCAGGAGGTAGATTCGAATCGCCTTTAAAGCACATGAAAAGCGGCAAAACGTTGACAATGATGCCCTTGGCCAAAAAGGGCGTATGCGTTTTTTCCTGAATATATTCAGGAAAAAACGCATACGCCCTTTTTGGCCAACCAAGCAACCTGGAAAGGCAAATCAGCGCTACAAAGAAGTCTCGCTTCCCATCGGTCAAAAGGGCCATGCTGAAAAAAGTGTCAAAACCAGAAATGCAGGACAGGCCATGGAGAAATGGGAGCCTTGCTACACTGATGGGTGGGATGTAAATTGCCAACAGCCACTCTGGAGAAGTGTACGGTGTGTCCTGAAACATCTAAAAAACACAGCTTAGAGAGCATAGGGCACTTCCACGCATGGGGGGATAAAGTGGGAAAATTGAAAATCAGCAAGACACAAGCACCCCAAAGTTTAGGGCTGCTCTGTTGACAAGGACCTCCACTTCATTCCACCTTAAATATCCCAGGAAAGCGAAAAATGGATAAAAAAGTTGTGGTCCTTATGTACAATGGAATATCACTCAGCCATGAAATCAATGTCATAAGGCTAGTAGCAGCATGATGAGTGGATTTAGGTATGACGATTCTAAGTGAAATAAGTCACACAGAAAAGGACACTTCTCATAAGGTGTCACTTATAGAGGGAATGTAAAAACCGTTACACTTGAACTGAATTACAAAACAGAACAGAGTCACACATGCAGAAAACAAACTATGGCTGCTTAACGGGAAAGGTGAGGTGGGGTGATCCATAAAACAAGAGTTTCAAATTAGCTCAGATACCGTTCCATAAACCCAATAAGTAACAGACAAGACCTGCTCCTTGCTCAGAGAACTGGACTCAACACGCCCGATTCACCGCACAAGAATATATCTGACTAGTAATAATCTTAAAACCTATGTATTGATATCTCTCTGTTAGTGTTTCAAGTGGGTGTAAAGCGGCATAAACACAGCCGTGAAAAGCAGCTAAACCCCATTATAAAAATAAATTACTTTTAAAAACCCATGAAACAAAGACAGGGAAAGAGAGAGAAATTCTTACACAATTCGTTCAGGGGCTGTGATGCAACCTGGATTGACCATATCTAGACCCACAGCTGGATGAGACATAAGGGTGGACACTCTTGGGGCTGAGAGGTTTGGTGAGGTTGGGTGAGCAAACGCAGACCCTTTAAAGTAATACTGCGTGATACCCATCGCATGGGTCCCAAATCTCCAGGTTCAAGGGCATCTTCCTACATTGAAAACATGCATGAGAATCCCAGAAGATGGTACACCGTGTGATGGGGAAAGGTTTCTAAAACGCACCTCATTTCTCATCTCCTTGTGCTCCAGTTCGCCATTCCAGCCACTTTACTAGCAATCTCCCTACTTGGAGCATCAGCACGTTTAACCTCCTGTTCCGTACAGGTTGCAATTTGTCCTGAGGATGAAAGGGAAGACGGGGAACCAATGAGAGACTAGCTCTTGGTGTTGGGACAGGCACAGGTCACTCTATTTTCCCATCAGGAAGAAGAATTAACCACAGGCTCAGCCTGCCCCCCGGAACCAGAACAAGGCCTGAAGCCATCCTGCGCTTTTGCGGCCAGCTCCCGAAAAAGCGAGTTGTAAAATGGAGCTTCAGGGCACTGCAATTCACAAATC
The DNA here is from genome assembly GCF_965194825.1 of Balaenoptera physalus. Taxonomy (NCBI): domain Eukaryota; kingdom Metazoa; phylum Chordata; class Mammalia; order Artiodactyla; family Balaenopteridae; genus Balaenoptera; species Balaenoptera physalus. The sequence continues at coordinate 111,574 of NW_028125840.1, forward strand.
TGCAGAGTTATAAATGATAACTCTCGTCCACAAATATATTGAGGGAAGGCAAAGACGAGGAATTGAAATCAAGGCAGAATTGCAGGAAACAGATTTCAGGAGGTAGATTCGAATCGCCTTTAAAGCACATGAAAAGCGGCAAAACGTTGACAATGATGCCCTTGGCCAAAAAGAGCATAAGCGTTTTTTCCTGAATATATTCAGGAAAAAACGCATACGCCCTTTTTGGCCAACCAAGCAACCTGGAAAGGCAAATCAGCGCTACAAAGAAGTCTCGCTTCCCATCGGTCAAAAGGGCCATGCTGAAAAAAGTGTCAAAAAAGAAATGCAGGACAGGCCATGGAGAAATGGGAGCCTTGCTACACTGATGGGCGGGATGTAAATTGCCAACAGCCACTCTGGAGAAGTGTACGGTGTGTCCTGAAACATCTAAAAAGCAAAGCTTAGAGAGCATAGGGCACTTCCACGCATGGGGATATAAAGTGGGAAAATTAAAAATTAGCAAGACACAAGCACCCCAAAGTTTAGGGCTGCTCTGTTGACAAGGACCTCCACTTCATTCCATCTTAAATATCCCAGGAAAGCGAAAAATGGATAAAAAATTTGAGGTCCATATGTACAGTAGAATATCACTCAGCCACGAAATCAATGTCATAAGGCTAGTAGCAGCATGATGAGTGGATTTAGGTACGACGATTCTAAGTGAAATAAGTCACACAGAAAAGGACACTTCTCATAAGGTGTCACTTATAGAGGGAATGTAAAAACCGTTACACTTGAACTGAATTACAAAACAGAACAGAGTCACACATGCAGAAAACACACTATGGCTGCTTAACGGGAAAGGTGAGGTGGGGTGATCCATAAAACAAGAGTTTCAAATTAGCTCAGATACCGTTCCATAAACCCAATATGTAACAGACAAGACCTACTCCTTGCTCAGAGAACTGGACTCAACAGGCCCGATTCACCGCACAAGAATATATCTGACTAGTAATAATCTTAAAACCTATGTATTGATATCTCTCGGTTAGTGTGTCAAGTGGGTGTAAAGCGGCATAAACACAGCCGTGAAAAGCTGCTAAACCCCATTATAAAAATAAATTACTTTTCAAAACCCATGAAACAAAGACAGTGAAAGAGAGAGAAATTCTTACACAATTCGTTCAGTGTCTGTGATGCAACCTGGATTGACCATATCTAGACCCACAGCTGGATGAGACATAAGGGTGGACACTCTTGGGGCTGAGAGGTTTGGTGAGGTTGGGTGAGCAAACGCAGACCCTTTAAAGTAATACTGCGTGATACCCATCGCATGGGTCCCAAATCTCCAGGTTCAAGGGCATCTTCCTACATTGAAAACATGCATGAGAAACCCAGAAGATGGTACACCGTGTGATGGGGAAAGGTTTCTAAAATGCACCTCATTTCTCATCTCCTTGTGCTCGGGTTCGCCATTCCAGCCACTTTACTAGCAATCTCCCTACTTGGAGCATTAGCACCTTTAACCTCCTGTTCCGTACAGGTTGCAATTTGTCCTGAGGATGAACGGGAAGACGGGGAACCAATGAGAGACTAGCTCTTGGTGTTGGGACAGGCACAGGTCACTCTATTTTCCCATCAGGAAGAAGAATTAACCACAGGCTCAGCCTGCCCCCCGGAACCAGAACAGGGCCTGAAGCCATCCTGCGCTTTTGCGGCCAACTCCATAAAAGGCGAGTTGTAAAATGGAGCTTCAGGGCACTGCAATTCACAAATCTGCAGAGTTATAAATGATAACTCTCGTCCACAAATATATTGAGGGACGGCAAAGACGAGGAATTGAAATCAAGGCAGAATTGCAGGAAACAGATTCCAGGAGGTAGATTCGAATCGCCTTTAAAGCACATGAAAAGCGGCAAAACGTTGACAATGATGCCCTTGGCCAAAAAGGGCGTATGCGTTTTTTCCTGAATATATTCAGGAAAAAACGCATACGCCCTTTTTGGCCAACCAAGCAACCTGGAAATGCAAATCAGCGCTACAAAGAAGTCTCGCTTCCCATCGGTCAAAAGGGCCATGCTGAAAAAAGTGTCAAAAAAAGAAATGCAGGACAGGCCATGGAGAAATGGGAGCCTTGCTACACTGAGGGGCGGGATGTAAATTGCCAACAGCCACTCTGGAGAAGTGTACGGTGTGTCCTGAAACATCTAAAAAGCAAAGCTTAGAGAGCATAGGGCACTTCCACGCATGGGGATATAAAGTGGGAAAATTAAAAATTAGCAAGACACAAGCACCCCAAAGTTTAGGGCTGCTCTGTTGACAAGGACCTCCACTTCATTCCACCTTAAATATCCCAGGAAAGCGAAAAATGGATAAAAAATTTGAGGTCCATATGTACAATGGAATATCACTCAGCCATGAAATCAATGTCATAAGGCTAGTAGCAGCATGATGAGTGGATTTAGGTATGACGATTCTAAGTGAAATAAGTCACACAGAAAAGGACACTTCTCATAAGGTGTCACTTATAGAGGGAATGTAAAAACCGTTACACTTGAACTGAATTACAAAACAGAACAGAGTCACACATGCAGAAAACAAACTATGGCTGCTTAACGGGAAAGGTGAGGTGGGGTGATCCATAAAACAAGAGTTTCAAATTAGCTCAGATACCGTTCCATAAACCCAATAAGTAACAGACAAGACCTGCTCCTTGCTCAGAGAACTGGACTCAACACGCCCGATTCACCGCACAAGAATATATCTGACTAGTAATAATCTTAAAACCTATGTATTGATATCTCTCTGTTAGTGTTTCAAGTGGGTGTAAAGCGGCATAAACACAGCCGTGAAAAGCAGCTAAACCCCATTATAAAAATAAATTACTTTTAAAAACCCATGAAACAAAGACAGGGAAAGAGAGAGAAATTCTTACACAATTCGTTCAGGGGCTGTGATGCAACCTGGATTGACCATATCTAGACCCACAGCTGGATGAGACATAAGGGTGGACACTCTTGGGGCTGAGAGGTTTGGTGAGGTTGGGTGAGCAAACGCAGACCCTTTAAAGTAATACTGCGTGATACCCATCGCATGGGTCCCAAATCTCCAGGTTCAAGGGCATCTTCCTACATTGAAAACATGCATGAGAATCCCAGAAGATGGTACACCGTGTGATGGGGAAAGGTTTCTAAAACGCACCTCATTTCTCATCTCCTTGTGCTCCAGTTCGCCATTCCAGCCACTTTACTAGCAATCTCCCTACTTGGAGCATCAGCACGTTTAACCTCCTGTTCCGTACAGGTTGCAATTTGTCCTGAGGATGAAAGGGAAGACGGGGAACCAATGAGAGACTAGCTCTTGGTGTTGGGACAGGCACAGGTCACTCTATTTTCCCATCAGGAAGAAGAATTAACCACAGGCTCAGCCTGCCCCCCGGAACCAGAACAAGGCCTGAAGCCATCCTGCGCTTTTGCGGCCAGCTCCCGAAAAAGCGAGTTGTAAAATGGAGCTTCAGGGCACTGCAATTCACAAATCTGCAGAGTTATAAATGATAACTCTCGTCCACAAATATATTGAGGGAAGGCAAAGACGAGGAATTGAAATCAAGGCAGAATTGCAGGAAACAGATTTCAGGAGGTAGATTCGAATCGCCTTTAAAGCACATGAAAAGCGGCAAAACGTTGACAATGATGCCCTTGGCCAAAAAGAGCATAAGCGTTTTTTCCTGAATATATTCAGGAAAAAACGCATACGCCCTTTTTGGCCAACCAAGCAACCTGGAAAGGCAAATCAGCGCTACAAAGAAGTCTCGCTTCCCATCGGTCAAAAGGGCCATGCTGAAAAAAGTGTCAAAAAAGAAATGCAGGACAGGCCATGGAGAAATGGGAGCCTTGCTACACTGATGGGCGGGATGTAAATTGCCAACAGCCACTCTGGAGAAGTGTACGGTGTGTCCTGAAACATCTAAAAAGCAAAGCTTAGAGAGCATAGGGCACTTCCACGCATGGGGATATAAAGTGGGAAAATTAAAAATTAGCAAGACACAAGCACCCCAAAGTTTAGGGCTGCTCTGTTGACAAGGACCTCCACTTCATTCCATCTTAAATATCCCAGGAAAGCGAAAAATGGATAAAAAATTTGAGGTCCATATGTACAGTAGAATATCACTCAGCCACGAAATCAATGTCATAAGGCTAGTAGCAGCATGATGAGTGGATTTAGGTACGACGATTCTAAGTGAAATAAGTCACACAGAAAAGGACACTTCTCATAAGGTGTCACTTATAGAGGGAATGTAAAAACCGTTACACTTGAACTGAATTACAAAACAGAACAGAGTCACACATGCAGAAAACACACTATGGCTGCTTAACGGGAAAGGTGAGGTGGGGTGATCCATAAAACAAGAGTTTCAAATTAGCTCAGATACCGTTCCATAAACCCAATATGTAACAGACAAGACCTACTCCTTGCTCAGAGAACTGGACTCAACAGGCCCGATTCACCGCACAAGAATATATCTGACTAGTAATAATCTTAAAACCTATGTATTGATATCTCTCGGTTAGTGTGTCAAGTGGGTGTAAAGCGGCATAAACACAGCCGTGAAAAGCTGCTAAACCCCATTATAAAAATAAATTACTTTTCAAAACCCATGAAACAAAGACAGTGAAAGAGAGAGAAATTCTTACACAATTCGTTCAGTGTCTGTGATGCAACCTGGATTGACCATATCTAGACCCACAGCTGGATGAGACATAAGGGTGGACACTCTTGGGGCTGAGAGGTTTGGTGAGGTTGGGTGAGCAAACGCAGACCCTTTAAAGTAATACTGCGTGATACCCATCGCATGGGTCCCAAATCTCCAGGTTCAAGGGCATCTTCCTACATTGAAAACATGCATGAGAAACCCAGAAGATGGTACACCGTGTGATGGGGAAAGGTTTCTAAAATGCACCTCATTTCTCATCTCCTTGTGCTCGGGTTCGCCATTCCAGCCACTTTACTAGCAATCTCCCTACTTGGAGCATTAGCACCTTTAACCTCCTGTTCCGTACAGGTTGCAATTTGTCCTGAGGATGAACGGGAAGACGGGGAACCAATGAGAGACTAGCTCTTGGTGTTGGGACAGGCACAGGTCACTCTATTTTCCCATCAGGAAGAAGAATTAACCACAGGCTCAGCCTGCCCCCCGGAACCAGAACAGGGCCTGAAGCCATCCTGCGCTTTTGCGGCCAACTCCATAAAAGGCGAGTTGTAAAATGGAGCTTCAGGGCACTGCAATTCACAAATCTGCAGAGTTATAAATGATAACTCTCGTCCACAAATATATTGAGGGACGGCAAAGACGAGGAATTGAAATCAAGGCAGAATTGCAGGAAACAGATTCCAGGAGGTAGATTCGAATCGCCTTTAAAGCACATGAAAAGCGGCAAAACGTTGACAATGATGCCCTTGGCCAAAAAGGGCGTATGCGTTTTTTCCTGAATATATTCAGGAAAAAACGCATACGCCCTTTTTGGCCAACCAAGCAACCTGGAAATGCAAATCAGCGCTACAAAGAAGTCTCGCTTCCCATCGGTCAAAAGGGCCATGCTGAAAAAAGTGTCAAAAAAAGAAATGCAGGACAGGCCATGGAGAAATGGGAGCCTTGCTACACTGAGGGGCGGGATGTAAATTGCCAACAGCCACTCTGGAGAAGTGTACGGTGTGTCCTGAAACATCTAAAAAGCAAAGCTTAGAGAGCATAGGGCACTTCCACGCATGGGGATATAAAGTGGGAAAATTAAAAATTAGCAAGACACAAGCACCCCAAAGTTTAGGGCTGCTCTGTTGACAAGGACCTCCACTTCATTCCACCTTAAATATCCCAGGAAAGCGAAAAATGGATAAAAAATTTGAGGTCCATATGTACAATGGAATATCACTCAGCCATGAAATCAATGTCATAAGGCTAGTAGCAGCATGATGAGTGGATTTAGGTATGACGATTCTAAGTGAAATAAGTCACACAGAAAAGGACACTTCTCATAAGGTGTCACTTATAGAGGGAATGTAAAAACCGTTACACTTGAATTGAATTACAAAGCAGAACAGAGTCACACATGCAGAAAACACACTATGGCTGCTTAACGGGAAAGGTTAGGTGGGGTGATCCATAAAACAAGAGTTTCAAATTAGCTCAGATACCGTTCCATAAACCCAATAAGTAACAGACAAGACCTGCTCCTTGCTCAGAGAACTGGACTCAACACGCCCGATTCACCGCACAAGAATATATCTGACTAGTAATAATCTTAAAACCTATGTATTGATATCTCTCTGTTAGTGTTTCAAGTGGGTGTAAAGCGGCATAAACACAGCCGTGAAAAGCAGCTAAACCCCATTATAAAAATAAATTACTTTTAAAAACCCATGAAACAAAGACAGGGAAAGAGAGAGAAATTCTTACACAATTCGTTCAGGGGCTGTGATGCAACCTGGATTGACCATATCTAGACCCACAGCTGGATGAGACATAAGGGTGGACACTCTTGGGGCTGAGAGGTTTGGTGAGGTTGGGTGAGCAAACGCAGACCATTTAAAGTAATACTGCTTGCTACCCATCGCATGGGTCCCAAATCTCCAGGTTCAAGGGCATCTTCCCACATCGAAAACATGCATGAGAAACCCAGAAGATGGTACACCGTGTGATGGGGAAAGGTTTCTAAAACGCACCTCATTTCTCATCTCCTTGTGCTCCAGTTCGCCATTCCAGCCACTTTACTAGCAATCTCCCTACTTGGAGCATCAGCACGTTTAACCTCCTGTTCCGTACAGGTTGCAATTTGTCCTGAGGATGAAAGGGAAGACGGGGAACCAATGAGAGACTAGCTCTTGGTGTTGGGACAGGCACAGGTCACTCTATTTTCCCATCAGGAAGAAGAATTAACCACAGGCTCAGCCTGCCCCCCGGAACCAGAACAGGGCCTGAAGCCATCCTGCGCTTTTGCGGCCAGCTCCCGAAAAAGCGAGTTGTAAAATGGAGCTTCAGGGCACTGCAATTCACAAACCTGCACAGTTATAAATGATAACTCTCGTCCACAAATATATTGAGGGAAGGCAAAGACGAGGAATTGAAATCAAGGCAGAATTGCAGGAAACAGATTTCAGGAGGTAGATTCGAATCGCCTTTAAAGCACATGAAAAGCGGCAAAACGTTGACAATGATGCCCTTGGCCAAAAAGGGCGTATGCGTTTTTTCCTGAATATATTCAGGAAAAAACGCATACGCCCTTTTTGGCCAACCAAGCAACCTGGAAAGGCAAATCAGCGCTACAAAGAAGTCTCGCTTCCCATCGGTCAAAAGGGCCATGCTGAAAAAAGTGTCAAAAAAAGAAATGCAGGACAGGCCATGGAGAAATGGGAGCCTTGCTACACTGATGGGCGGGATGTAAATTGCCAACAGCCACTCTGGAGAAGTGTACGGTGTGTCCTGAAACATCTAAAAAGCAAAGCTTAGAGAGCATAGGGCACCTCCACGCATGGGGATATAAAGTGGGAAAATTAAAAATTAGCAAGACACAAGCACCCCAAAGTTTAGGGCTGCTCTGTTGACAAGGACCTCCACTTCATTCCACCTTAAATATCCCAGGAAAGCGAAAAATGGATAAAAAATTTGAGGTCCATATGTACAATGGAATATCACTCAGCCATGAAATCAATGTCATAAGGCTAGTAGCAGCATGATGAGTGGATTTAGGTACAACGATTCTAAGTGAAATAAGTCACACAGAAAAGGACACTTCTCATAAGGTGTCACTTATAGAGGGAATGTAAAAACCGTTACACTTGAACTGAATTACAAAACAGAACAGAGTCACACATGCAGAAAACACACTATGGCTGCTTAACGGGAAAGGTGAGGTGGGTTGATCCATAAAACAAGAGTTTCAAATTAGCTCAGATACCATTCCATAAACCCAATATGTAACAGACAAGACCTACTCCTTGCTCAGAGAACTGGACTCAACACGCCCGATTCACCGCACAAGCATATATCTGACTAGTAATAATCTTAAAACCTATGTATTGATATCTCTCTGTTAGTGTGTCAAGTGGGTGTAAAGCGGCATAAACACAGCCGTGAAAAGCAGCTAAACCCCATTATAAAAATAAATTACTTTTCAAAACCCATGAAACAAAGACAGTGAAAGAGAGAGAAATTCTTACACAATTCGTTCAGGGTCTGTGATGCAACCCGGATTGACCATATCTAGACCCACAGCTGGATGAGACATAAGGGTGGACACTCTTGGGGCTGAGAGGTTTGGTGAGGTTGGGTGAGCAAACGCAGACCCTTTAAAGTAATCCTGTGTGCTACCCATCGCATGGGTGCCAAATCTCCAGGTTCAAGGGCATTTTCCTACATCGAAAACATGCATGAGAAACCCAGAAGATGGTACACCGTGTGATGGGGAATGGTTTCTAAAACGCACCTCATTTCTCATCTCCTTGTGCTCGGGTTCGCCATTCCAGCCACGTTACTAGCAATCTCCCTACTTGGAGCATCAGCACCTTTAACCTCCTGTTCCGTACAGGTTGCAATTTGTCCTGAGGATGAACGGGAAGACGGGGAACCAATGAGAGACTAGCTCTTGGTGTTGGGACAGGCACAGGTCACTCTATTTTCCCATCAGGAAGAAGAATTAACCACAGGCTCAGCCTGCCCCCCGGAACCAGAACAGGGCCTGAAGCCATCCTGCGCTTTTGCGGCCAACTCCAAAAAAAGCGAGTTGTAAAATGGAGCTTCAGGGCACTGCAATTCACAAATCTGCAGAGTTATAAATGATAACTCTCGTCCACAAATATATTGAGGGAAGGCAAAGACGAGGAATTGAAATCAAGGCAGAATTGCAGGAAACAGATTTCAGGAGGTAGATTCGAATCGCCTTTAAAGCACATGAAAAGCGGCAAAACGTTGACAATGATGCCCTTGGCCAAAAAGGGCATAAGCGTTTTTTCCTGAATATATTCAGGAAAAAACGCATACGCCCTTTTTGGCCAACCAAGCAACCTGGAAAGGCAAATCAGCGCTACAAAGAAGTCTCGCTTCCCATCGGTCAAAAGGGCCATGCTGAAAAAAGTGTCAAAAAAGAAATGCAGGACAGGCCATGGAGAAATGGGAGCCTTGCTACACTGATGGGCGGGATGTAAATTGCCAACAGCCACTCTGGAGAAGTGTACGGTGTGTCCTGAAACATCTAAAAAGCAAAGCTTAGAGAGCATAGGGCACTTCCACACATGGGGATATAAAGTGGGAAAATTAAAAATTAGCAAGACACAAGCACCCCAAAGTTTAGGGCTGCTCTGTTGACAAGGACCTCCACTTCATTCCATCTTAAATATCCCAGGAAAGCGAAAAATGGATAAAAAATTTGAGGTCCATATGTACAATAGAATATCACTCAGCCACGAAATCAATGTCATAAGGCTAGTAGCAGCATGATGAGTGGATTTAGGTACGACGATTCTAAGTGAAATAAGTCACACAGAAAAGGACACTTCTCATAAGGTGTCACTTATAGAGGGAATGTAAAAACCGTTACACTTGAACTGAATTACAAAACAGAACAGAGTCACACATGCAGAAAACACACTATGGCTGCTTAACGGGAAAGGTGAGGTGGGGTGATCCATAAAACAAGAGTTTCAAATTAGCTCAGATACCGTTCCATAAACCCAATATGTAACAGACAAGACCTACTCCTTGCTCAGAGAACTGGACTCAACAGGCCCGATTCACCGCACAAGAATATATCTGACTAGTAATAATCTTAAAACCTATGTATTGATATCTCTCGGTTAGTGTGTCAAGTGGGTGTAAAGCGGCATAAACACAGCCGTGAAAAGCTGCTAAACCCCATTATAAAAAGAAATTACTTTTCAAAACCCATGAAACAAAGACAGTGAAAGAGAGAGAAATTCTTACACAATTCGTTCAGTGTCTGTGATGCAACCTGGATTGACCATATCTAGACCCACAGCTGGATGAGACATAAGGGTGGACACTCTTGGGGCTGAGAGGTTTGGTGAGGTTGGGTGAGCAAACGCAGACCCTTTAAAGTAATACTGCGTGATACCCATCGCATGGGTCCCAAATCTCCAGGTTCAAGGGCATCTTCCTACATTGAAAACATTCATGAGAAACCCAGAAGATAGTACACCGTGTGATGGGGAAAGGTTTCTAAAATGCACCTCATTTCTCATCTCCTTGTGCTCGGGTTCGCCATTCCAGCCACTTTACTAGCAATCTCCCTACTTGGAGCATCAGCACCTTTAACCTCCTGTTCCGTACAGGTTGCAATTTGTCCTGAGGATGAACGGGAAGACGGGGAACCAATGAGAGACTAGCTCTTGGTGTTGGGACAGGCACAGGTCACTCTATTTTCCCATCAGGAAGAAGAATTAACCACAGGCTCAGCCTGCCCCCCAGAACCAGAACAGGGCCTGAAGCCATCCTGCGCTTTTGCGGCCAACTCCAAAAAAGGCGAGTTGTAAAATGGAGCTTCAGGGCACTGCAATTCACAGATCTGCAGAGTTATAAATGATAACTCTCGTCCACAAATATATTGAGGGACGGCAAAGACGAGGAATTGAAATCAAGGCAGAATTGCAGGAAACAGATTTCAGGAGGTAGATTCGAATCGCCTTTAAAGCACATGAAAAGCGGCAAAACGTTGACAATGATGCCCTTGGCCAAAAAGGGCGTATGCGTTTTTTCCTGAATATATTCAGGAAAAAACGCATACGCCCTTTTTGGCCAACCAAGCAACCTGGAAAGGCAAATCAGCGCTACAAAGAAGTCTCGCTTCCCATCGGTCAAAAGGGCCATGCTGAAAAAAGTGTCAAAAAAAGAAATGCAGGACAGGCCATGGAGAAATGGGAGCCTTGCTACACTGATGGGCGGGATGTAAATTGCCAACAGCCACTCTGGAGAAGTGTACGGTGTGTCCTGAAACATCTAAAAAGCAAAGCTTAGAGAGCATAGGGCACCTCCACGTATGGGGATATAAAGTGGGAAAATTAAAAATTAGCAAGACACAAGCACCCCAAAGTTTAGGGCTGCTCTGTTGACAAGGACCTCCACTTCATTCCACCTTAAATATCCCAGGAAAGCGAAAAATGGATAAAAAATTTGAGGTCCATATGTACAATGGAATATCACTCAGCCATGAAATCAATGTCATAAGGCTAGTAGAAGCATGATGAGTGGATTTAGGTACGACGATTCTAAGTGAAATAAGTCACACAGAAAACGACACTTCTCATAAGGTGTCACTTATAGAGGGAATGTAAAAACCGTTACACTTGAATTGAATTACAAAACAGAACAGAGTCACACATGCAGAAAACACACTATGGCTGCTTAACGGGAAAGGTTAGGTGGGGTGATCCATAAAACAAGAGTTTCAAATTAGCTCAGATACCGTTCCATAAACCCAATATGTAACAGACAAGACCTACTCCTTGCTCAGAGAACTGGACTCAACACGCCCGATTCACCGCACAAGAATATATCTGACTAGTAATAATCTTAAAACCTATGTATTGATATCTCTCTGTTAGTGTGTCAAGTGGGTGTAAAGCGGCATAAACACAGCCGTGAAAAGCTGCTAAACCCCATTATAAAAATAAATTACTTTTCAAAACCCATGAAACAAAGACAGTGAAAGAGAGAGAAATTCTTACACAATTCGTTCAGTGTCTGTGATGCAACCTGGATTGACCATATCTAGACCCACAGCTGGATGAGACATAAGGGTGGACACTCTTGGGGCTGAGAGGTTTGGTGAGGTTGGGTGAGCAAACGCAGACCCTTTAAAGTAATCCTGTGTGCTACCCATCGCATGGGTGCCAAATCTCCAGGTTCAAGGGCATTTTCCTACATCGAAAACATTCATGAGAAACCCAGAAGATGGTACACCGTGTGATGGGGAATGGTTTCTAAAACGCACCTCATTTCTCATCTCCTTGTGCTCGGGTTCGCCATTCCAGCCACTTTACTAGCAATCTCCCTACTTGGAGCATCAGCACCTTTAACCTCCTGTTCCGTACAGGTTGCAATTTGTCCTGAGGATGAACGGGAAGACGGGGAACCAATGAGAGACTAGCTCTTGGTGTTGGGACAGGCACAGGTCACTCTATTTTCCCATCAGGAAGAAGAATTAACCACAGGCTCAGCCTGACCCCCGGAACCAGAACAGGGCCTGAAGCCATCCTGCGCTTTTGCGGCCAGCTCCCAAAAAAGCGACTTGTAAAATGGAGCTTCAGGGCACTGCAATTCACAAACCTGCAGAGTTATAAATGATAACTCTCGTCCACAAATATATTGAGGGAAGGCAAACAAGAGGATTTGAAATCAAGGCAGAATTGCAGGAAACAGATTTCAGGAGGTAGATTCGAATCGCCTTTAAAGCACATGAAAAGCGGCAAAACGTTGACAATGATGCCCTTGGCCAAAAAGGGCGTATGCGTTTTTTCCTGAATATATTCAGGAAAAAACGCATACGCCCTTTTTGGCCAACCAAGCAACCTGGAAAGGCAAATCAGCGCTACAAAGAAGTCTCGCTTCCCATCGGTCAAAAGGGCCATGCTGAAAAAAGTGTCAAAACCAGAAATGCAGGACAGGCCATGGAGAAATGGGAGCCTTGCTACACTGATGGGCGGGATGTAAATTGCCAACAGCCACTCTGGAGAAGTGTACGGTGTGTCCTGAAACATCTAAAAAACACAGCTTATAGAGCATAGGGCACTTCCACGCATGGGGGGATAAAGTGGGAAAATTGAAAATCAGCAAGACACAAGCACCCCAAAGTTTAGGGCTGCTCTGTTGACAAGGACCTCCACTTCATTCCACCTTAAATATCCCAGGAAAGCGAAAAATGGATAAAAAAGTTGTGGTCCTTATGTACAATGGAATATCACTCAGCCATGAAATCAATGTCATAAGGCTAGTAGCAGCATGATGAGTGGATTTAGGTAAGACGATTCTAAGTGAAATAAGTCACACAGAAAAGGACACTTCTCATAAGGTGTCACTTATAGAGGGAATGTAAAAACCGTTACACTTGAACTGAATTACAAAACAGAACAGAGTCACACATGCAGAAAACACACTATGGCTGCTTAACGGGAAAGGTGAGGTGGGGTGATACATAAAACAAGAGCTTCAACTTAGCTCAGATACCGTTCCATAAACCCAATATGTAATAGACAAGACCTACTCCTTGCTCAGAGAACTGGACTCAACACGCCCGATTCACCGCACAAGAATATATCTGACTAGTAATAATCTTAAAACCTATGTATTGATATCTCTCTGTTAGTGTGTCAAGTGGGTGTAAGGCGGCATAAACACAGCCGTGAAAAGCAGCTAAACCCCATTATAAAAATAAATTACTTTTAAAAACCCATGAAACAAAGACAGGGAAAGAGAGAGAAATTCTTACACAATTCGTTCAGGGGCTGTGATGCAACCTGGACTGACCATATCTAGACCCACAGCTGGATGAGACATAAGGGTGGACACTCTTGGGGCTGAGAGGTTTGGTGAGGTTGGGTGAGCAAACGCAGACCCTTTAAAGTAATACTGCGTGCTACCCATCGCATGGGTCCCAAATCTCCAGGTTCAAGGGCAACTTCCTACATCGAAAACATGCATGAGAAACCCAGAAGATGGTACACCGTGTGATGGGGAAAGGTTTCTAAAACGCACCTCATTTCTCATCTCCTTGTGCTCGGGTTCGCCATTCCAGCCACTTTACCAGCAATCTCCCTTCTTGGAGCCTCAGCACCTTTAACCTCCTGTTCCGTACAGGTTGCAATTTGTCCTGAGGATGAACGGGAAGACGGGGAACCAATGAGAGACTAGCTCTTGGTGTTGGGACAGGCACAGGTCACTCTATTTTCCCATCAGGAAGAAGAATTAACCACAGGCTCAGCCTGACCCCCGGAACCAGAACAGGGCCTGAAGCCATCCTGCGCTTTTGCGGCCAGCTCCCAAAAAAGCGACTTGTAAAATGGAGCTTCAGGGCACTGCAATTCACAAACCTGCAGAGTTATAAATGATAACTCTCGTCCACAAATATATTGAGGGAAGGCAAAGAAGAGGATTTGAAATCAAGGCAGAATTGCAGGAAACAGATTTCAGGAGGTAGATTCGAATCGCCTTTAAAGTACATGAAAAGCGGCAAAACGTTGACAATGATGCCCTTGGCCAAAAAGGGCGTATGCGTTTTTTCCTGAATATATTCAGGAAAAAACGCATACGCCCTTTTTGGCCAACCAAGCAACCTGGAAAGGCAAATCAGCGCTACAAAGAAGTCTCGCTTCCCATCGGTCAAAAGGGCCATGCTGAAAAAAGTGTCAAAACCAGAAATGCAGGACAGGCCATGGAGAAATGGGAGCCTTGCTACACTGATGGGCGGGATGTAAATTGCCAACAGCCACTCTGGAGAAGTGTACGGTGTGTCCTGAAACATCTAAAAAACACAGCTTAGAGAGCATAGGGCACTTCCACGCATGGGGGGATAAAGTAGGAAAATTGAAAATCAGCAAGACACAAGCACCCCAAAGTTTAGGGCTGCTCTGTTGACAAGGACCTCCACTTCATTCCACCTTAAATATCCCAGGAAAGCGAAAAATGGATAAAAAAGTTGTGGTCCTTATGTACAATGGAATATCACTCAGCCATGAAATCAATGTCATAAGGCTAGTAGCAGCATGATGAGTGGATTTAGGTAAGACGATTCTAAGTGAAATAAGTCACACAGAAAAGGACACTTCTCATAAGGTGTCACTTATAGAGGGAATGTAAAAACCGTTACACTTGAACTGAATTACAAAACAGAACAGAGTCACACATGCAGAAAACACACTATGGCTGCTTAACGGGAAAGGTGAGGTGGGGTGATACGTAAAACAAGAGCTTCAAATTAGCTCAGATACCGTTCCATAAACCCAATATGTAATAGACAAGACCTACTCCTTGCTCAGAGAACTGGACTCAACAAGCCCGATTCACCGCACATGAATATATCTGACTACTAATAATCTTAAAACCTATGTATTGATATCTCTCTGTTAGTGTGTCAAGTGGGTGTAAGGCGGCATAAAAACAGCCGTGAAAAGCAGCTAAACCCCATTATAAAAATAAATTACTTTTAAAAACCCATGAAACAAAGACAGGGAAAGAGAGAGAAATTCTTACACAATTTGTTCAGGGGCTGTGATGCAACCTGGACTGACCATATCTAGACCCACAGCTGGATGAGACATAAGGGTGGACACTCTTGGGGCTGAGAGGTTTGGTGAGGTTGGGTGAGCAAACGCAGACCCTTTAAAGTAATACTGCGTGCTACCCATCGCATGGGTCCCAAATCTCCAGATTCAAGGGCATCTTCCTACATCGAAAACATGCATGAGAAACCCAGAAGATGGTACACCGTGTGATGGGGAAAGGTTTCTAAAACGCACCTCATTTCTCATCTCCTTGTGCTCGGGTTCGCCATTCCAGCCACTTTACCAGCAATCTCCCTTCTTGGAGCATCAGCACCTTTAACCTCCTGTTCCGTACAGGTTGCAATTTGTCCTGAGGATGAACGGGAAGACGGGGAACCAATGAGAGACTAGCTCTTGGTGTTGGGACAGGCACAGGTCACTCTATTTTCCCATCAGGAAGAAGAATTAACCACAGGCTCAGCCTGACCCCCGGAACCAGAACAGGGCCTGAAGCCATCCTGCGCTTTTGCGGCCAGCTCCCAAAAAAGCGACTTGTAAAATGGAGCTTCAGGGCACTGCAATTCACAAACCTGCAGAGTTATAAATGATAACTCTCGTCCACAAATATATTGAGGGAAGGCAAAGAAGAGGATTTGAAATCAAGGCAGAATTGCAGGAAACAGATTTCAGGAGGTAGATTCGAATCGCCTTTAAAGCACATGAAAAGCGGCAAAACGTTGACAATGATGCCCTTGGCCAAAAAGGGCGTATGCGTTTTTTCCTGAATATATTCAGGAAAAAACGCATACGCCCTTTTTGGCCAACCAAGCAACCTGGAAAGGCAAATCAGCGCTACAAAGAAGTCTCGCTTCCCATCGGTCAAAAGGGCCATGCTGAAAAAAGTGTCAAAACCAGAAATGCAGGACAGGCCATGGAGAAATGGGAGCCTTGCTACACTGATGGGCGGGATGTAAATTGCCAACAGCCACTCTGGAGAAGTGTACGGTGTGTCCTGAAACATCTAAAAAACACAGCTTAGAGAGCATAGGGCACTTCCACGCATGGGGGGATAAAGTGGGAAAATTGAAAATCAGCAAGACACAAGCACCCCAAAGTTTAGGGCTGCTCTGTTGACAAGGACCTCCACTTCATTCCACCTTAAATATCCCAGGAAAGCGAAAAATGGATAAAAAAGTTGTGGTCCTTATGTACAATGGAATATCACTCAGCCATGAAATCAATGTCATAAGGCTAGTAGCAGCATGATGAGTGGATTTAGGTAAGACGATTCTAAGTGAAATAAGTCACACAGAAAAGGACACTTCTCATAAGGTTTCACTTATAGAGGGAATGTAAAAACCGTTACACTTGAACTGAATTACAAAACAGAACAGAGTCACACATGCAGAAAACACACTATGGCTGCTTAACGGGAAAGGTGAGGTGGGGTGATACATAAAACAAGAGCTTCAAATTAGCTCAGATACCGTTCCATAAACCCAATATGTAATAGACAAGACCTACTCCTTGCTCAGAGAACTGGACTCAACACGCCCGATTCACCGCACAAGAATATATCTGACTAGTAATAATCTTAAAACCTATGTATTGATATCTCTCTGTTAGTGTGTCAAGTGGGTGTAAGGCGGCATAAGCACAGCCGTGAAAAGCAGCTAAACCCCATTATAAAAATAAATTACTTTTAAAAACCCATGAAACAAAGACAGGGAAAGAGAGAGAAATTCTTACACAATTCGTTCAGGGGCTGTGATGCAACCTGGACTGACCATATCTAGACCCACAGCTGGATGAGACATAAGGGTGGACACTCTTGGGGCTGAGAGGTTTGGTGAGGTTGGGTGAGCAAACGCAGACCCTTTAAAGTAATACTGCGTGCTACCCATCGCATGGGTCCCAAATCTCCAGGTTCAAGGGCAACTTCCTACATCGAAAACATGCATGAGAAACCCAGAAGATGGTACACCGTGTGATGGGGAAAGGTTTCTAAAACGCACCTCATTTCACATCTCCTTGTGCTCGGGTTCGCCATTCCAGCCACTTTACTAGCAATCTCCCTACTTGGAGCCTCAGCACCTTTAACCTCCTGTTCCGTACAGGTTGCAATTTGTCCTGAGGATGAACGGGAAGACGGGGAACCAATGAGAGACTAGCTCTTGGTGTTGGGACAGGCACAGGTCACTCTATTTTCCCATAAGGAAGAAGAATTAACCACAGGCTCAGCCTGCCCCCCGGAACCAGAACAGGGCCTGAAGCCGTCCTGCGCTTTTGCGGCCAGCTCCCAAAAAAGCGACTTGTAAAATGGAGCTTCAGGGCACTGCAATTCACAAACCTGCAGAGTTATAAATGATAACTCTCGTCCACAAATATATTGAGGGAAGGCAAAGAAGAGGATTTGAAATCAAGGCAGAATTGCAGGAAACAGATTTCAGGAGGTAGATTCGAATCGCCTTTAAAGCACATGAAAAGCGGCAAAACGTTGACAATGATGCCCTCGGCCAAAAAGGGCGTATGCGTTTTTTCCTGAATATATTCAGGAAAAAACGCATACGCCCTTTTTGGCCAACCAAGCAACCTGGAAAGGCAAATCAGCGCTACAAAGAAGTCTCGCTTCCCATCGGTCAAAAAGGCCATGCTGAAAAAAGTGTCAAAACCAGAAATGCAGGACAGGCCATGGAGAAATGGGAGCCTTGCTACACTGATGGGCGGGATGTAAATTGCCAACAGCCACTCTGGAGAAGTGTACGGTGTGTCCTGAAACATCTAAAAAACACAGCTTAGAGAGCATAGGGCACTTCCACGCATGGGGGGATAAAGTGGGAAAATTGAAAATCAGCAAGACACAAGCACCCCAAAGTTTAGGGCTGCTCTGTTGACAAGGACCTCCACTTCATTCCACCTTAAATATCCCAGGAAAGCGAAAAATGGATAAAAAAGTTGTGGTCCTTATGTACAATGGAATATCACTCAGCCATGAAATCAATGTCATAAGGCTAGTAGCAGCATGATGAGTGGATTTAGGTAAGACGATTCTAAGTGAAATAAGTCACACAGAAAAGGACACTTCTCATAAGGTGTCACTTATAGAGGGAATGTAAAAACCGTTACACTTGAACTGAATTACAAAACAGAACACAGTCACACATGCAGAAAACACACTATGGCTGCTTAACGGGAAAGGTGAGGTGGGGTGATACATAAAACAAGAGCTTCAAATTAGCTCAGATACCGTTCCATAAACCCAATATGTAATAGACAAGACCTACTCCTTGCTCAGAGAACTGGACTCAACACGCCCGATTCACCGCACAAGAATATATCTGACTAGTAATAATCTTAAAACCTATGTATTGATATCTCTCTGTTAGTGTGTCAAGTGGGTGTAAGGCGGCATAAGCACAGCCGTGAAAAGCAGCTAAACCCCATTATAAAAATAAATTACTTTTAAAAACCCATGAAACAAAGACAGGGAAAGAGAGAGAAATTCTTACACAATTCGTTCAGGGGCTGTGATGCAACCTGGACTGACCATATCTAGACCCACAGCTGGATGAGACATAAGGGTGGACACTCTTGGGGCTGAGAGGTTTGGTGAGGTTGGGTGAGCAAACGCAGACCCTTTAAAGTAATACTGCGTGCTACCCATCGCATGGGTCCCAAATCTCCAGGTTCAAGGGCAACTTCCTACATCGAAAACATGCATGAGAAACCCAGAAGATGGTACACCGTGTGATGGGGAAAGGTTTCTAAAACGCACCTCATTTCTCATCTCCTTGTGCTCGGGTTCGCCATTCCAGCCACTTTACTAGCAATCTCCCTACTTGGAGCCTCAGCACCTTTAACCTCCTGTTCCGTACAGGTTGCAATTTGTCCTGAGGATGAACGGGAAGACGGGGAACCAATGAGAGACTAGCTCTTGGTGTTGGGACAGGCACAGGTCACTCTATTTTCCCATCAGGAAGAAGAATTAACCACAGGCTCAGCCTGCCCCCCGGAACCAGAACAGGGCCTGAAGCCATCCTGCGCTTTTGCGGCCAGCTCCCAAAAAAGCGACTTGTAAAATGGAGCTTCAGGGCACTGCAATTCACAAACCTGCAGAGTTATAAATGATAACTCTCGTCCACAAATATATTGAGGGAAGGCAAAGAAGAGGATTTGAAATCAAGGCAGAATTGCAGGAAACAGATTTCAGGAGGTAGATTCGAATCGCCTTTAAAGCACATGAAAAGCGGCAAAACGTTGACAATGATGCCCTTGGCCAAAAAGGGCGTATGCGTTTTTTCCTGAATATATTCAGGAAAAAACGCATACGCCCTTTTTGGCCAACCAAGCAACCTGGAAAGGCAAATCAGCGCTACAAAGAAGTCTCGCTTCCCATCGGTCAAAAGGGCCATGCTGAAAAAAGTGTCAAAACCAGAAATGCAGGACAGGCCATGGAGAAATGGGAGCCTTGCTACACTGATGGGTGGGATGTAAATTGCCAACAGCCACTCTGGAGAAGTGTACGGTGTGTCCTGAAACATCTAAAAAACACAGCTTAGAGAGCATAGGGCACTTCCACGCATGGGGGGATAAAGTGGGAAAATTGAAAATCAGCAAGACACAAGCACCCCAAAGTTTAGGGCTGCTCTGTTGACAAGGACCTCCACTTCATTCCACCTTAAATATCCCAGGAAAGCGAAAAATGGATAAAAAAGTTGTGGTCCTTATGTACAATGGAATATCACTCAGCCATGAAATCAATGTCATAAGGCTAGTAGCAGCATGATGAGTGGATTTAGGTATGACGATTCTAAGTGAAATAAGTCACACAGAAAAGGACACTTCTCATAAGGTGTCACTTATAGAGGGAATGTAAAAACCGTTACACTTGAACTGAATTACAAAACAGAACAGAGTCACACATGCAGAAAACAAACTATGGCTGCTTAACGGGAAAGGTGAGGTGGGGTGATCCATAAAACAAGAGTTTCAAATTAGCTCAGATACCGTTCCATAAACCCAATAAGTAACAGACAAGACCTGCTCCTTGCTCAGAGAACTGGACTCAACACGCCCGATTCACCGCACAAGAATATATCTGACTAGTAATAATCTTAAAACCTATGTATTGATATCTCTCTGTTAGTGTTTCAAGTGGGTGTAAAGCGGCATAAACACAGCCGTGAAAAGCAGCTAAACCCCATTATAAAAATAAATTACTTTTAAAAACCCATGAAACAAAGACAGGGAAAGAGAGAGAAATTCTTACACAATTCGTTCAGGGGCTGTGATGCAACCTGGATTGACCATATCTAGACCCACAGCTGGATGAGACATAAGGGTGGACACTCTTGGGGCTGAGAGGTTTGGTGAGGTTGGGTGAGCAAACGCAGACCCTTTAAAGTAATACTGCGTGATACCCATCGCATGGGTCCCAAATCTCCAGGTTCAAGGGCATCTTCCTACATTGAAAACATGCATGAGAATCCCAGAAGATGGTACACCGTGTGATGGGGAAAGGTTTCTAAAATGCACCTCATTTCTCATCTCCTTGTGCTCGGGTTCGCCATTCCAGCCACTTTACTAGCAATCTCCCTACTTGGAGCATTAGCACCTTTAACCTCCTGTTCCGTACAGGTTGCAATTTGTCCTGAGGATGAACGGGAAGACGGGGAACCAATGAGAGACTAGCTCTTGGTGTTGGGACAGGCACAGGTCACTCTATTTTCCCATCAGGAAGAAGAATTAACCACAGGCTCAGCCTGCCCCCCGGAACCAGAACAGGGCCTGAAGCCATCCTGCGCTTTTGCGGCCAACTCCAAAAAAGGCGAGTTGTAAAATGGAGCTTCAGGGCACTGCAATTCACAAATCTGCAGAGTTATAAATGATAACTCTCGTCCACAAATATATTGAGGGAAGGCAAAGACGAGGAATTGAAATCAAGGCAGAATTGCAGGAAACAGATTCCAGGAGGTAGATTCGAATCGCCTTTAAAGCACATGAAAAGCGGCAAAACGTTGACAATGATGCCCTTGGCCAAAAAGGGCGTATGCGTTTTTTCCTGAATATATTCAGGAAAAAACGCATACGCCCTTTTTGGCCAACCAAGCAACCTGGAAATGCAAATCAGCGCTACAAAGAAGTCTCGCTTCCCATCGGTCAAAAGGGCCATGCTGAAAAAAGTGTCAAAAAAAGAAATGCAGGACAGGCCATGGAGAAATGGGAGCCTTGCTACACTGATGGGCGGGATGTAAATTGCCAACAGCCACTCTGGAGAAGTGTACGGTGTGTCCTGAAACATCTAAAAAGCAAAGCTTAGAGAGCATAGGGCACTTCCACGCATGGGGATATAAAGTGGGAAAATTAAAAATTAGCAAGACACAAGCACCCCAAAGTTTAGGGCTGCTCTGTTGACAAGGACCTCCACTTCATTCCACCTTAAATATCCCAGGAAAGCGAAAAATGGATAAAAAATTTGAGGTCCATATGTACAATGGAATATCACTCAGCCATGAAATCAATGTCATAAGGCTAGTAGCAGCATGATGAGTGGATTTAGGTACGACGATTCTAAGTGAAATAAGTCACACAGAAAAGGACACTTCTCATAAGGTGTCACTTATAGAGGGAATGTAAAAACCGTTACACTTGAATTGAATTACAAAGCAGAACAGAGTCACACATGCAGAAAACACACTATGGCTGCTTAACGGGAAAGGTTAGGTGGGGTGATCCATAAAACAAGAGTTTCAAATTAGCTCAGATACCGTTCCATAAACCCAATAAGTAACAGACAAGACCTGCTCCTTGCTCAGAGAACTGGACTCAACACGCCCGATTCACCGCACAAGAATATATCTGACTAGTAATAATCTTAAAACCTATGTATTGATATCTCTCTGTTAGTGTTTCAAGTGGGTGTAAAGCGGCATAAACACAGCCGTGAAAAGCAGCTAAACCCCATTATAAAAATAAATTACTTTTAAAAACCCATGAAACAAAGACAGGGAAAGAGAGAGAAATTCTTACACAATTCGTTCAGGGGCTGTGATGCAACCTGGATTGACCATATCTAGACCCACAGCTGGATGAGACATAAGGGTGGACACTCTTGGGGCTGAGAGGTTTGGTGAGGTTGGGTGAGCAAACGCAGACCATTTAAAGTAATACTGCTTGCTACCCATCGCATGGGTCCCAAATCTCCAGGTTCAAGGGCATCTTCCCACATCGAAAACATGCATGAGAAACCCAGAAGATGGTACACCGTGTGATGGGGAAAGGTTTCTAAAACGCACCTCATTTCTCATCTCCTTGTGCTCCAGTTCGCCATTCCAGCCACTTTACTAGCAATCTCCCTACTTGGAGCATCAGCACGTTTAACCTCCTGTTCCGTACAGGTTGCAATTTGTCCTGAGGATGAAAGGGAAGACGGGGAACCAATGAGAGACTAGCTCTTGGTGTTGGGACAGGCACAGGTCACTCTATTTTCCCATCAGGAAGAAGAATTAACCACAGGCTCAGCCTGCCCCCCGGAACCAGAACAAGGCCTGAAGCCATCCTGCGCTTTTGCGGCCAGCTCCCGAAAAAGCGAGTTGTAAAATGGAGCTTCAGGGCACTGCAATTCACAAACCTGCAGAGTTATAAATGATAACTCTCGTCCACAAATATATTGAGGGAAGGCAAAGACGAGGAATTGAAATCAAGGCAGAATTGCAGGAAACAGATTTCAGGAGGTAGATTCGAATCGCCTTTAAAGCACATGAAAAGCGGCAAAACGTTGACAATGATGCCCTTGGCCAAAAAGGGCGTATGCGTTTTTTCCTGAATATATTCAGGAAAAAACGCATACGCCCTTTTTGGCCAACCAAGCAACCTGGAAAGGCAAATCAGCGCTACAAAGAAGTCTCGCTTCCCATCGGTCAAAAGGGCCATGCTGAAAAAAGTGTCAAAAAAAGAAATGCAGGACAGGCCATGGAGAAATGGGAGCCTTGCTACACTGATGGGCGGGATGTAAATTGCCAACAGCCACTCTGGAGAAGTGTACGGTGTGTCCTGAAACATCTAAAAAGCAAAGCTTAGAGAGCATAGGGCACCTCCACGCATGGGGATATAAAGTGGGAAAATTAAAAATTAGCAAGACACAAGCACCCCAAAGTTTAGGGCTGCTCTGTTGACAAGGACCTCCACTTCATTCCACCTTAAATATCCCAGGAAAGCGAAAAATGGATAAAAAATTTGAGGTCCATATGTACAATGGAATATCACTCAGCCATGAAATCAATGTCATAAGGCTAGTAGCAGCATGATGAGTGGATTTAGGTACAACGATTCTAAGTGAAATAAGTCACACAGAAAAGGACACTTCTCATAAGGTGTCACTTATAGAGGGAATGTAAAAACCGTTACACTTGAACTGAATTACAAAACAGAACAGAGTCACACATGCAGAAAACACACTATGGCTGCTTAACGGGAAAGGTGAGGTGGGTTGATCCATAAAACAAGAGTTTCAAATTAGCTCAGATACCATTCCATAAACCCAATATGTAACAGACAAGACCTACTCCTTGCTCAGAGAACTGGACTCAACACGCCCGATTCACCGCACAAGAATATATCTGACTAGTAATAATCTTAAAACCTATGTATTGATATCTCTCTGTTAGTGTGTCAAGTGGGTGTAAAGCGGCATAAACACAGCCGTGAAAAGCAGCTAAACCCCATTATAAAAATAAATTACTTTTCAAAACCCATGAAACAAAGACAGTGAAAGAGAGAGAAATTCTTACACAATTCGTTCAGGGTCTGTGATGCAACCTGGATTGACCATATCTAGACCCACAGCTGGATGAGACATAAGGGTGGACACTCTTGGGGCTGAGAGGTTTGGTGAGGTTGGGTGAGCAAACGCAGACCCTTTAAAGTAATCCTGTGTGCTACCCATCGCATGGGTGCCAAATCTCCAGGTTCAAGGGCATTTTCCTACATCGAAAACATGCATGAGAAACCCAGAAGATGGTACACCGTGTGATGGGGAATGGTTTCTAAAACGCACCTCATTTCTCATCTCCTTGTGCTCGGGTTCGCCATTCCAGCCACTTTACTAGCAATCTCCCTACTTGGAGCATCAGCACCTTTAACCTCCTGTTCCGTACAGGTTGCAATTTGTCCTGAGGATGAACGGGAAGACGGGGAACCAATGAGAGACTAGCTCTTGGTGTTGGGACAGGCACAGGTCACTCTATTTTCCCATCAGGAAGAAGAATTAACCACAGGCTCAGCCTGCCCCCCGGAACCAGAACAGGGCCTGAAGCCATCCTGCGCTTTTGCGGCCAACTCCAAAAAAAGCGAGTTGTAAAATGGAGCTTCAGGGCACTGCAATTCACAAATCTGCAGAGTTATAAATGATAACTCTCGTCCACAAATATATTGAGGGAAGGCAAAGACGAGGAATTGAAATCAAGGCAGAATTGCAGGAAACAGATTTCAGGAGGTAGATTCGAATCGCCTTTAAAGCACATGAAAAGCGGCAAAACGTTGACAATGATGCCCTTGGCCAAAAAGAGCATAAGCGTTTTTTCCTGAATATATTCAGGAAAAAACGCATACGCCCTTTTTGGCCAACCAAGCAACCTGGAAAGGCAAATCAGCGCTACAAAGAAGTCTCGCTTCCCATCGGTCAAAAGGGCCATGCTGAAAAAAGTGTCAAAAAAGAAATGCAGGACAGGCCATGGAGAAATGGGAGCCTTGCTACACTGATGGGCGGGATGTAAATTGCCAACAGCCACTCTGGAGAAGTGTACGGTGTGTCCTGAAACATCTAAAAAGCAAAGCTTAGAGAGCATAGGGCACTTCCACGCATGGGGATATAAAGTGGGAAAATTAAAAATTAGCAAGACACAAGCACCCCAAAGTTTAGGGCTGCTCTGTTGACAAGGACCTCCACTTCATTCCATCTTAAATATCCCAGGAAAGCGAAAAATGGATAAAAAATTTGAGGTCCATATGTACAGTAGAATATCACTCAGCCACGAAATCAATGTCATAAGGCTAGTAGCAGCATGATGAGTGGATTTAGGTACGACGATTCTAAGTGAAATAAGTCACACAGAAAAGGACACTTCTCATAAGGTGTCACTTATAGAGGGAATGTAAAAACCGTTACACTTGAACTGAATTACAAAACAGAACAGAGTCACACATGCAGAAAACACACTATGGCTGCTTAACGGGAAAGGTGAGGTGGGGTGATCCATAAAACAAGAGTTTCAAATTAGCTCAGATACCGTTCCATAAACCCAATATGTAACAGACAAGACCTACTCCTTGCTCAGAGAACTGGACTCAACAGGCCCGATTCACCGCACAAGAATATATCTGACTAGTAATAATCTTAAAACCTATGTATTGATATCTCTCGGTTAGTGTGTCAAGTGGGTGTAAAGCGGCATAAACACAGCCGTGAAAAGCTGCTAAACCCCATTATAAAAATAAATTACTTTTCAAAACCCATGAAACAAAGACAGTGAAAGAGAGAGAAATTCTTACACAATTCGTTCAGTGTCTGTGATGCAACCTGGATTGACCATATCTAGACCCACAGCTGGATGAGACATAAGGGTGGACACTCTTGGGGCTGAGAGGTTTGGTGAGGTTGGGTGAGCAAACGCAGACCCTTTAAAGTAATACTGCGTGATACCCATCGCATGGGTCCCAAATCTCCAGGTTCAAGGGCATCTTCCTACATTGAAAACATGCATGAGAAACCCAGAAGATGGTACACCGTGTGATGGGGAAAGGTTTCTAAAATGCACCTCATTTCTCATCTCCTTGTGCTCGGGTTCGCCATTCCAGCCACTTTACTAGCAATCTCCCTACTTGGAGCATTAGCACCTTTAACCTCCTGTTCCGTACAGGTTGCAATTTGTCCTGAGGATGAACGGGAAGACGGGGAACCAATGAGAGACTAGCTCTTGGTGTTGGGACAGGCACAGGTCACTCTATTTTCCCATCAGGAAGAAGAATTAACCACAGGCTCAGCCTGCCCCCCGGAACCAGAACAGGGCCTGAAGCCATCCTGCGCTTTTGCGGCCAACTCCATAAAAGGCGAGTTGTAAAATGGAGCTTCAGGGCACTGCAATTCACAAATCTGCAGAGTTATAAATGATAACTCTCGTCCACAAATATATTGAGGGACGGCAAAGACGAGGAATTGAAATCAAGGCAGAATTGCAGGAAACAGATTCCAGGAGGTAGATTCGAATCGCCTTTAAAGCACATGAAAAGCGGCAAAACGTTGACAATGATGCCCTTGGCCAAAAAGGGCGTATGCGTTTTTTCCTGAATATATTCAGGAAAAAACGCATACGCCCTTTTTGGCCAACCAAGCAACCTGGAAATGCAAATCAGCGCTACAAAGAAGTCTCGCTTCCCATCGGTCAAAAGGGCCATGCTGAAAAAAGTGTCAAAAAAAGAAATGCAGGACAGGCCATGGAGAAATGGGAGCCTTGCTACACTGAGGGGCGGGATGTAAATTGCCAACAGCCACTCTGGAGAAGTGTACGGTGTGTCCTGAAACATCTAAAAAGCAAAGCTTAGAGAGCATAGGGCACTTCCACGCATGGGGATATAAAGTGGGAAAATTAAAAATTAGCAAGACACAAGCACCCCAAAGTTTAGGGCTG
The DNA here is from genome assembly GCF_965194825.1 of Balaenoptera physalus. NCBI lineage: Eukaryota > Metazoa > Chordata > Mammalia > Artiodactyla > Balaenopteridae > Balaenoptera > Balaenoptera physalus. Next base: position 138,504 of record NW_028125840.1, read on the forward strand.
CTCTGTTGACAAGGACCTCCACTTCATTCCACCTTAAATATCCCAGGAAAGCGAAAAATGGATAAAAAATTTGAGGTCCATATGTACAATGGAATATCACTCAGCCATGAAATCAATGTCATAAGGCTAGTAGCAGCATGATGAGTGGATTTAGGTACGACGATTCTAAGTGAAATAAGTCACACAGAAAAGGACACTTCTCATAAGGTGTCACTTATAGAGGGAATGTAAAAACCGTTACACTTGAATTGAATTACAAAGCAGAACAGAGTCACACATGCAGAAAACACACTATGGCTGCTTAACGGGAAAGGTTAGGTGGGGTGATCCATAAAACAAGAGTTTCAAATTAGCTCAGATACCGTTCCATAAACCCAATAAGTAACAGACAAGACCTGCTCCTTGCTCAGAGAACTGGACTCAACACGCCCGATTCACCGCACAAGAATATATCTGACTAGTAATAATCTTAAAACCTATGTATTGATATCTCTCTGTTAGTGTTTCAAGTGGGTGTAAAGCGGCATAAACACAGCCGTGAAAAGCAGCTAAACCCCATTATAAAAATAAATTACTTTTAAAAACCCATGAAACAAAGACAGGGAAAGAGAGAGAAATTCTTACACAATTCGTTCAGGGGCTGTGATGCAACCTGGATTGACCATATCTAGACCCACAGCTGGATGAGACATAAGGGTGGACACTCTTGGGGCTGAGAGGTTTGGTGAGGTTGGGTGAGCAAACGCAGACCATTTAAAGTAATACTGCTTGCTACCCATCGCATGGGTCCCAAATCTCCAGGTTCAAGGGCATCTTCCCACATCGAAAACATGCATGAGAAACCCAGAAGATGGTACACCGTGTGATGGGGAAAGGTTTCTAAAACGCACCTCATTTCTCATCTCCTTGTGCTCCAGTTCGCCATTCCAGCCACTTTACTAGCAATCTCCCTACTTGGAGCATCAGCACGTTTAACCTCCTGTTCCGTACAGGTTGCAATTTGTCCTGAGGATGAAAGGGAAGACGGGGAACCAATGAGAGACTAGCTCTTGGTGTTGGGACAGGCACAGGTCACTCTATTTTCCCATCAGGAAGAAGAATTAACCACAGGCTCAGCCTGCCCCCCGGAACCAGAACAGGGCCTGAAGCCATCCTGCGCTTTTGCGGCCAGCTCCCGAAAAAGCGAGTTGTAAAATGGAGCTTCAGGGCACTGCAATTCACAAACCTGCACAGTTATAAATGATAACTCTCGTCCACAAATATATTGAGGGAAGGCAAAGACGAGGAATTGAAATCAAGGCAGAATTGCAGGAAACAGATTTCAGGAGGTAGATTCGAATCGCCTTTAAAGCACATGAAAAGCGGCAAAACGTTGACAATGATGCCCTTGGCCAAAAAGGGCGTATGCGTTTTTTCCTGAATATATTCAGGAAAAAACGCATACGCCCTTTTTGGCCAACCAAGCAACCTGGAAAGGCAAATCAGCGCTACAAAGAAGTCTCGCTTCCCATCGGTCAAAAGGGCCATGCTGAAAAAAGTGTCAAAAAAAGAAATGCAGGACAGGCCATGGAGAAATGGGAGCCTTGCTACACTGATGGGCGGGATGTAAATTGCCAACAGCCACTCTGGAGAAGTGTACGGTGTGTCCTGAAACATCTAAAAAGCAAAGCTTAGAGAGCATAGGGCACCTCCACGCATGGGGATATAAAGTGGGAAAATTAAAAATTAGCAAGACACAAGCACCCCAAAGTTTAGGGCTGCTCTGTTGACAAGGACCTCCACTTCATTCCACCTTAAATATCCCAGGAAAGCGAAAAATGGATAAAAAATTTGAGGTCCATATGTACAATGGAATATCACTCAGCCATGAAATCAATGTCATAAGGCTAGTAGCAGCATGATGAGTGGATTTAGGTACAACGATTCTAAGTGAAATAAGTCACACAGAAAAGGACACTTCTCATAAGGTGTCACTTATAGAGGGAATGTAAAAACCGTTACACTTGAACTGAATTACAAAACAGAACAGAGTCACACATGCAGAAAACACACTATGGCTGCTTAACGGGAAAGGTGAGGTGGGTTGATCCATAAAACAAGAGTTTCAAATTAGCTCAGATACCATTCCATAAACCCAATATGTAACAGACAAGACCTACTCCTTGCTCAGAGAACTGGACTCAACACGCCCGATTCACCGCACAAGCATATATCTGACTAGTAATAATCTTAAAACCTATGTATTGATATCTCTCTGTTAGTGTGTCAAGTGGGTGTAAAGCGGCATAAACACAGCCGTGAAAAGCAGCTAAACCCCATTATAAAAATAAATTACTTTTCAAAACCCATGAAACAAAGACAGTGAAAGAGAGAGAAATTCTTACACAATTCGTTCAGGGTCTGTGATGCAACCCGGATTGACCATATCTAGACCCACAGCTGGATGAGACATAAGGGTGGACACTCTTGGGGCTGAGAGGTTTGGTGAGGTTGGGTGAGCAAACGCAGACCCTTTAAAGTAATCCTGTGTGCTACCCATCGCATGGGTGCCAAATCTCCAGGTTCAAGGGCATTTTCCTACATCGAAAACATGCATGAGAAACCCAGAAGATGGTACACCGTGTGATGGGGAAAGGTTTCTAAAACGCACCTCATTTCTCATCTCCTTGTGCTCCAGTTCGCCATTCCAGCCACTTTACTAGCAATCTCCCTACTTGGAGCATCAGCACGTTTAACCTCCTGTTCCGTACAGGTTGCAATTTGTCCTGAGGATGAAAGGGAAGACGGGGAACCAATGAGAGACTAGCTCTTGGTGTTGGGACAGGCACAGGTCACTCTATTTTCCCATCAGGAAGAAGAATTAACCACAGGCTCAGCCTGCCCCCCGGAACCAGAACAGGGCCTGAAGCCATCCTGCGCTTTTGCGGCCAGCTCCCGAAAAAGCGAGTTGTAAAATGGAGCTTCAGGGCACTGCAATTCACAAACCTGCACAGTTATAAATGATAACTCTCGTCCACAAATATATTGAGGGAAGGCAAAGACGAGGAATTGAAATCAAGGCAGAATTGCAGGAAACAGATTTCAGGAGGTAGATTCGAATCGCCTTTAAAGCACATGAAAAGCGGCAAAACGTTGACAATGATGCCCTTGGCCAAAAAGGGCGTATACGTTTTTTCCTGAATATATTCAGGAAAAAACGCATACGCCCTTTTTGGCCAACCAAGCAACCTGGAAAGGCAAATCAGCGCTACAAAGAAGTCTCGCTTCCCATCGGTCAAAAGGGCCATGCTGAAAAAAGTGTCAAAAAAAGAAATGCAGGACAGGCCATGGAGAAATGGGAGCCTTGCTACACTGATGGGCGGGATGTAAATTGCCAACAGCCACTCTGGAGAAGTGTACGGTGTGTCCTGAAACATCTAAAAAGCAAAGCTTAGAGAGCATAGGGCACCTCCACGCATGGGGATATAAAGTGGGAAAATTAAAAATTAGCAAGACACAAGCACCCCAAAGTTTAGGGCTGCTCTGTTGACAAGGACCTCCACTTCATTCCACCTTAAATATCCCAGGAAAGCGAAAAATGGATAAAAAATTTGAGGTCCATATGTACAATGGAATATCACTCAGCCATGAAATCAATGTCATAAGGCTAGTAGCAGCATGATGAGTGGATTTAGGTACAACGATTCTAAGTGAAATAAGTCACACAGAAAAGGACACTTCTCATAAGGTGTCACTTATAGAGGGAATGTAAAAACCGTTACACTTGAACTGAATTACAAAACAGAACAGAGTCACACATGCAGAAAACACACTATGGCTGCTTAACGGGAAAGGTGAGGTGGGTTGATCCATAAAACAAGAGTTTCAAATTAGCTCAGATACCATTCCATAAACCCAATATGTAACAGACAAGACCTACTCCTTGCTCAGAGAACTGGACTCAACACGCCCGATTCACCGCACAAGCATATATCTGACTAGTAATAATCTTAAAACCTATGTATTGATATCTCTCTGTTAGTGTGTCAAGTGGGTGTAAAGCGGCATAAACACAGCCGTGAAAAGCAGCTAAACCGCATTATAAAAATAAATTACTTTTCAAAACCCATGAAACAAAGACAGTGAAAGAGAGAGAAATTCTTACACAATTCGTTCAGGGTCTGTGATGCAACCCGGATTGACCATATCTAGACCCACAGCTGGATGAGACATAAGGGTGGACACTCTTGGGGCTGAGAGGTTTGGTGAGGTTGGGTGAGCAAACGCAGACCCTTTAAAGTAATCCTGTGTGCTACCCATCGCATGGGTGCCAAATCTCCAGGTTCAAGGGCATTTTCCTACATCGAAAACATGCATGAGAAACCCAGAAGATGGTACACCGTGTGATGGGGAATGGTTTCTAAAACGCACCTCATTTCTCATCTCCTTGTGCTCGGGTTCGCCATTCCAGCCACTTTACTAGCAATCTCCCTACTTGGAGCATCAGCACCTTTAACCTCCTGTTCCGTACAGGTTGCAATTTGTCCTGAGGATGAACGGGAAGACGGGGAACCAATGAGAGACTAGCTCTTGGTGTTGGGACAGGCACAGGTCACTCTATTTTCCCATCAGGAAGAAGAATTAACCACAGGCTCAGCCTGCCCCCCGGAACCAGAACAGGGCCTGAAGCCATCCTGCGCTTTTGCGGCCAACTCCAAAAAAAGCGAGTTGTAAAATGGAGCTTCAGGGCACTGCAATTCACAAATCTGCAGAGTTATAAATGATAACTCTCGTCCACAAATATATTGAGGGAAGGCAAAGACGAGGAATTGAAATCAAGGCAGAATTGCAGGAAACAGATTTCAGGAGGTAGATTCGAATCGCCTTTAAAGCACATGAAAAGCGGCAAAACGTTGACAATGATGCCCTTGGCCAAAAAGGGCATAAGCGTTTTTTCCTGAATATATTCAGGAAAAAACGCATACGCCCTTTTTGGCCAACCAAGCAACCTGGAAAGGCAAATCAGCGCTACAAAGAAGTCTCGCTTCCCATCGGTCAAAAGGGCCATGCTGAAAAAAGTGTCAAAAAAGAAATGCAGGACAGGCCATGGAGAAATGGGAGCCTTGCTACACTGATGGGCGGGATGTAAATTGCCAACAGCCACTCTGGAGAAGTGTACGGTGTGTCCTGAAACATCTAAAAAGCAAAGCTTAGAGAGCATAGGGCACTTCCACGCATGGGGATATAAAGTGGGAAAATTAAAAATTAGCAAGACACAAGCACCCCAAAGTTTAGGGCTGCTCTGTTGACAAGGACCTCCACTTCATTCCATCTTAAATATCCCAGGAAAGCGAAAAATGGATAAAAAATTTGAGGTCCATATGTACAATAGAATATCACTCAGCCACGAAATCAATGTCATAAGGCTAGTAGCAGCATGATGAGTGGATTTAGGTACGACGATTCTAAGTGAAATAAGTCACACAGAAAAGGACACTTCTCATAAGGTGTCACTTATAGAGGGAATGTAAAAACCGTTACACTTGAACTGAATTACAAAACAGAACAGAGTCACACATGCAGAAAACACACTATGGCTGCTTAACGGGAAAGGTGAGGTGGGGTGATCCATAAAACAAGAGTTTCAAATTAGCTCAGATACCGTTCCATAAACCCAATATGTAACAGACAAGACCTACTCCTTGCTCAGAGAACTGGACTCAACAGGCCCGATTCACCGCACAAGAATATATCTGACTAGTAATAATCTTAAAACCTATGTATTGATATCTCTCGGTTAGTGTGTCAAGTGGGTGTAAAGCGGCATAAACACAGCCGTGAAAAGCTGCTAAACCCCATTATAAAAAGAAATTACTTTTCAAAACCCATGAAACAAAGACAGTGAAAGAGAGAGAAATTCTTACACAATTCGTTCAGTGTCTGTGATGCAACCTGGATTGACCATATCTAGACCCACAGCTGGATGAGACATAAGGGTGGACACTCTTGGGGCTGAGAGGTTTGGTGAGGTTGGGTGAGCAAACGCAGACCCTTTAAAGTAATACTGCGTGATACCCATCGCATGGGTCCCAAATCTCCAGGTTCAAGGGCATCTTCCTACATTGAAAACATTCATGAGAAACCCAGAAGATAGTACACCGTGTGATGGGGAAAGGTTTCTAAAATGCACCTCATTTCTCATCTCCTTGTGCTCGGGTTCGCCATTCCAGCCACTTTACTAGCAATCTCCCTACTTGGAGCATCAGCACCTTTAACCTCCTGTTCCGTACAGGTTGCAATTTGTCCTGAGGATGAACGGGAAGACGGGGAACCAATGAGAGACTAGCTCTTGGTGTTGGGACAGGCACAGGTCACTCTATTTTCCCATCAGGAAGAAGAATTAACCACAGGCTCAGCCTGCCCCCCAGAACCAGAACAGGGCCTGAAGCCATCCTGCGCTTTTGCGGCCAACTCCAAAAAAGGCGAGTTGTAAAATGGAGCTTCAGGGCACTGCAATTCACAGATCTGCAGAGTTATAAATGATAACTCTCGTCCACAAATATATTGAGGGACGGCAAAGACGAGGAATTGAAATCAAGGCAGAATTGCAGGAAACAGATTTCAGGAGGTAGATTCGAATCACCTTTAAAGCACATGAAAAGCGGCAAAACGTTGACAATGATGCCCTTGGCCAAAAAGGGCGTATGCGTTTTTTCCTGAATATATTCAGGAAAAAACGCATACGCCCTTTTTGGCCAACCAAGCAACCTGGAAAGGCAAATCAGCGCTACAAAGAAGTCTCGCTTCCCATCGGTCAAAAGGGCCATGCTGAAAAAAGTGTCAAAAAAAGAAATGCAGGACAGGCCATGGAGAAATGGGAGCCTTGCTACACTGATGGGCGGGATGTAAATTGCCAACAGCCACTCTGGAGAAGTGTACGGTGTGTCCTGAAACATCTAAAAAGCAAAGCTTAGAGAGCATAGGGCACCTCCACGTATGGGGATATAAAGTGGGAAAATTAAAAATTAGCAAGACACAAGCACCCCAAAGTTTAGGGCTGCTCTGTTGACAAGGACCTCCACTTCATTCCACCTTAAATATCCCAGGAAAGCGAAAAATGGATAAAAAATTTGAGGTCCATATGTACAATGGAATATCACTCAGCCATGAAATCAATGTCATAAGGCTAGTAGAAGCATGATGAGTGGATTTAGGTACGACGATTCTAAGTGAAATAAGTCACACAGAAAAGGACACTTCTCATAAGGTGTCACTTATAGAGGGAATGTAAAAACCGTTACACTTGAATTGAATTACAAAACAGAACAGAGTCACACATGCAGAAAACACACTATGGCTGCTTAACGGGAAAGGTTAGGTGGGGTGATCCATAAAACAAGAGTTTCAAATTAGCTCAGATACCGTTCCATAAACCCAATATGTAACAGACAAGACCTACTCCTTGCTCAGAGAACTGGACTCAACACGCCCGATTCACCGCACAAGAATATATCTGACTAGTAATAATCTTAAAACCTATGTATTGATATCTCTCTGTTAGTGTGTCAAGTGGGTGTAAAGCGGCATAAACACAGCCGTGAAAAGCTGCTAAACCCCATTATAAAAATAAATTACTTTTCAAAACCCATGAAACAAAGACAGTGAAAGAGAGAGAAATTCTTACACAATTCGTTCAGTGTCTGTGATGCAACCTGGATTGACCATATCTAGACCCACAGCTGGATGAGACATAAGGGTGGACACTCTTGGGGCTGAGAGGTTTGGTGAGGTTGGGTGAGCAAACGCAGACCCTTTAAAGTAATCCTGTGTGCTACCCATCGCATGGGTGCCAAATCTCCAGGTTCAAGGGCATTTTCCTACATCGAAAACATTCATGAGAAACCCAGAAGATGGTACACCGTGTGATGGGGAATGGTTTCTAAAACGCACCTCATTTCTCATCTCCTTGTGCTCGGGTTCGCCATTCCAGCCACTTTACTAGCAATCTCCCTACTTGGAGCATCAGCACCTTTAACCTCCTGTTCCGTACAGGTTGCAATTTGTCCTGAGGATGAACGGGAAGACGGGGAACCAATGAGAGACTAGCTCTTGGTGTTGGGACAGGCACAGGTCACTCTATTTTCCCATCAGGAAGAAGAATTAACCACAGGCTCAGCCTGCCCCCCGGAACCAGAACAGGGCCTGAAGCCATCCTGCGCTTTTGCGGCCAACTCCAAAAAAAGCGAGTTGTAAAATGGAGCTTCAGGGCACTGCAATTCACAAATCTGCAGAGTTATAAATGATAACTCTCGTCCACAAATATATTGAGGGAAGGCAAAGACGAGGAATTGAAATCAAGGCAGAATTGCAGGAAACAGATTTCAGGAGGTAGATTCGAATCGCCTTTAAAGCACATGAAAAGCGGCAAAACGTTGACAATGATGCCCTTGGCCAAAAAGGGCATAAGCGTTTTTTCCTGAATATATTCAGGAAAAAACGCATACGCCCTTTTTGGCCAACCAAGCAACCTGGAAAGGCAAATCAGCGCTACAAAGAAGTCTCGCTTCCCATCGGTCAAAAGGGCCATGCTGAAAAAAGTGTCAAAAAAGAAATGCAGGACAGGCCATGGAGAAATGGGAGCCTTGCTACACTGATGGGCGGGATGTAAATTGCCAACAGCCACTCTGGAGAAGTGTACGGTGTGTCCTGAAACATCTAAAAAGCAAAGCTTAGAGAGCATAGGGCACTTCCACGCATGGGGATATAAAGTGGGAAAATTAAAAATTAGCAAGACACAAGCACCCCAAAGTTTAGGGCTGCTCTGTTGACAAGGACCTCCACTTCATTCCATCTTAAATATCCCAGGAAAGCGAAAAATGGATAAAAAATTTGAGGTCCATATGTACAATGGAATATCACTCAGCCATGAAATCAATGTCATAAGGCTAGTAGCAGCATGATGAGTGGATTTAGGTACAACGATTCTAAGTGAAATAAGTCACACAGAAAAGGACACTTCTCATAAGGTGTCACTTATAGAGGGAATGTAAAAACCGTTACACTTGAACTGAATTACAAAACAGAACAGAGTCACACATGCAGAAAACACACTATGGCTGCTTAACGGGAAAGGTGAGGTGGGTTGATCCATAAAACAAGAGTTTCAAATTAGCTCAGATACCATTCCATAAACCCAATATGTAACAGACAAGACCTACTCCTTGCTCAGAGAACTGGACTCAACACGCCCGATTCACCGCACAAGCATATATCTGACTAGTAATAATCTTAAAACCTATGTATTGATATCTCTCTGTTAGTGTGTCAAGTGGGTGTAAAGCGGCATAAACACAGCCGTGAAAAGCAGCTAAACCCCATTATAAAAATAAATTACTTTTCAAAACCCATGAAACAAAGACAGTGAAAGAGAGAGAAATTCTTACACAATTCGTTCAGGGTCTGTGATGCAACCCGGATTGACCATATCTAGACCCACAGCTGGATGAGACATAAGGGTGGACACTCTTGGGGCTGAGAGGTTTGGTGAGGTTGGGTGAGCAAACGCAGACCCTTTAAAGTAATCCTGTGTGCTACCCATCGCATGGGTGCCAAATCTCCAGGTTCAAGGGCATTTTCCTACATCGAAAACATGCATGAGAAACCCAGAAGATGGTACACCGTGTGATGGGGAATGGTTTCTAAAACGCACCTCATTTCTCATCTCCTTGTGCTCGGGTTCGCCATTCCAGCCACTTTACTAGCAATCTCCCTACTTGGAGCATCAGCACCTTTAACCTCCTGTTCCGTACAGGTTGCAATTTGTCCTGAGGATGAACGGGAAGACGGGGAACCAATGAGAGACTAGCTCTTGGTGTTGGGACAGGCACAGGTCACTCTATTTTCCCATCAGGAAGAAGAATTAACCACAGGCTCAGCCTGCCCCCCGGAACCAGAACAGGGCCTGAAGCCATCCTGCGCTTTTGCGGCCAACTCCAAAAAAAGCGAGTTGTAAAATGGAGCTTCAGGGCACTGCAATTCACAAATCTGCAGAGTTATAAATGATAACTCTCGTCCACAAATATATTGAGGGAAGGCAAAGACGAGGAATTGAAATCAAGGCAGAATTGCAGGAAACAGATTTCAGGAGGTAGATTCGAATCGCCTTTAAAGCACATGAAAAGCGGCAAAACGTTGACAATGATGCCCTTGGCCAAAAAGGGCATAAGCGTTTTTTCCTGAATATATTCAGGAAAAAACGCATACGCCCTTTTTGGCCAACCAAGCAACCTGGAAAGGCAAATCAGCGCTACAAAGAAGTCTCGCTTCCCATCGGTCAAAAGGGCCATGCTGAAAAAAGTGTCAAAAAAGAAATGCAGGACAGGCCATGGAGAAATGGGAGCCTTGCTACACTGATGGGCGGGATGTAAATTGCCAACAGCCACTCTGGAGAAGTGTACGGTGTGTCCTGAAACATCTAAAAAGCAAAGCTTAGAGAGCATAGGGCACTTCCACGCATGGGGATATAAAGTGGGAAAATTAAAAATTAGCAAGACACAAGCACCCCAAAGTTTAGGGCTGCTCTGTTGACAAGGACCTCCACTTCATTCCATCTTAAATATCCCAGGAAAGCGAAAAATGGATAAAAAATTTGAGGTCCATATGTACAATAGAATATCACTCAGCCACGAAATCAATGTCATAAGGCTAGTAGCAGCATGATGAGTGGATTTAGGTACGACGATTCTAAGTGAAATAAGTCACACAGAAAAGGACACTTCTCATAAGGTGTCACTTATAGAGGGAATGTAAAAACCGTTACACTTGAACTGAATTACAAAACAGAACAGAGTCACACATGCAGAAAACACACTATGGCTGCTTAACGGGAAAGGTGAGGTGGGGTGATCCATAAAACAAGAGTTTCAAATTAGCTCAGATACCGTTCCATAAACCCAATATGTAACAGACAAGACCTACTCCTTGCTCAGAGAACTGGACTCAACAGGCCCGATTCACCGCACAAGAATATATCTGACTAGTAATAATCTTAAAACCTATGTATTGATATCTCTCGGTTAGTGTGTCAAGTGGGTGTAAAGCGGCATAAACACAGCCGTGAAAAGCTGCTAAACCCCATTATAAAAAGAAATTACTTTTCAAAACCCATGAAACAAAGACAGTGAAAGAGAGAGAAATTCTTACACAATTCGTTCAGTGTCTGTGATGCAACCTGGATTGACCATATCTAGACCCACAGCTGGATGAGACATAAGGGTGGACACTCTTGGGGCTGAGAGGTTTGGTGAGGTTGGGTGAGCAAACGCAGACCCTTTAAAGTAATACTGCGTGATACCCATCGCATGGGTCCCAAATCTCCAGGTTCAAGGGCATCTTCCTACATTGAAAACATTCATGAGAAACCCAGAAGATAGTACACCGTGTGATGGGGAAAGGTTTCTAAAATGCACCTCATTTCTCATCTCCTTGTGCTCGGGTTCGCCATTCCAGCCACTTTACTAGCAATCTCCCTACTTGGAGCATCAGCACCTTTAACCTCCTGTTCCGTACAGGTTGCAATTTGTCCTGAGGATGAACGGGAAGACGGGGAACCAATGAGAGACTAGCTCTTGGTGTTGGGACAGGCACAGGTCACTCTATTTTCCCATCAGGAAGAAGAATTAACCACAGGCTCAGCCTGCCCCCCAGAACCAGAACAGGGCCTGAAGCCATCCTGCGCTTTTGCGGCCAACTCCAAAAAAGGCGAGTTGTAAAATGGAGCTTCAGGGCACTGCAATTCACAGATCTGCAGAGTTATAAATGATAACTCTCGTCCACAAATATATTGAGGGACGGCAAAGACGAGGAATTGAAATCAAGGCAGAATTGCAGGAAACAGATTTCAGGAGGTAGATTCGAATCACCTTTAAAGCACATGAAAAGCGGCAAAACGTTGACAATGATGCCCTTGGCCAAAAAGGGCGTATGCGTTTTTTCCTGAATATATTCAGGAAAAAACGCATACGCCCTTTTTGGCCAACCAAGCAACCTGGAAAGGCAAATCAGCGCTACAAAGAAGTCTCGCTTCCCATCGGTCAAAAGGGCCATGCTGAAAAAAGTGTCAAAAAAAGAAATGCAGGACAGGCCATGGAGAAATGGGAGCCTTGCTACACTGATGGGCGGGATGTAAATTGCCAACAGCCACTCTGGAGAAGTGTACGGTGTGTCCTGAAACATCTAAAAAGCAAAGCTTAGAGAGCATAGGGCACCTCCACGTATGGGGATATAAAGTGGGAAAATTAAAAATTAGCAAGACACAAGCACCCCAAAGTTTAGGGCTGCTCTGTTGACAAGGACCTCCACTTCATTCCACCTTAAATATCCCAGGAAAGCGAAAAATGGATAAAAAATTTGAGGTCCATATGTACAATGGAATATCACTCAGCCATGAAATCAATGTCATAAGGCTAGTAGAAGCATGATGAGTGGATTTAGGTACGACGATTCTAAGTGAAATAAGTCACACAGAAAAGGACACTTCTCATAAGGTGTCACTTATAGAGGGAATGTAAAAACCGTTACACTTGAATTGAATTACAAAACAGAACAGAGTCACACATGCAGAAAACACACTATGGCTGCTTAACGGGAAAGGTTAGGTGGGGTGATCCATAAAACAAGAGTTTCAAATTAGCTCAGATACCGTTCCATAAACCCAATATGTAACAGACAAGACCTACTCCTTGCTCAGAGAACTGGACTCAACACGCCCGATTCACCGCACAAGAATATATCTGACTAGTAATAATCTTAAAACCTATGTATTGATATCTCTCTGTTAGTGTGTCAAGTGGGTGTAAAGCGGCATAAACACAGCCGTGAAAAGCTGCTAAACCCCATTATAAAAATAAATTACTTTTCAAAACCCATGAAACAAAGACAGTGAAAGAGAGAGAAATTCTTACACAATTCGTTCAGTGTCTGTGATGCAACCTGGATTGACCATATCTAGACCCACAGCTGGATGAGACATAAGGGTGGACACTCTTGGGGCTGAGAGGTTTGGTGAGGTTGGGTGAGCAAACGCAGACCCTTTAAAGTAATCCTGTGTGCTACCCATCGCATGGGTGCCAAATCTCCAGGTTCAAGGGCATTTTCCTACATCGAAAACATTCATGAGAAACCCAGAAGATGGTACACCGTGTGATGGGGAATGGTTTCTAAAACGCACCTCATTTCTCATCTCCTTGTGCTCGGGTTCGCCATTCCAGCCACTTTACTAGCAATCTCCCTACTTGGAGCATCAGCACCTTTAACCTCCTGTTCCGTACAGGTTGCAATTTGTCCTGAGGATGAACGGGAAGACGGGGAACCAATGAGAGACTAGCTCTTGGTGTTGGGACAGGCACAGGTCACTCTATTTTCCCATCAGGAAGAAGAATTAACCACAGGCTCAGCCTGCCCCCCGGAACCAGAACAGGGCCTGAAGCCATCCTGCGCTTTTGCGGCCAACTCCAAAAAAAGCGAGTTGTAAAATGGAGCTTCAGGGCACTGCAATTCACAAATCTGCAGAGTTATAAATGATAACTCTCGTCCACAAATATATTGAGGGAAGGCAAAGACGAGGAATTGAAATCAAGGCAGAATTGCAGGAAACAGATTTCAGGAGGTAGATTCGAATCGCCTTTAAAGCACATGAAAAGCGGCAAAACGTTGACAATGATGCCCTTGGCCAAAAAGGGCATAAGCGTTTTTTCCTGAATATATTCAGGAAAAAACGCATACGCCCTTTTTGGCCAACCAAGCAACCTGGAAAGGCAAATCAGCGCTACAAAGAAGTCTCGCTTCCCATCGGTCAAAAGGGCCATGCTGAAAAAAGTGTCAAAAAAGAAATGCAGGACAGGCCATGGAGAAATGGGAGCCTTGCTACACTGATGGGCGGGATGTAAATTGCCAACAGCCACTCTGGAGAAGTGTACGGTGTGTCCTGAAACATCTAAAAAGCAAAGCTTAGAGAGCATAGGGCACTTCCACGCATGGGGATATAAAGTGGGAAAATTAAAAATTAGCAAGACACAAGCACCCCAAAGTTTAGGGCTGCTCTGTTGACAAGGACCTCCACTTCATTCCATCTTAAATATCCCAGGAAAGCGAAAAATGGATAAAAAATTTGAGGTCCATATGTACAATAGAATATCACTCAGCCACGAAATCAATGTCATAAGGCTAGTAGCAGCATGATGAGTGGATTTAGGTACGACGATTCTAAGTGAAATAAGTCACACAGAAAAGGACACTTCTCATAAGGTGTCACTTATAGAGGGAATGTAAAAACCGTTACACTTGAACTGAATTACAAAACAGAACAGAGTCACACATGCAGAAAACACACTATGGCTGCTTAACGGGAAAGGTGAGGTGGGGTGATCCATAAAACAAGAGTTTCAAATTAGCTCAGATACCGTTCCATAAACCCAATATGTAACAGACAAGACCTACTCCTTGCTCAGAGAACTGGACTCAACAGGCCCGATTCACCGCACAAGAATATATCTGACTAGTAATAATCTTAAAACCTATGTATTGATATCTCTCGGTTAGTGTGTCAAGTGGGTGTAAAGCGGCATAAACACAGCCGTGAAAAGCTGCTAAACCCCATTATAAAAATAAATTACTTTTCAAAACCCATGAAACAAAGACAGTGAAAGAGAGAGAAATTCTTACACAATTCGTTCAGTGTCTGTGATGCAACCTGGATTGACCATATCTAGACCCACAGCTGGATGAGACATAAGGGTGGACACTCTTGGGGCTGAGAGGTTTGGTGAGGTTGGGTGAGCAAACGCAGACCCTTTAAAGTAATACTGCGTGATACCCATCGCATGGGTCCCAAATCTCCAGGTTCAAGGGCATCTTCCTACATTGAAAACATTCATGAGAAACCCAGAAGATAGTACACCGTGTGATGGGGAAAGGTTTCTAAAATGCACCTCATTTCTCATCTCCTTGTGCTCGGGTTCGCCATTCCAGCCACTTTACTAGCAATCTCCCTACTTGGAGCATCAGCACCTTTAACCTCCTGTTCCGTACAGGTTGCAATTTGTCCTGAGGATGAACGGGAAGACGGGGAACCAATGAGAGACTAGCTCTTGGTGTTGGGACAGGCACAGGTCACTCTATTTTCCCATCAGGAAGAAGAATTAACCACAGGCTCAGCCTGCCCCCCGGAACCAGAACAGGGCCTGAAGCCATCCTGCGCTTTTGCGGCCAACTCCAAAAAAGGCGAGTTGTAAAATGGAGCTTCAGGGCACTGCAATTCACAGATCTGCAGAGTTATAAATGATAACTCTCGTCCACAAATATATTGAGGGACGGCAAAGACGAGGAATTGAAATCAAGGCAGAATTGCAGGAAACAGATTTCAGGAGGTAGATTCGAATCGCCTTTAAAGCACATGAAAAGCGGCAAAACGTTGACAGTGATGCCCTTGGCCAAAAAGGGCGTATGCGTTTTTTCCTGAATATATTCAGGAAAAAACGCATACGCCCTTTTTGGCCAACCAAGCAACCTGGAAAGGCAAATCAGCGCTACAAAGAAGTCTCGCTTCCCATCGGTCAAAAGGGCCATGCTGAAAAAAGTGTCAAAAAAAGAAATGCAGGACAGGCCATGGAGAAATGGGAGCCTTGCTACACTGATGGGCGGGATGTAAATTGCCAACAGCCACTCTGGAGAAGTGTACGGTGTGTCCTGAAACATCTAAAAAGCAAAGCTTAGAGAGCATAGGGCACCTCCACGTATGGGGATATAAAGTGGGAAAATTAAAAATTAGCAAGACACAAGCACCCCAAAGTTTAGGGCTGCTCTGTTGACAAGGACCTCCACTTCATTCCACCTTAAATATCCCAGGAAAGCGAAAAATGGATAAAAAATTTGAGGTCCATATGTACAATGGAATATCACTCAGCCATGAAATCAATGTCATAAGGCTAGTAGAAGCATGATGAGTGGATTTAGGTACGACGATTCTAAGTGAAATAAGTCACACAGAAAAGGACACTTCTCATAAGGTGTCACTTATAGAGGGAATGTAAAAACCGTTACACTTGAATTGAATTACAAAACAGAACAGAGTCACACATGCAGAAAACACACTATGGCTGCTTAACGGGAAAGGTTAGGTGGGGTGATCCATAAAACAAGAGTTTCAAATTAGCTCAGATACCGTTCCATAAACCCAATATGTAACAGACAAGACCTACTCCTTGCTCAGAGAACTGGACTCAACAGGCCCGATTCACCGCACAAGAATATATCTGACTAGTAATAATCTTAAAACCTATGTATTGATATCTCTCGGTTAGTGTGTCAAGTGGGTGTAAAGCGGCATAAACACAGCCGTGAAAAGCTGCTAAACCCCATTATAAAAATAAATTACTTTTCAAAACCCATGAAACAAAGACAGTGAAAGAGAGAGAAATTCTTACACAATTCGTTCAGTGTCTGTGATGCAACCTGGATTGACCATATCTAGACACACAGCTGGATGAGACATAAGGGTGGACACTCTTGGGGCTGAGAGGTTTGGTGAGGTTGGGTGAGCAAACGCAGACCATTTAAAGTAATACTGCTTGCTACCCATCGCATGGGTCCCAAATCTCCAGGTTCAAGGGCATCTTCCCACATCGAAAACATGCATGAGAAACCCAGAAGATGGTACACCGTATGATGGGGAAAGGTTTCTAAAACGCACCTCATTTCTCATCTCCTTGTGCTCGGGTTCGCCATTCCAGCCACTTTACTAGCAATCTCCCTACTTGGAGCATCAGCACCTTTAACCTCCTGTTCCGTACAGGTTGCAATTTGTCCTGAGGATGAACGGGAAGACGGGGAACCAATGAGAGACTAGCTCTTGGTGTTGGGACAGGCACAGGTCACTCTATTTTCCCATCAGGAAGAAGAATTAACCACAGGCTCAGCCTGCCCCCCGGAACCAGAACAGGGCCTGAAGCCATCCTGCCCTTTTGCGGCCAACTCCAAAAAAAGCGAGTTGTAAAATGGAGCTTCAGGGCACTGCAATTCACAAATCTGCAGAGTTATAAATGATAACTCTCGTCCACAAATATATTGAGGGAAGGCAAAGACGAGGAATTGAAATCAAGGCAGAATTGCAGGAAACAGATTTCAGGAGGTAGATTCAAATCGCCTTTAAAGCACATGAAAAGCGGCATACGTTGACAATGATGCCCTTGGCCAAAAAGGGCGTATGCGTTTTTTCCTGAATATATTCAGGAAAAAACGCATACGCCCTTTTTGGCCAACCAAGCAACCTGGAAAGGCAAATCAGCGCTACAAAGAAGTCTCGCTTCCCATCGGTCAAAAGGGCCATGCTGAAAAAAGTGTGAAAAAAGAAATGCAGGACAGGCCATGGAGAAATGGGAGCCTTGCTACACTGATGGGCGGGATGTAAATTGCCAACAGCCACTCTGGAGAAGTGTACGGTGTGTCCTGAAACATTTAAAAAACACAGCTTAGAGAGCATAGGGCACTTCCACTCATGGGGATATAAAGTGGGAAAATTAAAAATTAGCAAGACACAAGCACCCCAAAGTTTAGGGCTGCTCTCTTGACAAGGACCTCCACTTCATTCCATCTTAAATATCCCAGGAAAGCGAAAAATGGATAAAAAATTTGAGGTCCATATGTACAATAGAATATCACTCAGCCACGAAATCAATGTCATAAGGCTAGTAGCAGCATGATGAGTGGATTTAGGTACGACGATTCTAAGTGAAATAAGTCACACAGAAAAGGACACTTCTCATAAGGTGTCACTTATAGAGGGAATGTAAAAACCGTTACACTTGAACTGAATTACAAAACAGAACAGAGTCACACATGCAGAAAACAAACTATGGCTGCTTAACGGGAAAGGTGAGGTGGGGTGATCCATAAAACAAGAGTTTCAAATTAGCTCAGATACCGTTCCATAAACCCAATATGTAACAGACAAGACCTACTCCTTGCTCAGAGAACTGGACTCAACAGGCCCGATTCACCGCACAAGAATATATCTGACTAGTAATAATCTTAAAACCTATGTATTGATATCTCTCTGTTAGTGTGTCAAGTGGGTGTAAAGCGGCATAAACACAGCCGTGAAAAGCTGCTGAACCCCATTATAAAAATAAATTACTTTTCAAAACCCATGAAACAAAAACAGTGAAAGAGAGAGAAATTCTTACACAATTCGTTCAGTGTCTGTGATGCAACCTGGATTGACCATATCTAGACCCACAGCTGGATGAGACATAAGGGTGGACACTCTTGGGGCTGAGAGGTTTGGTGAGGTTGGGTGAGCAAACGCAGACCCTTTAAAGTAATACTGCGTGATACCCATCGCATGGGTCCCAAATCTCCAGGTTCAAGGGAATCTTCCTACATTGAAAACATTTATGAGAAACCCAGAAGATAGTACACCGTGTGATGGGGAAAGGTTTCTAAAATGCACCTCATTTCTCATCTCCTTGTGCTCGGGATCGCCATTCCAGCCACTTTACTAGCAATCTCCTTACTTGGAGCATCAGCACCTTTAACCTCCTGTTCCGTACAGGTTGCAATTTGTCCTGAGGATGAAAGGGAAGACGGGGAACCAATGAGAGACTAGCTCTTGGTGTTGGGACAGGCACAGGTCACTCTATTTTCCCATCAGGAAGAAGAATTAACCACAGGCTCAGCCTGCCCCCTGGAACCAGAACAGGGCCTGAAGCCATCCTGCGCTTTTGCGGCCAGCTCCCGAAAAAGCGAGTTGTAAAATGGAGCTTCAGGGCACTGCAATTCACAAACCTGCAGAGTTATAAATGATAACTCTCGTCCACAAATATATTGAGGGAAGGCAAAGACGAGGAATTGAAATCAAGGCAGAATTGCAGGAAACAGATTTCAGGAGGTAGATTCGAATCGCCTTTAAAGCACATGAAAAGCGGCAAAACGTTGACAATGATGCCCTTGGCCAAAAAGGGCGTATGCGTTTTTTCCTGAATATATTCAGGAAAAAACGCATACGCCCTTTTTGGCCAACCAAGCAACCTGGAAAGGCAAATCAGCGCTACAAAGAAGTCTCGCTTCCCATCGGTCAAAAGGGCCATGCTGAAAAAAGTGTGAAAAAAGAAATGCAGGACAGGCCATGGAGAAATGGGAGCCTTGCTACACTGATGGGCGGGATGTAAATTGCCAACAGCCACTCTGGAGAAGTGTACGGTGTGTCCTGAAACATCTAAAAAGCAAAGCTTAGAGAGCATAGGGCACTTCCACGCATGGGGATATAAAGTGGGAAAATTAAAAATTAGCAAGACACAAGCACCCCAAAGTTTAGGGCTGCTCTGTTGACAAGGACCTCCACTTCATTCCACCTTAAATATCCCAGGAAAGCGAAAAATGGATAAAAAATTTGAGGTCCATATGTATAATAGAATATCACTCAGCCACGAAATCAATGTCATAAGGCTAGTAGCAGCATGATGAGTGGATTTAGGTACGACGATTCTAAGTGAAATAAGTCACACAGAAAAGGACACTTCTCATAAGGTGTCACTTATAGAGGGAATGTAAAAACCGTTACACTTGAACTGAATTACAAAACAGAACAGAGTCACACATGCAGAAAACAAACTATGGCTGCTTAACGGGAAAGGTGACGTGGGGTGATCCATAAAACAAGAGTTTCAAATTAGCTCAAATACCGTTCCATAAACCCAATATGTAACAGACAAGACCTACTCCTTGCTCAGAGAACTGGACTCAACAGGCCCGATTCACCGCACAAGAATATATCTGACTAGTAATAATCTTAAAA
This sequence comes from Balaenoptera physalus, assembly GCF_965194825.1. Lineage (NCBI taxonomy): Eukaryota > Metazoa > Chordata > Mammalia > Artiodactyla > Balaenopteridae > Balaenoptera > Balaenoptera physalus. Next base: position 158,332 of record NW_028125840.1, read on the forward strand.
CCTATGTATTGATATCTCTCTGTTAGTGTGTCAAGTGGGTGTAAAGCGGCATAAACACAGCCGTGAAAAGCAGCTAACCCCATTATAGAAATAAATTACTTTTCAAAACCCATGAAACAAAGACAGTGAAAGAGAGAGAAATTCTTACACAATTCGTTCAGGGTCTGTGATGCAACCTGGATTGACCATATCTAGACCCACAGCTGGATGAGACATAAGGGTGGACACTCTTGGGGCTGAGAGGTTTGGTGAGGTTGGGTGAGCAAACGCAGACCCTTTAAAGTAATACTGTGTGCTACCCATCGCATGGGTCCCAAATCTCCAGGTTCAAGGGCATCTTCCTACATCGAAAACATGCATGAGAAACCCAGAAGATGGTACACCGTGTGATGGGGAATGGTTTCTAAAATGCACCTCATTTCTCATCTCCTTGTGCTCGGGTTCGCCATTCCAGCCACTTTACTAGCAATCTCCCTACTTGGAGCATCAGCACCTTTAACCTCCTGTTCCGTACAGGTTGCAATTTGTCCTGAGGATGAACGGGAAGACGGGGAACCAATGAGAGACTAGCTCTTGGTGTTGGGACAGGCACAGGTCACTCTATTTTCCCATCAGGAAGAAGAATTAACCACAGGCTCAGCCTGCCCCCCGGAACCAGAACAGGGCCTGAAGCCATCCTGCGCTTTTGCGGCCAGCTCCCGAAAAAGCGAGTTGTAAAATGGAGCTTCAGGGCACTGCAATTCACAATCCTGCAGAGTTATAAATGATAACTGTCGTCCACAAATATATTGAGGGAAGGCAAAGACGAGGAATTGAAATCAAGGCAGAATTGCAGGAAACAGATTTCAGGAGGTAGATTCGAATCGCCTTTAAAGCACATGAAAAGCGGCAAAACGTTGACAATGATGCCCTTGGCCAAAAAGGGCGTATGCGTTTTTTCCTGAATATATTCAGGAAAAAACGCATACGCCCTTTTTGGCCAACCAAGCAACCTGGAAAGGCAAATCAGCGCTACAAAGAAGTCTCGCTTCCCATCGGTCAAAAGGGCCATGCTGAAAAAAGTGTCAAAAAAGAAATGCAGGACAGGCCATGGAGAAATGGGAGCCTTGCTACACTGATGGGCGGGATGTAAATTGCCAACAGCCACTCTGGAGAAGTGTACGGTGTGTCCTGAAACATCTAAAAAGCAAAGCTTAGAGAGCATAGGGCACTTCCACGCATGGGGATATAAAGTGGGAAAATTAAAAATTAGCAAGACACAAGCACCCCAAAGTTTAGGGCTGCTCTGTTGACAAGGACCTCCACTTCATTCCATCTTAAATATCCCAGGAAAGCGAAAAATGGATAAAAAATTTGAGGTCCATATGTATAATAGAATATCACTCAGCCACGAAATCAATGTCATAAGGCTAGTAGCAGCATGATGAGTGGATTTAGGTACGACGATTCTAAGTGAAATAAGTCACACAGAAAAGGACACTTCTCATAAGGTGTCACTTATAGAGGGAATGTAAAAACCGTTACACTTGAACTGAATTACAAAACAGAACAGAGTCACACATGCAGAAAACAAACTATGGCTGCTTAACGGGAAAGGTGAGGTGGGGTGATCCATAAAACAAGAGTTTCAAATTAGCTCAGATACCGTTCCATAAACCCAATATGTAACAGACAAGACCTACTCCTTGCTCAGAGAACTGGACTCAACAGGCCCGATTCACCGCACAAGAATATATCTGACTAGTAATAATCTTAAAACCTATGTATTGATATCTCTCGGTTAGTGTGTCAAGTGGGTGTAAAGCGGCATAAACACAGCCGTGAAAAGCTGCTAAACCCCATTATAAAAATAAATTACTTTTCAAAACCCATGAAACAAAGACAGTGAAAGAGAGAGAAATTCTTACACAATTCGTTCAGTGTCTGTGATGCAACCTGGATTGACCATATCTAGACCCACAGCTGGATGAGACATAAGGGTGGACACTCTTGGGGCTGAGAGGTTTGGTGAGGTTGGGTGAGCAAACGCAGACCCTTTAAAGTAATACTGCGTGATACCCATCGCATGGGTCCCAAATCTCCAGGTTCAAGGGCATCTTCCTACATTGAAAACATTCATGAGAAACCCAGAAGATAGTACACCGTGTGATGGGGAAAGGTTTCTAAAATGCACCTCATTTCTCATCTCCTTGTGCTCGGGTTCGCCATTCCAGCCACTTTACTAGCAATCTCCCTACTTGGAGCATCAGCACCTTTAACCTCCTGTTCTGTACAGGTTGCAATTTGTCCTGAGGATGAACGGGAAGACGGGGAACCAATGAGAGACTAGCTCTTTGTGTTGGGACAGGCACAGGTCACTCTATTTTCCCATCAGGAAGAAGAATTAACCACAGGCTCAGCCTGCCCCCCGGAACCAGAACAGGGCCTGAAGCCATCCTGCGCTTTTGCGGCCAGCTCCCGAAAAAGCGAGTTGTAAAATGGAGTTTCAGGGCACTGCAATTCACAAACCTGCAGAGTTATAAATGATAACTCTCGTCCACAAATATATTGAGGGAAGGCAAAGACGAGGAATTGAAATCAAGGCAGAATTGCAGGAAACAGATTTCAGGAGGTAGATTCGAATCGCCTTTAAAGCACATGAAAAGCGGCAAAACGTTGACAATGATGCCCTTGGCCAAAAAGGGCGTATGCGTTTTTTCCTGAATATATTCAGGAAAAAACGCATACGCCCTTTTTGGCCAACCAAGCAACCTGGAAAGGCAAATCAGCGCTACAAAGAAGTCTCGCTTCCCATCGGTCAAAAGGGCCATGCTGAAAAAAGTGTCAAAACCAGAAATGCAGGACAGGCCATGGAGAAATGGGAGCCTTGCTACACTGATGGGCGGGATGTAAATTGCCAACAGCCACTCTGGAGAAGTGTACGGCGTGTCCTGAAACATCTAAAAAGCAAAGCTTAGAGAGCATAGGGCACTTCCACGCATGGGGATATAAAGTGGGAAAATTAAAAATTAGCAAGACACAAGCACCCCAAAGTTTAGGGCTGCTCTCTTGACAAGGACCTCCACTTCATTCCACCTTAAATATCCCAGGAAAGCGAAAAATGGATAAAAAATTTGAGGTCCATATGTACAATGGAATATCACTCAGCCATGAAATCAATGTCATAAGGCTAGTAGCAGCATGATGAGTGGATTTAGGTACGACGATTCTAAGTGAAATAAGTCACACAGAAAAGGACACTTCTCATAAGGTGTCACTTATAGAGGGAATGTAAAAACCGTTACACTTGAATTGAATTACAAAACAGAACAGAGTCACACATGCAGAAAACACACTATGGCTGCTTAACGGGAAAGGTTAGGTGGGGTGATCCATAAAACAAGAGTTTCAAATTAGCTCAGATACCGTTCCATAAACCCAATAAGTAACAGACAAGACCTACTCCTTGCTCAGAGAACTGGACTCAACACGCCCGATTCACCGCACAAGAATATATCTGACTAGTAATAATCTTAAAACCTATGTATTGATATCTCTCTGTTAGTGTGTCAAGTGGGTGTAAAGCGGCATAAACACAGCCGTGAAAAGCAGCTAAACCCCATTATAAAAATAAATTACTTTTAAAAACCCATGAAACAAAGACAGGGAAAGAGAGAGAAATTCTTACACAATTCGTTCAGGGGCTGTGATGCAACCTGGATTGACCATATCTAGACCCACAGCTGGATGAGACATAAGTGTGGACACTCTTGGGGCTGAGAGGTTTGGTGAGGTTGGGTGAGCAAACGCAGACCATTTAAAGTAATACTGTTTGCTACCCATCGCATGTGTCCCAAATCTCCAGGTTCAAGGGCATCTTCCTACATCGAAAACATGCATGAGAAACCCAGAAGATGGTACACCGTGTGATGGGGAATGGTTTCTAAAACGCACCTCATTTCTCATCTCCTTGTGCTCGGGTTGGCCATTCCAGCCACTTTACTAGCAATCTCCCTACTTGGAGCATCAGCACCTTTAACCTCCTGTTCCGTACAGGTTGCAATTTGTCCTGAGGATGAACGGGAAGACGGGGAACCAATGAGAGACTAGCTCTTGGTGTTGGGACAGGCACAGGTCACTCTATTTTCCCATCAGGAAGAAGAATTAACCACAGGCTCAGCCTGCCCCCCGGAACCAGAACAGGGCCTGAAGCCATCCTGCGCTTTTGCGGCCAAATCCAAAAAAAGCGAGTTGTAAAATGGAGCTTCAGGGCACTGCAATTCACAAATCTGCAGAGTTATAAATGATAACTCTCGTCCACAAATATATTGAGGGAAGGCAAAGACGAGGAATTGAAATCAAGGCAGAATTGCAGGAAACAGATTTCAGGAGGTAGATTCGAATCGCCTTTAAAGCACATGAAAAGCGGCAAAACGTTGACAATGATGCCCTTGGCCAAAAAGGGCGTATGCGTTTTTTCCTGAATATATTCAGGAAAAAACGCATACGCCCTTTTTGGCCAACCAAGCAACCTGGAAAGGCAAATCAGCGCTACAAAGAAGTCTCGCTTCCCATCGGTCAAAAGGGCCATGCTGAAAAAAGTGTCAAAAAAGAAATGCAGGACAGGCCATGGAGAAATGGGAGCCTTGCTACACTGATGGGCGGGATGTAAATTGCCAACAGCCACTCTGGAGAAGTGTACGGTGTGTCCTGAAACATCTAAAAAGCAAAGCTTAGAGAGCATAGGGCACTTCCACGCATGGGGATATAAAGTGGGAAAATTAAAAATTAGCAAGACACAAGCACCCCAAAGTTTAGGGCTGCTCTGTTGACAAGGACCTCCACTTCATTCCATCTTAAATATCCCAGGAAAGCGAAAAATGGATAAAAAATTTGAGGTCCATATGTATAATAGAATATCACTCAGCCACGAAATCAATGTCATAAGGCTAGTAGCAGCATGATGAGTGGATTTAGGTACGACGATTCTAAGTGAAATAAGTCACACAGAAAAGGACACTTCTCATAAGGTGTCACTTATAGAGGGAATGTAAAAACCGTTACACTTGAACTGAATTACAAAACAGAACAGAGTCACACATGCAGAAAACAAACTATGGCTGCTTAACGGGAAAGGTGAGGTGGGGTGATCCATAAAACAAGAGTTTCAAATTAGCTCAGATACCGTTCCATAAACCCAATATGTAACAGACAAGACCTACTCCTTGCTCAGAGAACTGGACTCAACAGGCCCGATTCACCGCACAAGAATATATCTGACTAGTAATAATCTTAAAACCTATGTATTGATATCTCTCGGTTAGTGTGTCAAGTGGGTGTAAAGCGGCATAAACACAGCCGTGAAAAGCTGCTAAACCCCATTATAAAAAGAAATTACTTTTCAAAACCCATGAAACAAAGACAGTGAAAGAGAGAGAAATTCTTACACAATTCGTTCAGTGTCTGTGATGCAACCTGGATTGACCATATCTAGACCCACAGCTGGATGAGACATAAGGGTGGACACTCTTGGGGCTGAGAGGTTTGGTGAGGTTGGGTGAGCAAACGCAGACCCTTTAAAGTAATACTGCGTGATACCCATCGCATGGGTCCCAAATCTCCAGGTTCAAGGGCATCTTCCTACATTGAAAACATTCATGAGAAACCCAGAAGATAGTACACCGTGTGATGGGGAAAGGTTTCTAAAATGCACCTCATTTCTCATCTCCTTGTGCTCGGGTTCGCCATTCCAGCCACTTTACTAGCAATCTCCCTACTTGGAGCATCAGCACCTTTAACCTCCTGTTCCGTACAGGTTGCAATTTGTCCTGAGGATGAACGGGAAGACGGGGAACCAATGAGAGACTAGCTCTTGGTGTTGGGAGAGGCACAGGTCACTCTATTTTCCCATCAGGAAGAAGAATTAACCACAGGCTCAGCCTGCCCCCCGGAACCAGAACAGGGCCTGAAGCCATCCTGCGCTTTTGCGGCCAGCTCCCGAAAAAGCGAGTTGTAAAATGGAGCTTCAGGGCACTGCAATTCACAAACCTGCACAGTTATAAATGATAACTCTCGTCCACAAATATATTGAGGGAAGGCAAAGACGAGGAATTGAAATCAAGGCAGAATTGCAGGAAACAGATTTCAGGAGGTAGATTCGAATCGCCTTTAAAGCACATGAAAAGCGGCAAAACGTTGACAATGATGCCCTTGGCCAAAAAGGGCGTATGCGTTTTTTCCTGAATATATTCAGGAAAAAACGCATACGCCCTTTTTGGCCAACCAAGCAACCTGGAAAGGCAAATCAGCGCTACAAAGAAGTCTCGCTTCCCATCGGTCAAAAGGGCCATGCTGAAAAAAGTGTCAAAAAAAGAAATGCAGGACAGGCCATGGAGAAATGGGAGCCTTGCTACACTGATGGGCGGGATGTAAATTGCCAACAGCCACTCTGGAGAAGTGTACGGTGTGTCCTGAAACATCTAAAAAGCAAAGCTTAGAGAGCATAGGGCACTTCCACGCATGGGGATATAAAGTGGGAAAATTAAAAATTAGCAAGACACAAGCACCCCAAAGTTTAGGGCTGCTCTGTTGACAAGGACCTCCACTTCATTCCATCTTAAATATCCCAGGAAAGCGAAAAATGGATAAAAAATTTGAGGTCCATATGTATAATAGAATATCACTCAGCCACGAAATCAATGTCATAAGGCTAGTAGCAGCATGATGAGTGGATTTAGGTACGACGATTCTAAGTGAAATAAGTCACACAGAAAAGGACACTTCTCATAAGGTGTCACTTATAGAGGGAATGTAAAAACCGTTACACTTGAACTGAATTACAAAACAGAACAGAGTCACACATGCAGAAAACAAACTATGGCTGCTTAACAGGAAAGGTGAGGTGGGGTGATCCATAAAACAAGAGTTTCAAATTAGCTCAGATACCGTTCCATAAACCCAATATGTAACAGACAAGACCTACTCCTTGCTCAGAGAACTGGACTCAACAGGCCCGATTCACCGCACAAGAATATATCTGACTAGTAATAATCTTAAAACCTATGTATTGATATCTCTCTGTTAGTGTGTCAAGTGGGTGTAAAGCGGCATAAACACAGCCGTGAAAAGCAGCTAACCCCATTATAAAAATAAATTACTTTTCAAAACCCATGAAACAAAGACAGTGAAAGAGAGAGAAATTCTTACACAATTCGTTCAGGGTCTGTGATGCAACCTGGATTGACCATATCTAGACCCACAGCTGGATGAGACATAAGGGTGGACACTCTTGGGGCTGAGAGGTTTGGTGAGGTTGGGTGAGCAAACGCAGACCCTTTAAAGTAATACTGTGTGCTACCCATCGCATGGGTCCCAAATCTCCAGGTTCAAGGGCATCTTCCTACATCGAAAACATGCATGAGAAACCCAGAAGATGGTACACCGTGTGATGGGGAATGGTTTCTAAAACGCACCTCATTTCTCATCTCCTTGTGCTCGGGTTCGCCATTCCAGCCACTTTACTAGCAATCTCCCTACTTGGAGCATCAGCACCTTTAACCTCCTGTTCCGTACAGGTTGCAATTTGTCCTGAGGATGAACGGGAAAACGGGGAACCAATGAGAGACTAGCTCTTGGTGTTGGGACAGGCACAGGTCACTCTATTTTCCCATCAGGAAGAAGAATTAACCACAGGCTCAGCCTGCCCCCCGGAACCAGAACAGGGCCTGAAGCCATCCTGCGCTTTTGCGGCCAGCTCCCGAAAAAGCGAGTTGTAAAATGGAGCTTCAGGGCACTGCAATTCACAAACCTGCAGAGTTATAAATGATAACTGTCGTCCACAAATATATTGAGGGAAGGCAAAGACGAGGAATTGAAATCAAGGCAGAATTGCAGGAAACAGATTTCAGGAGGTAGATTCGAATCGCCTTTAAAGCACATGAAAAGCGGCAAAACGTTGACAATGATGCCCTTGGCCAAAAAGGGCGTATGCGTTTTTTCCTGAATATATTCAGGAAAAAACGCATACGCCCTTTTTGGCCAACCAAGCAACCTGGAAAGGCAAATCAGCGCTACAAAGAAGTCTCGCTTCCCATCGGTCAAAAGGGCCATGCTGAAAAAAGTGTCAAAAAAGAAATGCAGGACAGGCCATGGAGAAATGGGAGCCTTGCTACACTGATGGGCGGGATGTAAATTGCCAACAGCCACTCTGGAGAAGTGTACGGTGTGTCCTGAAACATCTAAAAAGCAAAGCTTAGAGAGCATAGGGCACTTCCACGCATGGGGATATAAAGTGGGAAAATTAAAAATTAGCAAGACACAAGCACCCCAAAGTTTAGGGCTGCTCTGTTGACAAGGACCTCCACTTCATTCCATCTTAAATATCCCAGGAAAGCGAAAAATGGATAAAAAATTTTGAGGTCCATATGTATAATAGAATATCACTCAGCCACGAAATCAATGTCATAAGGCTAGTAGCAGCATGATGAGTGGATTTAGGTACGACGATTCTAAGTGAAATAAGTCACACAGAAAAGGACACTTCTCATAAGGTGTCACTTATAGAGGGAATGTAAAAACCGTTACACTTGAACTGAATTACAAAACAGAACAGAGTCACACATGCAGAAAACAAACTATGGCTGCTTAACAGGAAAGGTGAGGTGGGGTGATCCATAAAACAAGAGTTTCAAATTAGCTCAGATACCGTTCCATAAACCCAATATGTAACAGACAAGACCTACTCCTTGCTCAGAGAACTGGACTCAACAGGCCCGATTCACCGCACAAGAATATATCTGACTAGTAATAATCTTAAAACCTATGTATTGATATCTCTCGGTTAGTGTGTCAAGTGGGTGTAAAGCGGCATAAACACAGCCATGAAAAGCTGCTAAACCCCATTATAAAAAGAAATTACTTTTCAAAACCCATGAAACAAAGACAGTGAAAGAGAGAGAAATTCTTACACAATTCGTTCAGTGTCTGTGATGCAACCTGGATTGACCATATCTAGAGCCACAGCTGGATGAGACATAAGGGTGGACACTCTTGGGGCTGAGAGGTTTGGTGAGGTTGGGTGAGCAAACGCAGACCCTTTAAAGTAATACTGTGTGCTACCCATCGCATGGGTCCCAAATCTCCAGGTTCAAGGGCATCTTCCTACATCGAAAACATGCATGAGAAACCCAGAAGATGGTACACCGTGTGATGGGGAATGGTTTCTAAAACGCACCTCATTTCTCATCTCCTTGTGCTCGGGTTCGCCATTCCAGCCACTTTACTAGCAATCTCCCTACTTGGAGCATCAGCACCTTTAACCTCCTGTTCCGTACAGGTTGCAATTTGTCCTGAGGATGAACGGGAAAACGGGGAACCAATGAGAGACTAGCTCTTGGTGTTGGGACAGGCACAGGTCACTCTATTTTCCCATCAGGAAGAAGAATTAACCACAGGCTCAGCCTGCCCCCCGGAACCAGAACAGGGCCTGAAGCCATCCTGCGCTTTTGCGGCCAGCTCCCGAAAAAGCGAGTTGTAAAATGGAGCTTCAGGGCACTGCAATTCACAAACCTGCAGAGTTATAAATGATAACTGTCGTCCACAAATATATTGAGGGAAGGCAAAGACGAGGAATTGAAATCAAGGCAGAATTGCAGGAAACAGATTTCAGGAGGTAGATTCGAATCGCCTTTAAAGCACATGAAAAGCGGCAAAACGTTGACAATGATGCCCTTGGCCAAAAAGGGCGTATGCGTTTTTTCCTGAATATATTCAGGAAAAAACGCATACGCCCTTTTTGGCCAACCAAGCAACCTGGAAAGGCAAATCAGCGCTACAAAGAAGTCTCGCTTCCCATCGGTCAAAAGGGCCATGCTGAAAAAAGTGTCAAAAAAGAAATGCAGGACAGGCCATGGAGAAATGGGAGCCTTGCTACACTGATGGGCGGGATGTAAATTGCCAACAGCCACTCTGGAGAAGTGTACGGTGTGTCCTGAAACATCTAAAAAGCAAAGCTTAGAGAGCATAGGGCACTTCCACGCATGGGGATATAAAGTGGGAAAATTAAAAATTAGCAAGACACAAGCACCCCAAAGTTTAGGGCTGCTCTGTTGACAAGGACCTCCACTTCATTCCATCTTAAATATCCCAGGAAAACGAAAAATGGATAAAAAATTTTGAGGTCCATATGTATAATAGAATATCACTCAGCCACGAAATCAATGTCATAAGGCTAGTAGCAGCATGATGAGTGGATTTAGGTACGACGATTCTAAGTGAAATAAGTCACACAGAAAAGGACACTTCTCATAAGGTGTCACTTATAGAGGGAATGTAAAAACCGTTACACTTGAACTGAATTACAAAACAGAACAGAGTCACACATGCAGAAAACAAACTATGGCTGCTTAACAGGAAAGGTGAGGTGGGGTGATCCATAAAACAAGAGTTTCAAATTAGCTCAGATACCGTTCCATAAACCCAATATGTAACAGACAAGACCTACTCCTTGCTCAGAGAACTGGACTCAACAGGCCCGATTCACCGCACAAGAATATATCTGACTAGTAATAATCTTAAAACCTATGTATTGATATCTCTCGGTTAGTGTGTCAAGTGGGTGTAAAGCGGCATAAACACAGCCGTGAAAAGCTGCTAAACCCCATTATAAAAAGAAATTACTTTTCAAAACCCATGAAACAAAGACAGTGAAAGAGAGAGAAATTCTTACACAATTCGTTCAGTGTCTGTGATGCAACCTGGATTGACCATATCTAGACCCACAGCTGGATGAGACATAAGGGTGGACACTCTTGGGGCTGAGAGGTTTGGTGAGGTTGGGTGAGCAAACGCAGACCCTTTAAAGTAATACTGCGTGATACCCATCGCATGGGTCCCAAATCTCCAGGTTCAAGGGCATCTTCCTACATTGAAAACATTCATGAGAAACCCAGAAGATAGTACACCGTGTGATGGGGAAAGGTTTCTAAAATGCACCTCATTTCTCATCTCCTTGTGCTCGGGTTCGCCATTCCAGCCACTTTACTAGCAATCTCCCTACTTGGAGCATCAGCACCTTTAACCTCCTGTTCCGTACAGGTTGCAATTTGTCCTGAGGATGAACGGGAAGACGGGGAACCAATGAGAGACTAGCTCTTGGTGTTGGGACAGGCACAGGTCACTCTATTTTCCCATCAGGAAGAAGAATTAAGCACAGGCTCAGCCTGCCCCCCGGAACCAGAACAGGGCCTGAAGCCATCCTGCGCTTTTGCGGCCAGCTCCCGAAAAAGCGAGTTGTAAAATGGAGCTTCAGGGCACTGCAATTCACAAACCTGCAGAGTTATAAATGATAACTCTCGTCCACAAATATATTGAGGGAAGGCAAAGACGAGGAATTGAAATCAAGGCAGAATTGCAGGAAACAGATTTCAGGAGGTAGATTCGAATCGCCTTTAAAGCACATGAAAAGCGGCAAAACGTTGACAATGATGCCCTTGGCCAAAAAGGGCGTATGCGTTTTTTCCTGAATATATTCAGGAAAAAACGCATACGCCCTTTTTGGCCAACCAAGCAACCTGGAAAGGCAAATCAGCGCTACAAAGAAGTCTCGCTTCCCATCGGTCAAAAGGGCCATGCTGAAAAAAGTGTCAAAACCAGAAATGCAGGACAGGCCATGGAGAAATGGGAGCCTTGCTACACTGATGGGCGGGATGTAAATTGCCAACAGCCACTCTGGAGAAGTGTACGGTGTGTCCTGAAACATCTAAAAAGCAAAGCTTAGAGAGCATAGGGCACTTCCACGCATGGGGATATAAACTGGGAAAATTAAAAATTAGCAAGACACAAGCACCCCAAAGTTTAGGGCTGCTCTGTTGACAAGGACCTCCACTTCATTCCACCTTAAATATCCCAGGAAAGCGAAAAATGGATAAAAAATTTGAGGTCCATATGTACAATGGAATATCACTCAGCCATGAAATCAATGTCATAAGGCTAGTAGCAGCATGATGAGTGGATTTAGGTACGACGATTCTAAGTGAAATAAGTCACACAGAAAAGGACACTTCTCATAAGGTGTCACTTATAGAGGGAATGTAAAAACCGTTACACTTGAATTGAATTACAAAACAGAACAGAGTCACACATGCAGAAAACACACTATGGCTGCTTAACGGGAAAGGTTAGGTGGGGTGATCCATAAAACAAGAGTTTCAAATTAGCTCAGATACCGTTCCATAAACCCAATAAGTAACAGACAAGACCTACTCCTTGCTCAGAGAACTGGACTCAACACGCCCGATTCACCGCACAAGAATATATCTGACTAGTAATAATCTTAAAACCTATGTATTGATATCTCTCTGTTAGTGTGTCAAGTGGGTGTAAAGCGGCATAAACACAGCCGTGAAAAGCAGCTAAACCCCATTATAAAAATAAATTACTTTTAAAAACCCATGAAACAAAGACAGGGAAAGAGAGAGAAATTCTTACACAATTCGTTCAGGGGCTGTGATGCAACCTGGATTGACCATATCTAGACCCACAGCTGGATGAGACATAAGGGTGGACACTCTTGGGGCTGAGAGGTTTGGTGAGGTTGGGTGAGCAAACGCAGACCATTTAAAGTAATACTGCTTGCTACCCATCGCATGGGTCCCAAATCTCCAGGTTCAAGGGCATCTTCCCATATCGAAAACATGCATGAGAAACCCAGAAGATGGTACACCATGTGATGGGGAAAGGTTTCTAAAACACACCTCATTTCTCATCTCCTTGTGCTCCAGTTCGCCATTCCAGCCACTTTACTAGCAATCTCCCTACTTGGAGCATCAGCACCTTTAACCTCCTGTTCCGTACAGGTTGCAATTTGTCCTGAGGATGAAAGGGAAGACGGGGAACCAATGAGAGACTAGCTCTTGGTGTTGGGACAGGCACAGGTCACTCTATTTTCCCATCAGGAAGAAGAATTAACCACAGGCTCAGCCTGCCCCCCGGAACCAGAACAGGGCCTGAAGCCATCCTGCGCTTTTGCGGCCAGCTCCCGAAAAAGCGAGTTGTAAAATGGAGCTTCAGGGCACTGCAATTCACAAACCTGCAGAGTTATAAATGATAACTCTCGTCCACAAATATATTGAGGGAAGGCAAAGACGAGGAATTGAAATCAAGGCAGAATTGCAGGAAACAGATTTCAGGAGGTAGATTCGAATCGCCTTTAAAGCACATGAAAAGCGGCAAAACGTTGACAATGATGCCCTTGGCCAAAAAGGGCGTATGCGTTTTTTCCTGAATATATTCAGGAAAAAACGCATACGCCCTTTTTGGCCAACCAAGCAACCTGGAAAGGCAAATCAGCACTACAAAGAAGTCTCGCTTCCCATCGGTCAAAAGGGCCATGCTGAAAAAAGTGTCAAAACCAGAAATGCAGGACAGGCCATGGAGAAATGGGAGCCTTGCTACACTGATGGGCGGGATGTAAATTGCCAACAGCCACTCTGGAGAAGGGTACGGTGTGTCCTGAAACAGCTAGAAAACACAGCTTAGAGAGCATAGGGCACTTCCACGCATGGGGGTATAAAGTGGAAAATTAAAAATCAGCAAGATACAAGCACCCTAAAGTTTAGGGCTGCTCTGTTGACAAGGACCTCCACTTCATTCCACCTTAAATATCCCAGGAAAGCGAAAAATGGATAAAAAATTTGAGGTCCATATGTACAATGGAATATCACTCAGCCATGAAATCAATGTCATAAGGCTAGTAGCAGCATGATGAATGGATTTAGGTACGACGATTCTAAGTGAAATAAGTCACACAGAAAAGGACACTTCTCATAAGGTGTCACTTATAGAGGGAATGTAAAAACCGTTACACTTGAACTGAATTACAAAACAGAACAGAGTCACACATGCAGAAAACACACTATGGCTGCTTAACGGGAAAGGTGAGGTGGGGTGATCCATAAAACAAGAGTTTCAAATTAGCTCAAATACCATTCCATAAACCCAATATGTAACAGACAAGACCTACTCCTTGCTCAGAGAACTGGACTCAACACGCCCGATTCACCGCACAAGAATATATCTGACTAGTAATAATCTTAAAACCTATGTATTGATATCTCTCTGTTAGTGTGTCAAGTGGGTGTAAAGCGGCATAACCACAGCCGCGAAAAGCAGCTAAACCCCATTATAAAAATAAATTACTTTTAAAAACCCATGAAACAAAGACAGTGAAAGAGAGAGAAATTCTTACACAATTCGTTCAGGGTCTGTGATGCAACCTGGATTGACCATATCTAGACCCACAGCTGGATGAGACATAAGGGTGGACACTCTTGGGGCTGAGAGGTTTGGTGAGGTTGGGTGAGCAAACGCAGACCCTTTAAAGTAATACTGTGTGCTACCCATCGCATGGGTCCCAAATCTCCAGGTTCAAGGGCATCTTCCTACATCGAAAACATGCATGAGAAACCCAGAAGATGGTACACCGTGTGATGGGGAATGGTTTCTAAAACGCACCTCATTTCTCATCTCCTTGTGCTCGGGTTGGCCATTCCAGCCACTTTACTAGCAATCTCCCTACTTGGAGCATCAGCACCTTTAACCTCCTGTTCCGTACAGGTTGCAATTTGTCCTGAGGATGAACGGGAAGACGGGGAACCAATGAGAGACTAGCTCTTGGTGTTGGGACAGGCACAGGTCACTCTATTTTCCCATCAGGAAGAAGAATTAACCACAGGCTCAGCCTGCCCCCCGGAACCAGAACAGGGCCTGAAGCCATCCTGCGCTTTTGTGGCCAAATCCAAAAAAAGCGAGTTGTAAAATGGAGCTTCAGGGCACTGCAATTCACAAATCTGCAGAGTTATAAATGATAACTCTCGTCCACAAATATATTGAGGGAAGGCAAAGACGAGGAATTGAAATCAAGGCAGAATTGCAGGAAACAGATTTCAGGAGGTAGATTCGAATCGCCTTTAAAGCACATGAAAAGCGGCAAAACGTTGACAATGATGCCCTTGGCCAAAAAGGGCGTATGCGTTTTTTCCTGAATATATTCAGGAAAAAACGCATACGCCCTTTTTGGCCAACCAAGCAACCTGGAAAGGCAAATCAGCGCTACAAAGAAGTCTCGCTTCCCATCGGTCAAAAGGGCCATGCTGAAAAAAGTGTCAAAAAAGAAATGCAGGACAGGCCATGGAGAAATGGGAGCCTTGCTACACTGATGGGCGGGATGTAAATTGCCAACAGCCACTCTGGAGAAGTGTACGGTGTGTCCTGAAACATCTAAAAAGCAAAGCTTAGAGAGCATAGGGCACTTCCACGCATGGGGATATAAAGTGGGAAAATTAAAAATTAGCAAGACACAAGCACCCCAAAGTTTAGGGCTGCTCTGTTGACAAGGACCTCCACTTCATTCCATCTTAAATATCCCAGGAAAGCGAAAAATGGATAAAAAATTTGAGGTCCATATGTATAATAGAATATCACTCAGCCACGAAATCAATGTCATAAGGCTAGTAGCAGCATGATGAGTGGATTTAGGTACGACGATTCTAAGTGAAATAAGTCACACAGAAAAGGACACTTCTCATAAGGTGTCACTTATAGAGGGAATGTAAAAACCGTTACACTTGAACTGAATTACAAAACAGAACAGAGTCACACATGCAGAAAACAAACTATGGCTGCTTAACGGGAAAGGTGAGGTGGGGTGATCCATAAAACAAGAGTTTCAAATTAGCTCAGATACCGTTCCATAAACCCAATATGTAACAGACAAGACCTACTCCTTGCTCAGAGAACTGGACTCAACAGGCCCGATTCACCGCACAAGAATATATCTGACTAGTAATAATCTTAAAACCTATGTATTGATATCTCTCGGTTAGTGTGTCAAGTGGGTGTAAAGCGGCATAAACACAGCCGTGAAAAGCAGCTAAACCCCATTATAAAAAGAAATTACTTTTCAAAACCCATGAAACAAAGACAGTGAAAGAGAGAGAAATTCTTACACAATTCGTTCAGTGTCTGTGATGCAACCTGGATTGACCATATCTAGACCCACAGCTGGATGAGACATAAGGGTGGACACTCTTGGGGCTGAGAGGTTTGGTGAGGTTGGGTGAGCAAACGCAGACCCTTTAAAGTAATACTGCGTGATACCCATCGCATGGGTCCCAAATCTCCAGGTTCAAGGGCATCTTCCTACATTGAAAACATTCATGAGAAACACAGAAGATAGTACACCGTGTGATGGGGAAAGGTTTCTAAAATGCACCTCATTTCTCATCTCCTTGTGCTCGGGTTCGCCATTCCAGCCACTTTACTAGCAATCTCCCTACTTGGAGCATCAGCACCTTTAACCTCCTGTTCCGTACAGGTTGCAATTTGTCCTGAGGATGAACGGGAAGACGGGGAACCAATGAGAGACTAGCTCTTGGTGTTGGGAGAGGCACAGGTCACTCTATTTTCCCATCAGGAAGAAGAATTAACCACAGGCTCAGCCTGCCCCCCGGAACCAGAACAGGGCCTGAAGCCATCCTGCGCTTTTGCGGCCAGCTCCCGAAAAAGCGAGTTGTAAAATGGAGCTTCAGGGCACTGCAATTCACAAACCTGCACAGTTATAAATGATAACTCTCGTCCACAAATATATTGAGGGAAGGCAAAGACGAGGAATTGAAATCAAGGCAGAATTGCAGGAAACAGATTTCAGGAGGTAGATTCGAATCGCCTTTAAAGCACATGAAAAGCGGCAAAACGTTGACAATGATGCCCTTGGCCAAAAAGGGCGTATGCGTTTTTTCCTGAATATATTCAGGAAAAAACGCATACGCCCTTTTTGGCCAACCAAGCAACCTGGAAAGGCAAATCAGCGCTACAAAGAAGTCTCGCTTCCCATCGGTCAAAAGGGCCATGCTGAAAAAAGTGTCAAAACCAGAAATGCAGGACAGGCCATGGAGAAATGGGAGCCTTGCTACACTGATGGGCGGGATGTAAATTGCCAACAGCCACTCTGGAGAAGTGTACGGTGTGTCCTGAAACAGCTAGAAAACACAGCTTAGAGAGCATAGGGCACCTCCACGCATGGGGATATAAAGTGGGAAAATTAAAAATTAGCAAGACACAAGCACCCCAAAGTTTAGGGCTGCTCTGTTGACAAGGACCTCCACTTCATTCCATCTTAAATATCCCAGGAAAGCGAAAAATGGATAAAAAATTTGAGGTCCATATGTACAATGGAATATCACTCAGCCATGAAATCAATGTCATAAGGCTAGTAGCAGCATGATGAGTGGATTTAGGTACGACGATTCTAAGTGAAATAAGTCACACAGAAAAGGACACTTCTCATAAGGTGTCACTTATAGAGGGAATGTAAAAACCGTTACACTTGAACTGAATTACAAAACAGAACAGAGTCACACATGCAGAAAACACACTATGGCTGCTTAACGGGAAAGGTGAGGTGGGGTGATCCATAAAACAAGAGTTTCAAATTAGCTCAGATACCATTCCATAAACCCAATATGTAACAGACAAGACCTACTCCTTGCTCAGAGAACTGGACTCAACACGCCCGATTCACCGCACAAGAATATATCTGACTAGTAATAATCTTAAAACCTATGTATTGATATCTCTCGGTTAGTGTGTCAAGTGGGTGTAAAGCGGCATAAACACAGCCGTGAAAAGCTGCTAAACCCCATTATAAAAATAAATTACTTTTCAAAACCCATGAAACAAAGACAGGGAAAGAGAGAGAAATTCTTACACAATTCGTTCAGGGGCTGTGATGCAACCTGGATTGACCATATCTAGACCCACAGCTGGATGAGACATAAGGGTGGACACTCTTGGGGCTGAGAGTTTTGGTGAGGTTGGGTGAGCAAACGCAGACCATTTAAAGTAATACTGCTTGCTACCCATCGCATGGGTCCCAAATCTCCAGGTTCAAGGGCATCTTCCCACATCGAAAACATGCATGAGAAACCCAGAAGATGGTACACCGTGTGATGGGGAAAGGTTTCTAAAACGCACCTCATTTCTCATCTCCTTGTGCTCGGGTTCGCCATTCCAGCCACTTTACTAGCAATCTCCCTACTTGGAGCATCAGCACCTTTAACCTCCTGTTCCGTACAGGTTGCAATTTGTCCTGAGGATGAAAGGGAAGACGGGGAACCAATGAGAGACTAGCTCTTGGTGTTGGGACAGGCACAGGTCACTCTATTTTCCCATCAGGAAGAAGAATTAACCACAGGCTCAGCCTGCCCCCCGGAACCAGAACAGGGCCTGAAGCCATCCTGCGCTTTTGCGGCCAGCTCCCGAAAAAGCGAGTTGTAAAATGGAGCTTCAGGGCACTGCAATTCACAAACCTGCACAGTTATAAATGATAACTCTCGTCCACAAATATATTGAGGGAAGGCAAAGACGAGGAATTGAAATCAAGGCAGAATTGCAGGAAACAGATTTCAGGAGGTAGATTCGAATCGCCTTTAAAGCACATGAAAAGCGGCAAAACGTTGACAATGATGCCCTTGGCCAAAAAGGGCGTATGCGTTTTTTCCTGAATATATTCAGGAAAAAACGCATACGCCCTTTTTGGCCAACCAAGCAACCTGGAAAGGCAAATCAGCGCTACAAAGAAGTCTCGCTTCCCATCGGTCAAAAGGGCCATGCTGAAAAAAGTGTCAAAACCAGAAATGCAGGACAGGCCATGGAGAAATTTGAGCCTTGCTACACTGATGGGCGGGATGTAAATTGCCAACAGCCACTCTGGAGAAGGGTACGGTGTGTCCTGAAACAGCTAGAAAACACAGCTTAGAGAGCATAGGGCACTTCCACGCATGGGGGTATAAAGTGGGAAAATTAAAAATCAGCAAGATACAAGCACCCTAAAGTTTAGGGCTGCTCTGTTGACAAGGACCTCCACTTCATTCCACCTTAAATATCCCAGGAAAGCGAAAAATGGATAAAAAATTTGAGGTCCATATGTACAATGGAATATCACTCAGCCATGAAATCAATGTCATAAGGCTAGTAGCAGCATGATGAATTGATTTAGGTACGACGATTCTAAGTGAAATAAGTCACACAGAAAAGGACACTTCTCATAAGGTGTCACTTATAGAGGGAATGTAAAAACCGTTACACTTGAACTGAATTACAAAACAGAACAGAGTCACACATGCAGAAAACAAACTATGGCTGCTTAACGGGAAAGGTGAGGTGGGGTGATCCATAAAACAAGAGTTTCAAATTAGCTCAGATACCGTTCCATAAACCCAATATGTAACAGACAAGACCTACTCCTTGCTCAGAGAACTGGACTCAACAGGCCCGATTCACCGCACAAGAATATATCTGACTAGTAATAATCTTAAAACCTATGTATTGATATCTCTCGGTTAGTGTGTCAAGTGGGTGTAAAGCGGCATAAACACAGCCGTGAAAAGCTGCTAAACCCCATTATAAAAATAAATTACTTTTCAAAACCCATGAAACAAAGACAGTGAAAGAGAGAGAAATTCTTACACAATTCGTTCAGTGTCTGTGATGCAACCTGGATTGACCATATCTAGACCCACAGCTGGATGAGACATAAGGGTGGACACTCTTGGGGCTGAGAGGTTTGGTGAGGTTGGGTGAGCAAACGCAGACCCTTTAAAGTAATACTGCGTGATACCCATCGCATGGGTCCCAAATCTCCAGGTTCAAGGGCATCTTCCTACATTGAAAACATTCATGAGAAACCCAGAAGATAGTACACCGTGTGATGGGGAAAGGTTTCTAAAATGCACCTCATTTCTCATCTCCTTGTGCTCGGGTTCGCCATTCCAGCCACTTTACTAGCAATCTCCCTACTTGGAGCATCAGCACCTTTAACCTCCTGTTCCGTACAGGTTGCAATTTGTCCTGAGGATGAACGGGAAGACGGGGAACCAATGAGAGACTAGCTCTTGGTGTTGGGACAGGCACAGGTCACTCTATTTTCCCATCAGGAAGAAGAATTAACCACAGGCTCAGCCTGACCCCCGGAACCAGAACAGGGCCTGAAGCCATCCTGCGCTTTTGCGGCCAACTCCAAAAAAGGCGAGTTGTAAAATGGAGCTTCAGGGCACTGCAATTCACAAATCTGCACAGTTATAAATGATAACTCTCGTCCACAAATATATTGAGGGAAGGCAAAGACGAGGAATTGAAATCAAGGCAGAATTGCAGGAAACAGATTTCAGGAGGTAGATTCGAATCGCCTTTAAAGCACATGAAAAGCGGCAAAACGTTGACAATGATGCCCTTGGCCAAAAAGGGCGTATGCGTTTTTTCCTGAATATATTCAGGAAAAAACGCATACGCCCTTTTTGGCCAACCAAGCAACCTGGAAAGGCAAATCAGCGCTACAAAGAAGTCTCGCTTCCCATCGGTCAAAAGGGCCATGCTGAAAAAAGTGTCAAAACCAGAAATGCAGGACAGGCCATGGAGAAATTTGAGCCTTGCTACACTGATGGGCGGGATGTAAATTGCCAACAGCCACTCTGGAGAAGGGTACGGTGTGTCCTGAAACAGCTAGAAAACACAGCTTAGAGAGCATAGGGCACTTCCACGCATTGGGGTATAAAGTGGGAAAATTAAAAATCAGCAAGATACAAGCACCCTAAAGTTTAGGGCTGCTCTGTTGACAAGGACCTCCACTTCATTCCACCTTAAATATCCCAGGAAAGCGAAAAATGGATATAAAATTTGAGGTCCATATGTACAATGGAATATCACTCAGCCATGAAATCAATGTCATAAGGCTAGTAGCAGCATGATGAATGGATTTAGGTACGACGATTCTAAGTGAAATAAGTCACACAGAAAAGGACACTTCTCATAAGGTGTCACTTATAGAGGGAATGTAAAAACCGTTACACTTGAACTGAATTACAAAACAGAACAGAGTCACACATGCAGAAAACACACTATGGCTGCTTAACGGGAAAGGTGAGGTGGGGTGATCCATAAAACAAGAGTTTCAAATTAGCTCAGATACCGTTCCATAAACCCAATAAGTAACAGACAAGACCTACTCCTTGCTCAGAGAACTGGACTCAACACGCCCGATTCACCGCACAAGAATATATCTGACTAGTAATAATCTTAAAACCTATGTATTGATATCTCTCTGTTAGTGTGTCAAGTGGGTGTAAAGCGGCATAAACACAGCCGTGAAAAGCAGCTAAACCCCATTATAAAAATAAATTACTTTTAAAAACCCATGAAACAAAGACAGGGAAAGAGAGAGAAATACTTACACAATTCGTTCAGGGTCTGTGATGCAACCTGGATTGACCATATCTAGACCCACAGCTGGATGAGACATAAGGGTGGACACTCTTGGGGCTGAGAGGTTTGGTGAGGTTGGGTGAGCAAACGCAGACCCTTTAAAGTAATACTGCGTGATACCCATCGCATGGGTCCCAAATCTCCAGGTTCAAGGGCATCTTCCTACATTGAAAACATTCATGAGAAACCCAGAAGATAGTACACCGTGTGATGGGGAAAGGTTTCTAAAATGCACCTCATTTCTCATCTCCTTGTGCTCGGGTTTGCCATTCCAGCCTCTTTACTAGCAATCTCCCTACTTGGAGCATCAGCACCTTTAACCTCCTGTTCCGTACAGGTTGCAATTTGTCCTGAGGATGAACGGGAAGACGGGGAACCAATGAGAGACTAGCTCTTGGTGTTGGGACAGGCACAGGTCACTCTATTTTCCCATCAGGAAGAAGAATTAACCACAGGCTCAGCCTGCCCCCCGGAACCAGAACAGGGCCTGAAGCCATCCTGCGCTTTTGCGGCCAACTCCAAAAAAGGCGAGTTGTAAAATGGAGCTTCAGGGCACTGCAATTCACAAATCTGCAGAGTTATAAATGATAACTCTCGTCCACAAATATATTGAGGGAAGGCAAAGACGAGGAATTGAAATCAAGGCAGAATTGCAGGAAACAGATTTCAGGAGGTAGATTCGAATCGCCTTTAAAGCACATGAAAAGCGGCAAAACGTTGACAATGATGCCCTTGGCCAAAAAGGGCGTATGCGTTTTTTCCTGAATATATTCAGGAAAAAATGCATACGCCCTTTTTGGCCAACCAAGCAACCTGGAAAGGCAAATCAGCGCTACAAAGAAGTCTCGCTTCCCATCGGTCAAAAGGGCCATGCTGAAAAAAGTGTCAAAAAAGAAATGCAGGACAGGCCATGGAGAAATGGGAGCCTTGCTACACTGATGGGCGGGATGTAAATTGCCAACAGCCACTCTGGAGAAGTGTACGGTGTGTCCTGAAACATCTAAAAAGCAAAGCTTAGAGAGCATAGGGCACTTCCACGCATGGGGATATAAAGTGGGAAAATTAAAAATTAGCAAGACACAAGCACCCCAAAGTTTAGGGCTGCTCTGTTGACAAGTACCTCCACTTCATTCCATCTTAAATATCCCAGGAAAGCGAAAAATGGATAAAAAATTTGAGGTCCATATGTACAATAGAATATCACTCAGCCACGAAATCAATGTCATAAGGCTAGTAGCAGCATGATGAGTGGATTTAGGTACGACGATTCTAAGTGAAATAAGTCACACAGAAAAGGACACTTCTCATAAGGTGTCACTTATAGAGGGAATGTAAAAACCGTTACACTTGAACTGAATTACAAAACAGAACAGAGTCACACATGCAGAAAACACACTATGGCTGCTTAACGGGAAAGGTGAGGTGGGGTGATCCATAAAACAAGAGTTTCAAATTAGCTCAGATACCGTTCCATAAACCCAATATGTAACAGACAAGACCTACTCCTTGCTCAGAGAACTGGACTCAACAGGCCCGATTCACCGCACAAGAATATATCTGACTAGTAATAATCTTAAAACCTATGTATTGATATCTCTCGGTTAGTGTGTCAAGTGGGTGTAAAGCGGCATAAACACAGCCGTGAAAAGCTGCTAAACCCCATTATAAAAATAAATTACTTTTCAAAACCCATGAAACAAAGACAGGGAAAGAGAGAGAAATTCTTACACAATTCGTTCAGGGGCTGTGATGCAACCTGGATTGACCATATCTAGACCCACAGCTGGATGAGACATAAGGGTGGACACTCTTGGGGCTGAGAGTTTTGGTGAGGTTGGGTGAGCAAACGCAGACCATTTAAAGTAATACTGCTTGCTACCCATCGCATGGGTCCCAAATCTCCAGGTTCAAGGGCATCTTCCCACATCGAAAACATGCATGAGAAACCCAGAAGATGGTACACCGTGTGATGGGGAAAGGTTTCTAAAACGCACCTCATTTCTCATCTCCTTGTGCTCGGGTTCGCCATTCCAGCCACTTTACTAGCAATCTCCCTACTTGGAGCATCAGCACCTTTAACCTCCTGTTCCGTACAGGTTGCAATTTGTCCTGAGGATGAAAGGGAAGACGGGGAACCAATGAGAGACTAGCTCTTGGTGTTGGGACAGGCACAGGTCACTCTATTTTCCCATCAGGAAGAAGAATTAACCACAGGCTCAGCCTGCCCCCCGGAACCAGAACAGGGCCTGAAGCCATCCTGCGCTTTTGCGGCCAGCTCCCGAAAAAGCGAGTTGTAAAATGGAGCTTCAGGGCACTGCAATTCACAAACCTGCACAGTTATAAATGATAACTCTCGTCCACAAATATATTGAGGGAAGGCAAAGACGAGGAATTGAAATCAAGGCAGAATTGCAGGAAACAGATTTCAGGAGGTAGATTCGAATCGCCTTTAAAGCACATGAAAAGCGGCAAAACGTTGACAATGATGCCCTTGGCCAAAAAGGGCGTATGCGTTTTTTCCTGAATATATTCAGGAAAAAACGCATACGCCCTTTTTGGCCAACCAAGCAACCTGGAAAGGCAAATCAGCGCTACAAAGAAGTCTCGCTTCCCATCGGTCAAAAGGGCCATGCTGAAAAAAGTGTCAAAACCAGAAATGCAGGACAGGCCATGGAGAAATTTGAGCCTTGCTACACTGATGGGCGGGATGTAAATTGCCAACAGCCACTCTGGAGAAGGGTACGGTGTGTCCTGAAACAGCTAGAAAACACAGCTTAGAGAGCATAGGGCACTTCCACGCATGGGGGTATAAAGTGGGAAAATTAAAAATCAGCAAGATACAAGCACCCTAAAGTTTAGGGCTGCTCTGTTGACAAGGACCTCCACTTCATTCCACCTTAAATATCCCAGGAAAGCGAAAAATGGATAAAAAATTTGAGGTCCATATGTACAATGGAATATCACTCAGCCATGAAATCAATGTCATAAGGCTAGTAGCAGCATGATGAATTGATTTAGGTACGACGATTCTAAGTGAAATAAGTCACACAGAAAAGGACACTTCTCATAAGGTGTCACTTATAGAGGGAATGTAAAAACCGTTACACTTGAACTGAATTACAAAACAGAACAGAGTCACACATGCAGAAAACAAACTATGGCTGCTTAACGGGAAAGGTGAGGTGGGGTGATCCATAAAACAAGAGTTTCAAATTAGCTCAGATACCGTTCCATAAACCCAATATGTAACAGACAAGACCTACTCCTTGCTCAGAGAACTGGACTCAACAGGCCCGATTCACCGCACAAGAATATATCTGACTAGTAATAATCTTAAAACCTATGTATTGATATCTCTCGGTTAGTGTGTCAAGTGGGTGTAAAGCGGCATAAACACAGCCGTGAAAAACTGCTAAACCCCATTATAAAAATAAATTACTTTTCAAAACCCATGAAACAAAGACAGTGAAAGAGAGAGAAATTCTTACACAATTCGTTCAGTGTCTGTGATGCAACCTGGATTGACCATATCTAGACCCACAGCTGGATGAGACATAAGGGTGGACACTCTTGGGGCTGAGAGGTTTGGTGAGGTTGGGTGAGCAAACGCAGACCCTTTAAAGTAATACTGCGTGATACCCATCGCATGGGTCCCAAATCTCCAGGTTCAAGGGCATCTTCCTACATTGAAAACATTCATGAGAAACCCAGAAGATAGTACACCGTGTGATGGGGAAAGGTTTCTAAAATGCACCTCATTTCTCATCTCCTTGTGCTCGGGTTCGCCATTCCAGCCACTTTACTAGCAATCTCCCTACTTGGAGCATCAGCACCTTTAACCTCCTGTTCCGTACAGGTTGCAATTTGTCCTGAGGATGAACGGGAAGACGGGGAACCAATGAGAGACTAGCTCTTGGTGTTGGGACAGGCACAGGTCACTCTATTTTCCCATCAGGAAGAAGAATTAACCACAGGCTCAGCCTGACCCCCGGAACCAGAACAGGGCCTGAAGCCATCCTGCGCTTTTGCGGCCAACTCCAAAAAAGGCGAGTTGTAAAATGGAGCTTCAGGGCACTGCAATTCACAAATCTGCACAGTTATAAATGATAACTCTCGTCCACAAATATATTGAGGGAAGGCAAAGACGAGGAATTGAAATCAAGGCAGAATTGCAGGAAACAGATTTCAGGAGGTAGATTCGAATCGCCTTTAAAGCACATGAAAAGCGGCAAAACGTTGACAATGATGCCCTTGGCCAAAAAGGGCGTATGCGTTTTTTCCTGAATATATTCAGGAAAAAACGCATACGCCCTTTTTGGCCAACCAAGCAACCTGGAAAGGCAAATCAGCGCTACAAAGAAGTCTCGCTTCCCATCGGTCAAAAGGGCCATGCTGAAAAAAGTGTCAAAACCAGAAATGCAGGACAGGCCATGGAGAAATTTGAGCCTTGCTACACTGATGGGCGGGATGTAAATTGCCAACAGCCACTCTGGAGAAGGGTACGGTGTGTCCTGAAACAGCTAGAAAACACAGCTTAGAGAGCATAGGGCACTTCCACGCATTGGGGTATAAAGTGGGAAAATTAAAAATCAGCAAGATACAAGCACCCTAAAGTTTAGGGCTGCTCTGTTGACAAGGACCTCCACTTCATTCCACCTTAAATATCCCAGGAAAGCGAAAAATGGATATAAAATTTGAGGTCCATATGTACAATGGAATATCACTCAGCCATGAAATCAATGTCATAAGGCTAGTAGCAGCATGATGAATGGATTTAGGTACGACGATTCTAAGTGAAATAAGTCACACAGAAAAGGACACTTCTCATAAGGTGTCACTTATAGAGGGAATGTAAAAACCGTTACACTTGAACTGAATTACAAAACAGAACAGAGTCACACATGCAGAAAACACACTATGGCTGCTTAACGGGAAAGGTGAGGTGGGGTGATCCATAAAACAAGAGTTTCAAATTAGCTCAGATACCGTTCCATAAACCCAATAAGTAACAGACAAGACCTACTCCTTGCTCAGAGAACTGGACTCAACACGCCCGATTCACCGCACAAGAATATATCTGACTAGTAATAATCTTAA
Organism: Balaenoptera physalus; assembly: GCF_965194825.1. Classification (NCBI taxonomy): domain Eukaryota; kingdom Metazoa; phylum Chordata; class Mammalia; order Artiodactyla; family Balaenopteridae; genus Balaenoptera; species Balaenoptera physalus. The sequence continues at coordinate 184,723 of NW_028125840.1, forward strand.
AACCTATGTATTGATATCTCTCTGTTAGTGTGTCAAGTGGGTGTAAAGCGGCATAAACACAGCCGTGAAAAGCAGCTAAACCCCATTATAAAAATAAATTACTTTTAAAAACCCATGAAACAAAGACAGGGAAAGAGAGAGAAATTCTTACACAATTCGTTCAGGGGCTGTGATGCAACCTGGATTGACCATATCTAGACCCACAGCTGGATGAGACATAAGGGTGGACACTCTTGGGGCTGAGAGTTTTGGTGAGGTTGGGTGAGCAAACGCAGACCATTTAAAGTAATACTGCTTGCTACCCATCGCATGGGTCCCAAATCTCCAGGTTCAAGGGCATCTTCCCACATCGAAAACATGCATGAGAAACCCAGAAGATGGTACACCGTGTGATGGGGAAAGGTTTCTAAAACGCACCTCATTTCTCATCTCCTTGTGCTCGGGTTCGCCATTCCAGCCACTTTACTAGCAATCTCCCTACTTGGAGCATCAGCACCTTTAACCTCCTGTTCCGTACAGGTTGCAATTTGTCCTGAGGATGAACGGGAAGACGGGGAACCAATGAGAGACTAGCTCTTGGTGTTGGGACAGGCACAGGTCACTCTATTTTCCCATCAGGAAGAAGAATTAACCACAGGCTCAGCCTGCCCCCCGGAACCAGAACAGGGCCTGAAGCCATCCTGCGCTTTTGCGGCCAGCTCCCGAAAAAGCGAGTTGTAAAATGGAGCTTCAGGGCACTGCAATTCACAAACCTGCACAGTTATAAATGATAACTCTCGTCCACAAATATATTGAGGGAAGGCAAAGACGAGGAATTGAAATCAAGGCAGAATTGCAGGAAACAGATTTCAGGAGGTAGATTCGAATCGCCTTTAAAGCACATGAAAAGCGGCAAAACGTTGACAATGATGCCCTTGGCCAAAAAGGGCGTATGCGTTTTTTCCTGAATATATTCAGGAAAAAACGCATACGCCCTTTTTGGCCAACCAAGCAACCTGGAAAGGCAAATCAGCGCTACAAAGAAGTCTCGCTTCCCATCGGTCAAAAGGGCCATGCTGAAAAAAGTGTCAAAACCAGAAATGCAGGACAGGCCATGGAGAAATTTGAGCCTTGCTACACTGATGGGCGGGATGTAAATTGCCAACAGCCACTCTGGAGAAGGGTACGGTGTGTCCTGAAACAGCTAGAAAACACAGCTTAGAGAGCATAGGGCACTTCCACGCATGGGGGTATAAAGTGGGAAAATTAAAAATCAGCAAGATACAAGCACCCTAAAGTTTAGGGCTGCTCTGTTGACAAGGACCTCCACTTCATTCCACCTTAAATATCCCAGGAAAGCGAAAAATGGATAAAAAATTTGAGGTCCATATGTACAATGGAATATCACTCAGCCATGAAATCAATGTCATAAGGCTAGTAGCAGCATGATGAATTGATTTAGGTACGACGATTCTAAGTGAAATAAGTCACACAGAAAAGGACACTTCTCATAAGGTGTCACTTATAGAGGGAATGTAAAAACCGTTACACTTGAACTGAATTACAAAACAGAACAGAGTCACACATGCAGAAAACAAACTATGGCTGCTTAACGGGAAAGGTGAGGTGGGGTGATCCATAAAACAAGAGTTTCAAATTAGCTCAGATACCGTTCCATAAACCCAATATGTAACAGACAAGACCTACTCCTTGCTCAGAGAACTGGACTCAACAGGCCCGATTCACCGCACAAGAATATATCTGACTAGTAATAATCTTAAAACCTATGTATTGATATCTCTCGGTTAGTGTGTCAAGTGGGTGTAAAGCGGCATAAACACAGCCGTGAAAAGCTGCTAAACCCCATTATAAAAATAAATTACTTTTCAAAACCCATGAAACAAAGACAGTGAAAGAGAGAGAAATTCTTACACAATTCGTTCAGTGTCTGTGATGCAACCTGGATTGACCATATCTAGACCCACAGCTGGATGAGACATAAGGGTGGACACTCTTGGGGCTGAGAGGTTTGGTGAGGTTGGGTGAGCAAACGCAGACCCTTTAAAGTAATACTGCGTGATACCCATCGCATGGGTCCCAAATCTCCAGGTTCAAGGGCATCTTCCTACATTGAAAACATTCATGAGAAACCCAGAAGATAGTACACCGTGTGATGGGGAAAGGTTTCTAAAATGCACCTCATTTCTCATCTCCTTGTGCTCGGGTTCGCCATTCCAGCCACTTTACTAGCAATCTCCCTACTTGGAGCATCAGCACCTTTAACCTCCTGTTCCGTACAGGTTGCAATTTGTCCTGAGGATGAACGGGAAGACGGGGAACCAATGAGAGACTAGCTCTTGGTGTTGGGACAGGCACAGGTCACTCTATTTTCCCATCAGGAAGAAGAATTAACCACAGGCTCAGCCTGACCCCCGGAACCAGAACAGGGCCTGAAGCCATCCTGCGCTTTTGCGGCCAACTCCAAAAAAGGCGAGTTGTAAAATGGAGCTTCAGGGCACTGCAATTCACAAATCTGCACAGTTATAAATGATAACTCTCGTCCACAAATATATTGAGGGAAGGCAAAGACGAGGAATTGAAATCAAGGCAGAATTGCAGGAAACAGATTTCAGGAGGTAGATTCGAATCGCCTTTAAAGCACATGAAAAGCGGCAAAACGTTGACAATGATGCCCTTGGCCAAAAAGGGCGTATGCGTTTTTTCCTGAATATATTCAGGAAAAAACGCATACGCCCTTTTTGGCCAACCAAGCAACCTGGAAAGGCAAATCAGCGCTACAAAGAAGTCTCGCTTCCCATCGGTCAAAAGGGCCATGCTGAAAAAAGTGTCAAAACCAGAAATGCAGGACAGGCCATGGAGAAATTTGAGCCTTGCTACACTGATGGGCGGGATGTAAATTGCCAACAGCCACTCTGGAGAAGGGTACGGTGTGTCCTGAAACAGCTAGAAAACACAGCTTAGAGAGCATAGGGCACTTCCACGCATTGGGGTATAAAGTGGGAAAATTAAAAATCAGCAAGATACAAGCACCCTAAAGTTTAGGGCTGCTCTGTTGACAAGGACCTCCACTTCATTCCACCTTAAATATCCCAGGAAAGCGAAAAATGGATATAAAATTTGAGGTCCATATGTACAATGGAATATCACTCAGCCATGAAATCAATGTCATAAGGCTAGTAGCAGCATGATGAATGGATTTAGGTACGACGATTCTAAGTGAAATAAGTCACACAGAAAAGGACACTTCTCATAAGGTGTCACTTATAGAGGGAATGTAAAAACCGTTACACTTGAACTGAATTACAAAACAGAACAGAGTCACACATGCAGAAAACACACTATGGCTGCTTAACGGGAAAGGTGAGGTGGGGTGATCCATAAAACAAGAGTTTCAAATTAGCTCAGATACCGTTCCATAAACCCAATAAGTAACAGACAAGACCTACTCCTTGCTCAGAGAACTGGACTCAACACGCCCGATTCACCGCACAAGAATATATCTGACTAGTAATAATCTTAAAACCTATGTATTGATATCTCTCTGTTAGTGTGTCAAGTGGGTGTAAAGCGGCATAAACACAGCCGTGAAAAGCAGCTAAACCCCATTATAAAAATAAATTACTTTTAAAAACCCATGAAACAAAGACAGGGAAAGAGAGAGAAATTCTTACACAATTCGTTCAGGGGCTGTGATGCAACCTGGATTGACCATATCTAGACCCACAGCTGGATGAGACATAAGGGTGGACACTCTTGGGGCTGAGAGGTTTGGTGAGGTTGGGTGAGCAAACGCAGACCATTTAAAGTAATACTGCTTGCTACCCATCGCATGGGTCCCAAATCTCCAGGTTCAAGGGCATCTTCCCACATCGAAAACATGCATGAGAAACCCAGAAGATGGTACACCATGTGATGGGGAAAGGTTTCTAAAACGCACCTCATTTCTCATCTCCTTGTGCTCGGGTTCGCCATTCCAGCCACTTTACTAGCAATCTCCCTACTTGGAGCATCAGCACCTTTAACCTCCTGTTCCGTACAGGTTGCAATTTGTCCTGAGGATGAAAGGGAAGACGGGGAACCAATGAGAGACTAGCTCTTGGTGTTGGGACAGGCACAGGTCACTCTATTTTCCCATCAGGAAGAAGAATTACCCACAGGCTCAGCCTGCCCCCCGGAACCAGAACAGGGCCTGAAGCCATCCTGCGCTTTTGCGGCCAGCTCCCGAAAAAGCGAGTTGTAAAATGGAGCTTCAGGGCACTGCAATTCACAAACCTGCACAGTTATAAATGATAACTCTCGTCCACAAATATATTGAGGGAAGGCAAAGACGAGGAATTGAAATCAAGGCAGAATTGCAGGAAACAGATTTCAGGAGGTAGATTCGAATCGCCTTTAAAGCACATGAAAAGCGGCAAAACGTTGACAATGATGCCCTTGGCCAAAAAGGGCGTATGCGTTTTTTCCTGAATATATTCAGGAAAAAACGCATACGCCCTTTTTGGCCAACCAAGCAACCTGGAAAGGCAAATCAGCGCTACAAAGAAGTCTCGCTTCCCATCGGTCAAAAGGGCCATGCTGAAAAAAGTGTCAAAAAAAGAAATGCAGGACAGGCCATGGAGAAATGGGAGCCTTGCTACACTGATGGGCGGGATGTAATTTGCCAACAGCCACTCTGGAGAAGTGTACGGTGTGTCCTGAAACATCTAAAAAACACAGCTTAGAGAGCATAGGGCACTTCCACGCATGGGGGTATAAAGTGGGAAAATTAAAAATCAGCAAGATACAAGCACCCTAAAGTTTAGGGCTGCTCTGTTGACAAGGACCTCCACTTCATTCCACCTTAAATATCCCAGGAAAGCGAAAAATGGATAAAAAATTTGAGGTCCATATGTACAATGGAATAACACTCAGCCATGAAATCAATGTCATAAGGCTAGTAGCAGCATGATGAGTGGATTTAGGTACGACGATTCTAAGTGAAATAAGTCACACAGAAGAGGACACTTCTCATAAGGTGTCACTTATAGAGGGAATGTAAAAACCGTTACACTTGAACTGAATTACAAAACAGAACAGAGTCACACATGCAGAAAACACACTATGGCTGCTTAACGGGAAAGGTGAGGTGGGGTGATCCATAAAACAAGAGTTTCAAATTAGCTCAGATACCGTTCCATAAATCCAATAAGTAACAGACAAGACCTACTCCTTGCTCAGAGAACTGGACTCAACACGCCCGATTCACCGCACAAGAATATATCTGACTAGTAATAATCTTAAAACCTATGTATTGATATCTCTCTGTTAGTGTGTCAAGTGGGTGTAAAGCGGCATAAACACAGCCGTGAAAAGCAGCTAAACCCCATTATAAAAATAAATTACTTTTAAAAACCCATGAAACAAAGACAGGGAAAGAGAGAGAAATTCTTACACAATTCGTTCAGGGGCTGTGATGCAACCTGGATTGACCATATCTAGACCCACAGCTGGATGAGACATAAGGGTGGACACTCTTGGGGCTGAGAGGTTTGGTGAGGTTGGGTGAGCAAACGCAGACCATTTAAAGTAATACTGCTTGCTACCCATCGCATGGGTCCCAAATCTCCAGGTTCAAGGGCATCTTCCCACATCGAAAACATGCATGAGAAACCCAGAAGATGGTACACCGTGTGATGGGGAAAGGTTTCTAAAACGCACCTCATTTCTCATCTCCTTGTGCTCGGGTTCGCCATTCCAGCCACTTTACTAGCAATCTCCCTACTTGGAGCATCAGCACCTTTAACCTCCTGTTCCGTACAGGTTGCAATTTGTCCTGAGGATGAAAGGGAAGACGGGGAACCAATGAGAGACTAGCTCTTGGTGTTGGGACAGGCACAGGTCACTCTATTTTCCCATCAGGAAGAAGAATTAACCACAGGCTCAGCCTGCCCCCCGGAACCAGAACAGGGCCTGAAGCCATCCTGCGCTTTTGCGGCCAGCTCCCGAAAAAGCGAGTTGTAAAATGGAGCTTCAGGGCACTGCAATTCACAAACCTGCACAGTTATAAATGATAACTCTCGTCCACAAATATATTGAGGGAAGGCAAAGACGAGGAATTGAAATCAAGGCAGAATTGCAGGAAACAGATTTCAGGAGGTAGATTCGAATCGCCTTTAAAGCACATGAAAAGCGGCAAAACGTTGACAATGATGCCCTTGGCCAAAAAGTGCGTATGCGTTTTTTCCTGAATATATTCAGGAAAAAACGCATACGCCCTTTTTGGCCAACCAAGCAACCTGGAAAGGCAAATCAGCGCTACAAAGAAGTCTCGCTTCCCATCGGTCAAAAGGGCCATGCTGAAAAAAGTGTCAAAACCAGAAATGCAGGACAGGCCATGGAGAAATTTGAGCCTTGCTACACTGATGGGCGGGATGTAAATTGCCAACAGCCACTCTGGAGAAGGGTACGGTGTGTCCTGAAACAGCTAGAAAACACAGCTTAGAGAGCATAGGGCACTTCCACGCATGGGGGTATAAAGTGGGAAAATTAAAAATCAGCAAGATACAAGCACCCTAAAGTTTAGGGCTGCTCTGTTGACAAGGACCTCCACTTCATTCCACCTTAAATATCCCAGGAAAGCGAAAAATGGATAAAAAAGTTGTAGACCTTATGTACAATGGAATATCACTCAGCCATGAAATCAATATCATAAGGCTAGTAGCAGCATGATGAGTGGATTTAGGTACGACGATTCTAAGTGAAATAAGTCACACAGAAAAGGACACTTCTCATAAGGTGTCACTTATAGAGGGAATGTAAAAACCGTTACACTTGAACTGAATTACAAAACAGAACAGAGTCACACATGCAGAAAACACACTATGGCTGCTTAACGGGAAAGGTGAGGTGGGGTGATCCATAAAACAAGAGTTTCAAATTAGCTCAGATACCATTCCATAAACCCAATATGTAACAGACAAGACCTACTCCTTGCTCAGAGAACTGGACTCAACAGGCCCGATTCACCGCACAAGAATATATCTGACTAGTAATAATCTTAAAACCTATGTATTGATATCTCTCTGTTAGTGTGTCAAGTGGGTGTAAAGCGGCATAAACACAGCCGTGAAAAGCAGCTAAACCCCATTATAAAAATAAATTACTTTTAAAAACCCATGAAACAAAGACAGTGAAAGAGAGAGAAATTCTTACACAATTCGTTCAGGGTCTGTGATGCAACCTGGATTGACCATATCTAGACCCACAGCTGGATGAGACATAAGGGTGGACACTCTTGGGGCTGAGAGGTTTGGTGAGGTTGGGTGAGCAAACGCAGACCCTTTAAAGTAATACTGTGTGCTACCCATCGCATGGGTCCCAAATCTCCAGGTTGAAGGGCATCTTCCTACATCGAAAACATGCATGAGAAACCCAGAAGATGGTACACCGTGTGATGGGGAATGGTTTCTAAAACGCACCTCATTTCTAAACTCCTTGTGCTCGGGTTCGCCATTCCAGCCACTTTACTAGCAATCTCCCTACTTGGAGCATCAGCACCTTTAACCTCCTGTTCCGTACAGGTTGCAATTTGTCCTGAGGATGAACGGGAAGACGGGGAACCAATGAGAGACTAGCTCTTGGTGTTGGGACAGGCACAGGTCACTCTATTTTCCCATCAGGAAGAAGAATTAACCACAGGCTCAGCCTGCCCCCCGGAACCAGAACAGGGCCTGAAGCCATCCTGCGCTTTTGCGGCCAACTCCAAAAAAGGCGAGTTGTAAAATGGAGCTTCAGGGCACTGCAATTCACAAACCTGCAGAGTTATAAATGATAACTCTCGTCCACAAATATATTGAGGGACGGCAAAGACGAGGAATTGAAATCAAGGCAGAATTGCAGGAAACAGATTTCAGGAGGTAGATTCGAATCGCCTTTAAAGCACATGAAAAGCGGCAAAACGTTGACAATGATGCCCTTGGCCAAAAAGGGCGTATGCGTTTTTTCCTGAATATATTCAGGAAAAAACGCATACGCCCTTTTTGGCCAACCAAGCAACCTGGAAAGGCAAATCAGCGCTACAAAGAAGTCTCGCTTCCCATCGGTCAAAAGGGCCATGCTGAAAAAAGTGTCAAAAAAAGAAATGCAGGACAGGCCATGGAGAAATGGGAGCCTTGCTACACTGATGGGCGGGATGTAATTTGCCAACAGCCACTCTGGAGAAGTGTACGGTGTGTCCTGAAACATCTAAAAAACACAGCTTAGAGAGCATAGGGCACTTCCACGCATGGGGATATAAAGTGGGAAAATTAAAAATTAGCAAGACACAAGCACCCCAAAGTTTAGGGCTGCTCTCTTGACAAGGACCTCCACTTCATTCCACCTTAAATATCCCAGGAAAGCGAAAAATGGATAAAAAATTTGAGGTCCATATGTACAATGGAATATCACTCAGCCATGAAATCAATGTCATAAGGCTAGTAGCAGCATGATGAGTGGATTTAGGTAGGACGATTCTAAGTGAAATAAGTCACACAGAAAAGGACACTTCTCATAAGGTGTCACTTATAGAGGGAATGTAAAAACCGTTACACTTGAATTGAATTACAAAACAGAACAGAGTCACACATGCAGAAAACACACTATGGCTGCTTAACGGGAAAGGTGAGGTGGGGTGATCCATAAAACAAGAGTTTCAAATTAGCTCAGATACCGTTCCATAAACCCAATAAGTAACAGACAAGACCTACTCCTTGCTCAGAGAACTGGACTCAACACGCCCGATTCACCGCACAAGAATATATCTGACTAGTAATAATCTTAAAACCTATGTATTGATATCTCTCTGTTAGTGTGTCAAGTGGGTGTAAAGCGGCATAAACACAGCCGTGAAAAGCAGCTAAACCCCATTATAAAAATAAATTACTTTTAAAAACCCATGAAACAAAGACAGGGAAAGAGAGAGAAATTCTTACACAATTCGTTCAGGGGCTGTGATGCAACCTGGATTGACCATATGTAGACCCACAGCTGGATGAGACATAAGGGTGGACACTCTTGGGGCTGAGAGGTTTGGTGAGGTTGGGTGAGCAAACGCAGACCATTTAAAGTAATACTGCTTGCTACCCATCGCATGGGTCCCAAATCTCCAGGTTCAAGGGCATCTTCCCACATCGAAAACATGCATGAGAAACCCAGAAGATGGTACACCATGTGATGGGGAAAGGTTTCTAAAACGCACCTCATTTCTCATCTCCTTGTGCTCGGGTTCGCCATTCCAGCCACTTTACTAGCAATCTCCCTACTTGGAGCATCAGCACCTTTAACCTCCTGTTCCGTACAGGTTGCAATTTGTCCTGAGGATGAAAGGGAAGACGGGGAACCAATGAGAGACTAGCTCTTGGTGTTGGGACAGGCACAGGTCACTCTATTTTCCCATCAGGAAGAAGAATTAACCACAGGCTCAGCCTGCCCCCCGGAACCAGAACAGGGCCTGAAGCCATCCTGCGCTTTTGCGGCCAGCTCCCGAAAAAGCGAGTTGTAAAATGGAGCTTCAGGGCACTGCAATTCACAAACCTGCACAGTTATAAATGATAACTCTCGTCCACAAATATATTGAGGGAAGGCAAAGACGAGGAATTGAAATCAAGGCAGAATTGCAGGAAACAGATTTCAGGAGGTAGATTCGAATCGCCTTTAAAGCACATGAAAAGCGGCAAAACGTTGACAATGATGCCCTTGGCCAAAAAGGGCGTATGCGTTTTTTCCTGAATATATTCAGGAAAAAACGCATACGCCCTTTTTGGCCAACCAAGCAACCTGGAAAGGCAAATCAGCGCTACAAAGAAGTCTCGCTTCCCATCGGTCAAAAGGGCCATGCTGAAAAAAGTGTCAAAACCAGAAATGCAGGACAGGCCATGGAGAAATTTGAGCCTTGCTACACTGATGGGCGGGATGTAAATTGCCAACAGCCACTCTGGAGAAGGGTACGGTGTGTCCTGAAACAGCTAGAAAACACAGCTTAGAGAGCATAGGGCACTTCCACGCATGGGGGTATAAAGTGGGAAAATTAAAAATCAGCAAGATACAAGCACCCTAAAGTTTAGGGCTGCTCTGTTGACAAGGACCTCCACTTCATTCCACCTTAAATATCCCAGGAAAGCGAAAAATGGATAAAAAATTTGAGGTCCATATGTACAATGGAATATCACTCAGCCATGAAATCAATGTCATAAGGCTAGTAGCAGCATGATGAATGGATTTAGGTACGACGATTCTAAGTGAAATAAGTCACACAGAAAAGGACACTTCTCATAAGGTGTCACTTATAGAGGGAATGTAAAAACCGTTACACTTGAACTGAATTACAAAACAGAACAGAGTCACACATGCAGAAAACACACTATGGCTACTTAACGGGAAAGGTGAGGTGGGGTGATCCATAAAACAAGAGTTTCAAATTAGCTCAGATACCGTTCCATAAACCCAATATGTAACAGACAAGACCTACTCCTTGCTCAGAGAACTGGACTCAACAGGCCCGATTCACCGCACAAGAATATATCTGACTAGTAATAATCTTAAAACCTATGTATTGATATCTCTCGGTTAGTGTGTCAAGTGGGTGTAAAGCGGCATAAACACAGCCGTGAAAAGCTGCTAAACCCCATTATAAAAAGAAATTACTTTTCAAAACCCATGAAACAAAGACAGTGAAAGAGAGAGAAATTCTTACACAATTCGTTCAGTGTCTGTGATGCAACCTGGATTGACCATATCTAGACCCACAGCTGGATGAGACATAAGGGTGGACACTCTTGGGGCTGAGAGGTTTGGTGAGGTTGGGTGAGCAAACGCAGACCCTTTAAAGTAATACTGCGTGATACCCATCTCATGGGTCCCAAATCTCCAGGTTCAAGGGCATCTTCCTACATTGAAAACATTCATGAGAAACCCAGAAGATAGTACACCGTGTGATGGGGAAAGGTTTCTAAAATGCACCTCATTTCTCATCTCCTTGTGCTCGGGTTCGCCATTCCAGCCACTTTACTAGCAATCTCCCTACTTGGAGCATCAGCACCTTTAACCTCCTGTTCCGTACAGGTTGCAATTTGTCCTGAGGATGAACGGGAAGACGGGGAACCAATGAGAGACTAGCTCTTGGTGTTGGGACAGGCACAGGTCACTCTATTTTCCCATCAGGAAGAAGAATTAACCACAGGCTCAGCCTGCCCCCCGGAACCAGAACAGGGCCTGAAGCCATCCTGCGCTTTTGCGGCCAACTCCAAAAAAGGCGAGTTGTAAAATGGAGCTTCAGGGCACTGCAATTCACAAATCTGCAGAGTTATAAATGATAACTCTCGTCCACAAATATATTGAGGGAAGGCAAAGACGAGGAATTGAAATCAAGGCAGAATTGCAGGAAACAGATTTCAGGAGGTAGATTCGAATCGCCTTTAAAGCACATGAAAAGCGGCAAAACGTTGACAATGATGCCCTTGGCCAAAAAGGGCGTATGCGTTTTTTCCTGAATATATTCAGGAAAAAACGCATACGCCCTTTTTGGCCAACCAAGCAACCTGGAAAGGCAAATCAGCGCTACAAAGAAGTCTCGCTTCCCATCGGTCAAAAGGGCCATGCTGAAAAAAGTGTCAAAACCAGAAATGCAGGACAGGCCATGGAGAAATTTGAGCCTTGCTACACTGATGGGCGGGATGTAAATTGCCAACAGCCACTCTGGAGAAGGGTACGGTGTGTCCTGAAACAGCTAGAAAACACAGCTTAGAGAGCATAGGGCACTTCCACGCATGGGGGTATAAAGTGGGAAAATTAAAAATCAGCAAGACACAAGCACCCCAAAGTTTAGGGCTGCTCTGTTGACAAGGACCTCCACTTCATTCCACCTTAAATATCCCAGGAAAGCGAAAAATGGATAAAAAATTTGAGGTCCATATGTACAATGGAATATCACTCAGCCATGAAATCAATGTCATAAGGCTAGTAGCAGCATGATGAATGGATTTAGGTACGACGATTCTAAGTGAAATAAGTCACACAGAAAAGGACACTTCTCATAAGGTGTCACTTATAGAGGGAATGTAAAAACCGTTACACTTGAACTGAATTACAAAACAGAACAGAGTCACACATGCAGAAAACACACTATGGCTGCTTAACGGGAAAGGTGAGGTGGGGTGATCCATAAAACAAGAGTTTCAAATTAGCTCAGATACCGTTCCATAAACCCAATAAGTAACAGACAAGACCTACTCCTTGCTCAGAGAACTGGACTCAACACGCCCGATTCACCGCACAAGAATATATCTGACTAGTAATAATCTTAAAACCTATGTATTGATATCTCTCTGTTAGTGTGTCAAGTGGGTGTAAAGCGGCATAAACACAGCCGTGAAAAGTAGCTAAACCCCATTATAAAAATAAATTACTTTTAAAAACCCATGAAACAAAGACAGGGAAAGAGAGAGAAATTCTTACACAATTCGTTCAGGGGCTGTGATGCAACCTGGATTGACCATATCTAGACCCACAGCTGGATGAGACATAAGGGTGGACACTCTTGGGGCTGAGAGGTTTGGTGAGGTTGGGTGAGCAAACGCAGACCATTTAAAGTAATACTGCTTGCTACCCATCGCATGGGTCCCAAATCTCCAGGTTCAAGGGCATCTTCCCACATCGAAAACATGCATGAGAAACCCAGAAGATGGTACACCGTGTGATGGGGAAAGGTTTCTAAAACGCACCTCATTTCTCATCTCCTTGTGCTCGGGTTCGCCATTCCAGCCACTTTACTAGCAATCTCCCTACTTGGAGCATCAGCACCTTTAACCTCCTGTTCCGTACAGGTTGCAATTTGTCCTGAGGATGAAAGGGAAGACGGGGAACCAATGAGAGACTAGCTCTTGGTGTTGGGACAGGCACAGGTCACTCTATTTTCCCATCAGGAAGAAGAATTAACCACAGGCTCAGCCTGCCCCCCGGAACCAGAACAGGGCCTGAAGCCATCCTGCGCTTTTGCGGCCAGCTCCCGAAAAAGCGAGTTGTAAAATGGAGCTTCAGGGCACTGCAATTCACAAACCTGCACAGTTATAAATGATAACTCTCGTCCACAAATATATTGAGGGAAGGCAAAGACGAGGAATTGAAATCAAGGCAGAATTGCAGGAAACAGATTTCAGGAGGTAGATTCGAATCGCCTTTAAAGCACATGAAAAGCGGCAAAACGTTGACAATGATGCCCTTGGCCAAAAAGGGCGTATGCGTTTTTTCCTGAATATATTCAGGAAAAAACGCATACGCCCTTTTTGGCCAACCAAGCAACCTGGAAAGGCAAATCAGCGCTACAAAGAAGTCTCGCTTCCCATCGGTCAAAAGGGCCATGCTGAAAAAAGTGTCAAAAAAAGAAATGCAGGACAGGCCATGGAGAAATGGGAGCCTTGCTACACTGATGGGCGGGATGTAAATTGCCAACAGCCACTCTGGAGAAGTGTACGGTGTGTCCTGAAACATCTAAAAAACACAGCTTAGAGAGCATAGGGCACTTCCACGCATGGGGGTATAAAGTGGGAAAATTAAAAATCAGCAAGATACAAGCACCCTAAAGTTTAGGGCTGCTCTGTTGACAAGGACCTCCACTTCATTCCACCTTAAATATCCCAGGAAAGCGAAAAATGGATAAAAAATTTGAGGTCCATATGTACAATGGAATAACACTCAGCCATGAAATCAATGTCATAAGGCTAGTAGCAGCATGATGAGTGGATTTAGGTACGACGATTCTAAGTGAAATAAGTCACACAGAAGAGGACACTTCTCATAAGGTGTCACTTATAGAGGGAATGTAAAAACCGTTACACTTGAACTGAATTACAAAACAGAACAGAGTCACACATGCAGAAAACACACTATGGCTGCTTAACGGGAAAGGTGAGGTGGGGTGATCCATAAAACAAGAGTTTCAAATTAGCTCAGATACCGTTCCATAAACCCAATAAGTAACAGACAAGACCTACTCCTTGCTCAGAGAACTGGACTCAACACGCCCGATTCACCGCACAAGAATATATCTGACTAGTAATAATCTTAAAACCTATGTATTGATATCTCTCTGTTAGTGTGTCAAGTGGGTGTAAAGCGGCATAAACACAGCCGTGAAAAGCAGCTAAACCCCATTATAAAAATAAATTACTTTTAAAAACCCATGAAACAAAGACAGGGAAAGAGAGAGAAATTCTTACACAATTCGTTCAGGGGCTGTGATGCAACCTGGATTGACCATATCTAGACCCACAGCTGGATGAGACATAAGGGTGGACACTCTTGGGGCTGAGAGGTTTGGTGAGGTTGGGTGAGCAAACGCAGACCATTTAAAGTAATACTGCTTGCTACCCATCGCATGGGTCCCAAATCTCCAGGTTCAAGGGCATCTTCCCACATCGAAAACATGCATGAGAAACCCAGAAGATGGTACACCGTGTGATGGGGAAAGGTTTCTAAAACGCACCTCATTTCTCATCTCCTTGTGCTCGGGTTCGCCATTCCAGCCACTTTACTAGCAATCTCCCTACTTGGAGCATCAGCACCTTTAACCTCCTGTTCCGTACAGGTTGCAATTTGTCCTGAGGATGAAAGGGAAGACGGGGAACCAATGAGAGACTAGCTCTTGGTGTTGGGACAGGCACAGGTCACTCTATTTTCCCATCAGGAAGAAGAATTAACCACAGGCTCAGCCTGCCCCCCGGAACCAGAACAGGGCCTGAAGCCATCCTGCGCTTTTGCGGCCAGCTCCCGAAAAAGCGAGTTGTAAAATGGAGCTTCAGGGCACTGCAATTCACAAACCTGCACAGTTATAAATGATAACTCTCGTCCACAAATATATTGAGGGAAGGCAAAGACGAGGAATTGAAATCAAGGCAGAATTGCAGGAAACAGATTTCAGGAGGTAGATTCGAATCGCCTTTAAAGCACATGAAAAGCGGCAAAACGTTGACAATGATGCCCTTGGCCAAAAAGGGCGTATGCGTTTTTTCCTGAATATATTCAGGAAAAAACGCATACGCCCTTTTTGGCCAACCAAGCAACCTGGAAAGGCAAATCAGCGCTACAAAGAAGTCTCGCTTCCCATCGGTCAAAAGGGCCATGCTGAAAAAAGTGTCAAAAAAGAAATGCAGGACAGGCCATGGAGAAATGGGAGCCTTGCTACACTGATGGGCGGGATGTAAATTGACAACAGCCACTCTGGAGAAGTGTACGGTGTGTCCTGAAACATCTAAAAAGCAAAGCTTAGAGAGCATAGGGCACTTCCACGCATGGGGATATAAAGTGGGAAAATTAAAAATTAGCAAGACACAAGCACCCCAAAGTTTAGGGCTGCTCTGTTTACAAGTACCTCCACTTCATTCCATCTTAAATATCCCAGGAAAGCGAAAAATGGATAAAAAATTTGAGGTCCATATGTACAATAGAATATCACTCAGCCACGAAATCAATGTCATAAGGCTAGTAGCAGCATGATGAGTGGATTTAGGTACGACGATTCTAAGTGAAATAAGTCACACAGAAAAGGACACTTCTCATAAGGTGTCACTTATAGAGGGAATGTAAAAACCGTTACACTTGAA
Source organism: Balaenoptera physalus (assembly GCF_965194825.1). Taxonomy (NCBI): domain Eukaryota; kingdom Metazoa; phylum Chordata; class Mammalia; order Artiodactyla; family Balaenopteridae; genus Balaenoptera; species Balaenoptera physalus. Next base: position 200,337 of record NW_028125840.1, read on the forward strand.
CTGAATTACAAAACAGAACAGAGTCACACATGCAGAAAACAAACTATGGCTGCTTAACGGGAAAGGTGAGGTGGGGTGATCCATAAAACAAGAGTTTCAAATTAGCTCAGATACCGTTCCATAAACCCAATATGTAACAGACAAGACCTACTCCTTGCTCAGAGAACTGGACTCAACACGCCCGATTCACCGCACAAGAATATATCTGACTAGTAATAATCTTAAAACCTATGTATTGATATCTCTCTGTTAGTGTGTCAAGTGGGTGTAAAGCGGCATAAACACAGCCGTGAAAAGCAGCTAAACCCCATTATAAAAATAAATTACTTTTAAAAACCCATGAAACAAAGACAGTGAAAGAGAGAGAAATTCTTACACAATTCGTTCAGTGTCTGTGATGCAACCTGGATTGACCATATCTAGACCCACAGCTGGATGAGACATAAGGGTGGACACTCTTGGGGCTGAGAGGTTTGGTGAGGTTGGGTGAGCAAACGCAGACCCTTTAAAGTAATACTGCGTGATACCCATCGCATGGGTCCCAAATCTCCAGGTTCAAGGGCATCTTCCCACATCGAAAACATGCATGAGAAACCCAGAAGATGGTACACCGTGTGATGGGGAAAGGTTTCTAAAACGCACCTCATTTCTCATCTCCTTGTGCTCGGGTTCGCCATTCCAGCCACTTTACTAGCAATCTCCCTACTTGGAGCATCAGCACCTTTAACCTCCTGTTCCGTACAGGTTGCAATTTGTCCTGAGGATGAAAGGGAAGACGGGGAACCAATGAGAGACTAGCTCTTGGTGTTGGGACAGGCACAGGTCACTCTATTTTCCCATCAGGAAGAAGAATTAACCACAGGCTCAGCCTGCCCCCCGGAACCAGAACAGGGCCTGAAGCCATCCTGCGCTTTTGCGGCCAGCTCCCGAAAAAGCGAGTTGTAAAATGGAGCTTCAGGGCACTGCAATTCACAAACCTGCACAGTTATAAATGATAACTCTCGTCCACAAATATATTGAGGGAAGGCAAAGACGAGGAATTGAAATCAAGGCAGAATTGCAGGAAACAGATTTCAGGAGGTAGATTCGAATCGCCTTTAAAGCACATGAAAAGCGGCAAAACGTTGACAATGATGCCCTTGGCCAAAAAGGGCGTATGCGTTTTTTCCTGAATATATTCAGGAAAAAACGCATACGCCCTTTTTGGCCAACCAAGCAACCTGGAAAGGCAAATCAGCGCTACAAAGAAGTCTCGCTTCCCATCGGTCAAAAGGGCCATGCTGAAAAAAGTGTCAAAACCAGAAATGCAGGACAGGCCATGGAGAAATTTGAGCCTTGCTACACTGATGGGCGGGATGTAAATTGCCAACAGCCACTCTGGAGAAGGGTACGGTGTGTCCTGAAACAGCTAGAAAACACAGCTTAGAGAGCATAGGGCACTTCCACGCATGGGGGTATAAAGTGGGAAAATTAAAAATCAGCAAGATACAAGCACCCTAAAGTTTAGGGCTGCTCTGTTGACAAGGACCTCCACTTCATTCCACCTTAAATATCCCAGGAAAGCGAAAAATGGATAAAAAATTTGAGGTCCATATGTACAATGGAATATCACTCAGCCATGAAATCAATGTCATAAGGCTAGTAGCAGCATGATGAATGGATTTAGGTACGACGATTCTAAGTGAAATAAGTCACACAGAAAAGGACACTTCTCATAAGGTGTCACTTATAGAGGGAATGTAAAAACCGTTACACTTGAACTGAATTACAAAACAGAACAGAGTCACACATGCAGAAAACACACTATGGCTACTTAACGGGAAAGGTGAGGTGGGGTGATCCATAAAACAAGAGTTTCAAATTAGCTCAGATACCATTCCATAAACCCAATATGTAACAGACAAGACCTACTCCTTGCTCAGAGAACTGGACTCAACAGGCCCGATTCACCGCACAAGAATATATCTGACTAGTAATAATCTTAAAACCTATGTATTGATATCTCTCGGTTAGTGTGTCAAGTGGGTGTAAAGCGGCATAAACACAGCCGTGAAAAGCTGCTAAACCCCATTATAAAAAGAAATTACTTTTCAAAACCCATGAAACAAAGACAGTGAAAGAGAGAGAAATTCTTACACAATTCGTTCAGTGTCTGTGATGCAACCTGGATTGACCATATCTAGACCCACAGCTGGATGAGACATAAGGGTGGACACTCTTGGGGCTGAGAGGTTTGGTGAGGTTGGGTGAGCAAACGCAGACCCTTTAAAGTAATACTGCGTGATACCCATCGCATGGGTCCCAAATCTCCAGGTTCAAGGGCATCTTCCTACATTGAAAACATTCATGAGAAACCCAGAAGATAGTACACCGTGTGATGGGGAAAGGTTTCTAAAATGCACCTCATTTCTCATCTCCTTGTGCTCGGGTTCGCCATTCCAGCCACTTTACTAGCAATCTCCCTACTTGGAGCATCAGCACCTTTAACCTCCTGTTCCGTACAGGTTGCAATTTGTCCTGAGGATGAACGGGAAGACGGGGAACCAATGAGAGACTAGCTCTTGGTGTTGGGACAGGCACAGGTCACTCTATTTTCCCATCAGGAAGAAGAATTAACCACAGGCTCAGCCTGCCCCCCGGAACCAGAACAGGGCCTGAAGCCATCCTGCACTTTTGCGGCCAACTCCAAAAAAGGCGAGTTGTAAAATGGAGCTTCAGGGCACTGCAATTCACAAATCTGCAGAGTTATAAATGATAACTCTCGTCCACAAATATATTGAGGGAAGGCAAAGACGAGGAATTGAAATCAAGGCAGAATTGCAGGAAACAGATTTCAGGAGGTAGATTCGAATCGCCTTTAAAGCACATGAAAAGCGGCAAAACGTTGACAATGATGCCCTTGGCCAAAAAGGGCGTATGCGTTTTTTCCTGAATATATTCAGGAAAAAACGCATACGCCCTTTTTGGCCAACCAAGCAACCTGGAAAGGCAAATCAGCGCTACAAAGAAGTCTCGCTTCCCATCGGTCAAAAGGGCCATGCTGAAAAAAGTGTCAAAACCAGAAATGCAGGACAGGCCATGGAGAAATTTGAGCCTTGCTACACTGATGGGCGGGATGTAAATTGCCAACAGCCACTCTGGAGAAGGGTACGGTGTGTCCTGAAACAGCTAGAAAACACAGCTTAGAGAGCATAGGGCACTTCCACGCATGGGGGTATAAAGTGGGAAAATTAAAAATCAGCAAGATACAAGCACCCTAAAGTTTAGGGCTGCTCTGTTGACAAGGACCTCCACTTCATTCCACCTTAAATATCCCAGGAAAGCGAAAAATGGATAAAAAATTTGAGGTCCATATGTACAATGGAATATCACTCAGCCATGAAATCAATGTCATAAGGCTAGTAGCAGCATGATGAATGGATTTAGGTACGACGATTCTAAGTGAAATAAGTCACACAGAAAAGGACACTTCTCATAAGGTGTCACTTATAGAGGGAATGTAAAAACCGTTACACTTGAACTGAATTACAAAACAGAACAGAGTCACACATGCAGAAAACACACTATGGCTACTTAACGGGAAAGGTGAGGTGGGGTGATCCATAAAACAAGAGTTTCAAATTAGCTCAGATACCATTCCATAAACCCAATATGTAACAGACAAGACCTACTCCTTGCTCAGAGAACTGGACTCAACAGGCCCGATTCACCGCACAAGAATATATCTGACTAGTAATAATCTTAAAACCTATGTATTGATATCTCTCGGTTAGTGTGTCAAGTGGGTGTAAAGCGGCATAAACACAGCCGTGAAAAGCTGCTAAACCCCATTATAAAAAGAAATTACTTTTCAAAACCCATGAAACAAAGACAGTGAAAGAGAGAGAAATTCTTACACAATTCGTTCAGTGTCTGTGATGCAACCTGGATTGACCATATCTAGACCCACAGCTGGATGAGACATAAGGGTGGACACTCTTGGGGCTGAGAGGTTTGGTGAGGTTGGGTGAGCAAACGCAGACCCTTTAAAGTAATACTGCGTGATACCCATCGCATGGGTCCCAAATCTCCAGGTTCAAGGGCATCTTCCTACATTGAAAACATTCATGAGAAACCCAGAAGATAGTACACCGTGTGATGGGGAAAGGTTTCTAAAATGCACCTCATTTCTCATCTCCTTGTGCTCGGGTTCGCCATTCCAGCCACTTTACTAGCAATCTCCCTACTTGGAGCATCAGCACCTTTAACCTCCTGTTCCGTACAGGTTGCAATTTGTCCTGAGGATGAACGGGAAGACGGGGAACCAATGAGAGACTAGCTCTTGGTGTTGGGACAGGCACAGGTCACTCTATTTTCCCATCAGGAAGAAGAATTAACCACAGGCTCAGCCTGCCCCCCGGAACCAGAACAGGGCCTGAAGCCATCCTGCACTTTTGCGGCCAACTCCAAAAAAGGCGAGTTGTAAAATGGAGCTTCAGGGCACTGCAATTCACAAATCTGCAGAGTTATAAATGATAACTCTCGTCCACAAATATATTGAGGGAAGGCAAAGACGAGGAATTGAAATCAAGGCAGAATTGCAGGAAACAGATTTCAGGAGGTAGATTCGAATCGCCTTTAAAGCACATGAAAAGCGGCAAAACGTTGACAATGATGCCCTTGGCCAAAAAGGGCGTATGCGTTTTTTCCTGAATATATTCAGGAAAAAACGCATACGCCCTTTTTGGCCAACCAAGCAACCTGGAAAGGCAAATCAGCGCTACAAAGAAGTCTCGCTTCCCATCGGTCAAAAGGGCCATGCTGAAAAAAGTGTCAAAACCAGAAATGCAGGACAGGCCATGGAGAAATTTGAGCCTTGCTACACTGATGGGCGGGATGTAAATTGCCAACAGCCACTCTGGAGAAGGGTACGGTGTGTCCTGAAACAGCTAGAAAACACAGCTTAGAGAGCATAGGGCACTTCCACGCATGGGGGTATAAAGTGGGAAAATTAAAAATCAGCAAGATACAAGCACCCTAAAGTTTAGGGCTGCTCTGTTGACAAGGACCTCCACTTCATTCCACCTTAAATATCCCAGGAAAGCGAAAAATGGATAAAAAATTTGTGGTCCATATGTACAATGGAATATCACTCAGCCATGAAATCAATGTCATAAGGCTAGTAGCAGCATGATGAATGGATTTAGGTACGACGATTCTAAGTGAAATAAGTCACACAGAAAAGGACACTTCTCATAAGGTGTCACTTATAGAGGGAATGTAAAAACCGTTACACTTGAACTGAATTACAAAACAGAACAGAGTCACACATGCAGAAAACACACTATGGCTGCTTAACGGGAAAGGTGAGGTGGGGTGATCCATAAAACAAGAGTTTCAAATTAGCTCAGATATCGTTCCATAAACCCAATAAGTAACAGACAAGACCTACTCCTTGCTCAGAGAACTGGACTCAACACGCCCGATTCACCGCACAAGAATATATCTGACTAGTAATAATCTTAAAACCTATGTATTGATATCTCTCTGTTAGTGTGTCAAGTGGGTGTAAAGCGGCATAAACACAGCCGTGAAAAGCAGCTAAACCCCATTATAAAAATAAATTACTTTTAAAAACCCATGAAACAAAGACAGGGAAAGAGAGAGAAATTCTTACACAATTCGTTCAGGGGCTGTGATGCAACCTGGATTGACCATATCTAGACCCACAGCTGGATGAGACATAAGGGTGGACACTCTTGGGGCTGAGAGGTTTGGTGAGGTTGGGTGAGCAAACGCAGACCATTTAAAGTAATACTGCTTGCTACCCATCGCATGGGTCCAAAATCTCCAGGTTGAAGGGCATCTTCCCAAATCGAAAACATGCATGAGAAACCCAGAAGATGGTACACCATGTGATGGGGAAAGGTTTCTAAAACGCACCTCATTTCTCATCTCCTTGTGCTCGGGTTCGCCATTCCAGCCACTTTACTAGCAATCTCCCTACTTGGAGCATCAGCACCTTTAACCTCCTGTTCCGTACAGGTTGCAATTTGTCCTGAGGATGAAAGGGAAGACGGGGAACCAATGAGAGACTAGCTCTTGGTGTTGGGACAGGCACAGGTCACTCTATTTTCCCATCAGGAAGAAGAATTAACCACAGGCTCAGCCTGCCCCCCGGAACCAGAACAGGGCCTGAAGCCATCCTGCGCTTTTGCGGCCAGCTCCCGAAAAAGCGAGTTGTAAAATGGAGCTTCAGGGCACTGCAATTCACAAACCTGCACAGTTATAAATGATAACTCTCGTCCACAAATATATTGAGGGAAGGCAAAGACGAGGAATTGAAATCAAGGCAGAATTGCAGGAAACAGATTTCAGGAGGTAGATTCGAATCGCCTTTAAAGCACATGAAAAGCGGCAAAACGTTGACAATGATGCCCTTGGCCAAAAAGGGCGTATGCGTTTTTTCCTGAATATATTCAGGAAAAAACGCATACGCCCTTTTTGGCCAACCAAGCAACCTGGAAAGGCAAATCAGCGCTACAAAGAAGTCTCGCTTCCCATCGGTCAAAAGGGCCATGCTGAAAAAAGTGTCAAAACCAGAAATGCAGGACAGGCCATGGAGAAATTGGAGCCTTGCTACACTGATGGGCGGGATGTAAATTGCCAACAGCCACTCTGGAGAAGGGTACGGTGTGTCCTGAAACAGCTAGAAAACACAGCTTAGAGAGCATAGGGCACTTCCACGCATGGGGGTATAAAGTGGGAAAATTAAAAATCAGCAAGATACAAGCACCCTAAAGTTTAGGGCTGCTCTGTTGACAAGGACCTCCACTTCATTCCACCTTAAATATCCCAGGAAAGCGAAAAATGGATAAAAAATTTGAGGTCCATATGTACAATGGAATATCACTCAGCCATGAAATCAATGTCATAAGGCTAGTAGCAGCATGATGAATGGATTTAGGTACGACGATTCTAAGTGAAATAAGTCACACAGAAAAGGACACTTCTCATAAGGTGTCACTTATAGAGGGAATGTAAAAACCGTTACACTTGAACTGAATTACAAAACAGAACAGAGTCACACATGCAGAAAACACACTATGGCTGCTTAACGGGAAAGGTGAGGTGGGGTGATCCATAAAACAAGAGTTTCAAATTAGCTCAGATACCGTTCCATAAACCCAATAAGTAACAGACAAGACCTACTCCTTGCTCAGAGAACTGGACTCAACACGCCCGATTCACCGCACAAGAATATATCTGACTAGTAATAATCTTAAAACCTATGTATTGATATCTCTCTGTTAGTGTGTCAAGTGGGTGTAAAGCGGCATAAACACAGCCGTGAAAAGCAGCTAAACCCCATTATAAAAATAAATTACTTTTAAAAACCCATGAAACAAAGACAGGGAAAGAGAGAGAAATTCTTACACAATTCGTTCAGGGGCTGTGATGCAACCTGGATTGACCATATCTAGACGCACAGCTGGATGAGACATAAGGGTGGACACTCTTGGGGCTGAGAGGTTTGGTGAGGTTGGGTGAGCAAACGCAGACCATTTAAAGTAATACTGCTTGCTACCCATCGCATGGGTCCCAAGTCTCCAGGTTGAAGGGCATCTTCCCACATCGAAAACATGCATGAGAAACCCAGAAGATGGTACACCATGTGATGGGGAAAGGTTTCTAAAACGCACCTCATTTCTCATCTCCTTGTGCTCGGGTTCGCCATTCCAGCCACTTTACTAGCAATCTCCCTACTTGGAGCATCAGCACCTTTAACCTCCTGTTCTGTACAGGTTGCAATTTGTCCTGAGGATGAAAGGGAAGACGGGGAACCAATGAGAGACTAGCTCTTGGTGTTGGGACAGGCACAGGTCACTCTATTTTCCCATCAGGAAGAAGAATTAACCACAGGCTCAGCCTGCCCCCCGGAAACAGAACAGGGCCTGAAGCCATCCTGCGCTTTTGCGGCCAGCTCCCGAAAAACCGAGTTGTAAAATGGAGCTTCAGGGCACTGCAATTCACAAACCTGCACAGTTATAAATGATAACTCTCGTCCACAAATATATTGAGGGAAGGCAAAGACGAGGAATTGAAATCAAGGCAGAATTGCAGGAAACAGATTTCAGGAGGTAGATTCGAATCGCCTTTAAAGCACATGAAAAGCGGCAAAACGTTGACAATGATGCCCTTGGCCAAAAAGGGCGTATGCGTTTTTTCCTGAATATATTCAGGAAAAAACGCATACGCCCTTTTTGGCCAACCAAGCAACCTGGAAAGGCAAATCAGCGCTACAAAGAAGTCTCGCTTCCCATCGGTCAAAAGGGCCATGCTGAAAAAAGTGTCAAAACCAGAAATGCAGGACAGGCCATGGAGAAATTGGAGCCTTGCTACACTGATGGGCGGGATGTAAATTGCCAACAGCCACTCTGGAGAAGGGTACGGTGTGTCCTGAAACAGCTAGAAAACACAGCTTAGAGAGCATAGGGCACTTCCACGCATGGGGGTATAAAGTGGGAAAATTAAAAATCAGCAAGATACAAGCACCCTAAAGTTTAGGGCTGCTCTGTTGACAAGGACCTCCACTTCATTCCACCTTAAATATCCCAGGAAAGCGAAAAATGGATAAAAAATTTGAGGTCCATATGTACAATGGAATATCACTCAGCCATGAAATCAATGTCATAAGGCTAGTAGCAGCATGATGAATGGATTTAGGTACGACGATTCTAAGTGAAATAAGTCACACAGAAAAGGACACTTCTCATAAGGTGTCACTTATAGAGGGAATGTAAAAACCGTTACACTTGAACTGAATTACAAAACAGAACAGAGTCACACATGCAGAAAACACACTATGGCTGCTTAACGGGAAAGGTGAGGTGGGGTGATCCATAAAACAAGAGTTTCAAATTAGCTCAGATACCGTTCCATAAACCCAATAAGTAACAGACAAGACCTACTCCTTGCTCAGAGAACTGGACTCAACACGCCCGATTCACCGCACAAGAATATATCTGACTAGTAATAATCTTAAAACCTATGTATTGATATCTCTCTGTTAGTGTGTCAAGTGGGTGTAAAGCGGCATAAACACAGCCGTGAAAAGCAGCTAAACCCCATTATAAAAATAAATTACTTTTAAAAACCCATGAAACAAAGACAGGGAAAGAGAGAGAAATTCTTACACAATTCGTTCAGGGGCTGTGATGCAACCTGGATTGACCATATCTAGACGCACAGCTGGATGAGACATAAGGGTGGACACTCTTGGGGCTGAGAGGTTTGGTGAGGTTGGGTGAGCAAACGCAGACCATTTAAAGTAATACTGCTTGCTACCCATCGCATGGGTCCCAAGTCTCCAGGTTGAAGGGCATCTTCCCACATCGAAAACATGCATGAGAAACCCAGAAGATGGTACACCATGTGATGGGGAAAGGTTTCTAAAACGCACCTCATTTCTCATCTCCTTGTGCTCGGGTTCGCCATTCCAGCCACTTTACTAGCAATCTCCCTACTTGGAGCATCAGCACCTTTAACCTCCTGTTCTGTACAGGTTGCAATTTGTCCTGAGGATGAAAGGGAAGACGGGGAACCAATGAGAGACTAGCTCTTGGTGTTGGGACAGGCACAGGTCACTCTATTTTCCCATCAGGAAGAAGAATTAACCACAGGCTCAGCCTGCCCCCCGGAAACAGAACAGGGCCTGAAGCCATCCTGCGCTTTTGCGGCCAGCTCCCGAAAAACCGAGTTGTAAAATGGAGCTTCAGGGCACTGCAATTCACAAACCTGCACAGTTATAAATGATAACTCTCGTCCACAAATATATTGAGGGAAGGCAAAGACGAGGAATTGAAATCAAGGCAGAATTGCAGGAAACAGATTTCAGGAGGTAGATTCGAATCGCCTTTAAAGCACATGAAAAGCGGCAAAACGTTGACAATGATGCCCTTGGCCAAAAAGGGCGTATGCGTTTTTTCCTGAATATATTCAGGAAAAAACGCATACGCCCTTTTTGGCCAACCAAGCAACCTGGAAAGGCAAATCAGCGCTACAAAGAAGTCTCGCTTCCCATCGGTCAAAAGGGCCATGCTGAAAAAAGTGTCAAAACCAGAAATGCAGGACAGGCCATGGAGAAATTGGAGCCTTGCTACACTGATGGGCGGGATGTAAATTGCCAACAGCCACTCTGGAGAAGGGTACGGTGTGTCCTGAAACAGCTAGAAAACACAGCTTAGAGAGCATAGGGCACTTCCACGCATGGGGGTATAAAGTGGGAAAATTAAAAATCAGCAAGATACAAGCACCCTAAAGTTTAGGGCTGCTCTGTTGACAAGGACCTCCACTTCATTCCACCTTAAATATCCCAGGAAAGCGAAAAATGGATAAAAAATTTGAGGTCCATATGTACAATGGAATATCACTCAGCCATGAAATCAATGTCATAAGGCTAGTAGCAGCATGATGAATGGATTTAGGTACGACGATTCTAAGTGAAATAAGTCACACAGAAAAGGACACTTCTCATAAGGTGTCACTTATAGAGGGAATGTAAAAACCGTTACACTTGAACTGAATTACAAAACAGAACAGAGTGACACATGCAGAAAACACACTATGGCTGCTTAACGGGAAAGGTGAGGTGGGGTGATCCATAAAACAAGAGTTTCAAATTAGCTCAGATACCGTTCCATAAACCCAATAAGTAACAGACAAGACCTACTCCTTGCTCAGAGAACTGGACTCAACACGCCCGATTCACCGCACAAGAATATATCTGACTAGTAATAATCTTAAAACCTATGTATTGATATCTCTCGGTTAGTGTGTCAAGTGGGTGTAAAGCGGCATAAACACAGCCGTGAAAAGCAGCTAAACCCCATTATAAAAATAAATTACTTTTAAAAACCCATGAAACAAAGACAGGGAAAGAGAGAGAAATTCTTACACAATTCGTTCAGGGGCTGTGATGCAACCTGGATTGACCATATCTAGACCCACAGCTGGATGAGACATAAGGGTGGACACTCTTGGGGCTGAGAGGTTTGGTGAGGTTGGGTGAGCAAACGCAGACCATTTAAAGTAATACTGCTTGCTACCCATCGCATGGGTCCCAAATCTCCAGGTTGAAGGGCATCTTCCCACATCGAAAACATGCATGAGAAACCCAGAAGATGGTACACCATGTGATGGGGAAAGGTTTCTAAAACGCACCTCATTTCTCATCTCCTTGTGCTCGTGTTCGCCATTCCAGCCACTTTACTAGCAATCTCCCTACTTGGAGCATCAGCACCTTTAACCTCCTGTTCCGTACAGGTTGCAATTTGTCCTGAGGATGAAAGGGAAGACGGGGAACCAATGAGAGACTAGCTCTTGGTGTTGGGACAGGCACAGGTCACTCTATTTTCCCATCAGGAAGAAGAATTAACCACAGGCTCAGCCTGCCCCCCGGAACCAGAACAGGGCCTGAAGCCATCCTGCGCTTTTGCGGCCAGCTCCCGAAAAAGCGAGTTGTAAAATGGAGCTTCAGGGCACTGCAATTCACAAACCTGCACAGTTATAAATGATAACTCTCGTCCACAAATATATTGAGGGAAGGCAAAGACGAGGAATTGAAATCAAGGCAGAATTGCAGGAAACAGATTTCAGGAGGTAGATTCGAATCGCCTTTAAAGCACATGAAAAGCGGCAAAACGTTGACAATGATGCCCTTGGCCAAAAAGGGCGTATGCGTTTTTTCCTGAATATATTCAGGAAAAAACGCATACGCCCTTTTTGGCCAACCAAGCAACCTGGAAAGGCAAATCAGCGCTACAAAGAAGTCTCGCTTCCCATCGGTCAAAAGGGCCATGCTGAAAAAAGTGTCAAAAAAAGAAATGCAGGACAGGCCATGGAGAAATGGGAGCCTTGCTACACTGATGGGCGGGATGTAAATTGCCAACAGCCACTCTGGAGAAGTGTACGGTGTGTCCTGAAACATCTAAAAAACACAGCTTAGAGAGCATAGGGCACTTCCACGCATGGGGGTATAAAGTGGGAAAATTAAAAATCAGCAAGATACAAGCACCCTAAAGTTTAGGGCTGCTCTGTTGACAAGGACCTCCACTTCATTCCACCTTAAATATCCCAGGAAAGCGAAAAATGGATAAAAAATTTGAGGTCCATATGTACAATGGAATATCACTCAGCCATGAAATCAATGTCATAAGGCTAGTAGCAGCATGATGAATGGATTTAGGTACGACGATTCTAAGTGAAATAAGTCACACAGAAAAGGACACTTCTCATAAGGTGTCACTTATAGAGGGAATGTAAAAACCGTTACACTTGAACTGAATTACAAAACAGAACAGAGTCACACATGCAGAAAACACACTATGGCTGCTTAACGGGAAAGGTGAGGTGGGGTGATCCATAAAACAAGAGTTTCAAATTAGCTCAGATACCGTTCCATAAACCCAATAAGTAACAGACAAGACCTACTCCTTGCTCAGAGAACTGGACTCAACACGCCCGATTCACCGCACAAGAATATATCTGACTAGTAATAATCTTAAAACCTATGTATTGATATCTCTCTGTTAGTGTGTCAAGTGGGTGTAAAGCGGCATAAACACAGCCGTGAAAAGCAGCTAAACCCCATCATAAAAATAAATTACTTTTAAAAACCCATGAAACAAAGACAGGGAAAGAGAGAGAAATTCTTACACAATTCGTTCAGGGGCTGTGATGCAACCTGGATTGACCATATCTAGACCCACAGCTGGATGAGACATAAGGGTGGACACTCTTGGGGCTGAGAGGTTTGGTGAGGTTGGGTGAGCAAACGCAGACCATTTAAAGTAATACTGCTTGCTACCCATCGCATGGGTCCCAAATCTCCAGGTTGAAGGGCATCTTCCCACATCGAAAACATGCATGAGAAACCCAGAAGATGGTACACCATGTGATGGGGAAAGGTTTCTAAAACGCACCTCATTTCTCATCTCCTTGTGCTCGGGTTCGCCATTCCAGCCACTTTACTAGCAATCTCCCTACTTGGAGCATCAGCACCTTTAACCTCCTGTTCCGTACAGGTTGCAATTTGTCCTGAGGATGAAAGGGAAGACGGGGAACCAATGAGAGACTAGCTCTTGGTGTTGGGACAGGCACAGGTCACTCTATTTTCCCATCAGGAAGAAGAATTAACCACAGGCTCAGCCTGCCCCCCGGAACCAGAACAGGGCCTGAAGCCATCCTGCGCTTTTGCGGCCAGCTCCCGAAAAAGCGAGTTGTAAAATGGAGCTTCAGGGCACTGCAATTCACAAACCTGCACAGTTATAAATGATAACTCTCGTCCACAAATATATTGAGGGAAGGCAAAGACGAGGAATTGAAATCAAGGCAGAATTGCAGGAAACAGATTTCAGGAGGTAGATTCGAATCGCCTTTAAAGCACATGAAAAGCGGCAAAACGTTGACAATGATGCCCTTGGCCAAAAAGGGCGTATGCGTTTTTTCCTGAATATATTCAGGAAAAAACGCATACGCCCTTTTTGGCCAACCAAGCAACCTGGAAAGGCAAATCAGCGCTACAAAGAAGTCTCGCTTCCCATCGGTCAAAAGGGCCATGCTGAAAAAAGTGTCAAAAAAAGAAATGCAGGACAGGCCATGGAGAAATGGGAGCCTTGCTACACTGATGGGCGGGATGTAAATTGCCAACAGCCACTCTGGAGAAGTGTACGGTGTGTCCTGAAACATCTAAAAAACACAGCTTAGAGAGCATAGGGCACTTCCACGAATGGGGGTATAAAGTGGGAAAATTAAAAATCAGCAAGATACAAGCACCCTAAAGTTTAGGGCTGCTCTGTTGACAAGGACCTCCACTTCATTCCACCTTAAATATCCCAGGAAAGCGAAAAATGGATAAAAAATTTGAGGTCCATATGTACAATGGAATAACACTCAGCCATGAAATCAATGTCATAAGGCTAGTAGCAGCATGATGAGTGGATTTAGGTACGACGATTCTAAGTGAAATAAGTCACACAGAAGAGGACACTTCTCATAAGGTGTCACTTATAGAGGGAATGTAAAAACCGTTACACTTGAACTGAATTACAAAACAGAACAGAGTCACACATGCAGAAAACACACTATGGCTGCTTAACGGGAAAGGTGAGGTGGGGTGATCCATAAAACAAGAGTTTCAAATTAGCTCAGATACCGTTCCATAAACCCAATAAGTAACAGACAAGACCTACTCCTTGCTCAGAGAACTGGACTCAACACGCCCGATTCACCGCACAAGAATATATCTGACTAGTAATAATCTTAAAACCTATGTATTGATATCTCTCTGTTAGTGTGTCAAGTGGGTGTAAAGCGGCATAAACACAGCCGTGAAAAGCAGCTAAACCCCATTATAAAAATAAATTACTTTTAAAAACCCATGAAACAAAGACAGGGAAAGAGAGAGAAATTCTTACACAATTCGTTCAGGGGCTGTGATGCAACCTGGATTGACCATATCTAGACCCACAGCTGGATGAGACATAAGGGTGGACACTCTTGGGGCTGAGAGGTTTGGTGAGGTTGGGTGAGCAAACGCAGACCATTTAAAGTAATACTGCTTGCTACCCATCGCATGGGTCCCAAATCTCCAGGTTCAAGGGCATCTTCCCACATCGAAAACATGCATGAGAAACCCAGAAGATGGTACACCGTGTGATGGGGAAAGGTTTCTAAAACGCACCTCATTTCTCATCTCCTTGTGCTCGGGTTCGCCATTCCAGCCACTTTACTAGCAATCTCCCTACTTGGAGCATCAGCACCTTTAACCTCCTGTTCCGTACAGGTTGCAATTTGTCCTGAGGATGAAAGGGAAGACGGGGAACCAATGAGAGACTAGCTCTTGGTGTTGGGACAGGCACAGGTCACTCTATTTTCCCATCAGGAAGAAGAATTAACCACAGGCTCAGCCTGCCCCCCGGAACCAGAACAGGGCCTGAAGCCATCCTGCGCTTTTGCGGCCAGCTCCCGAAAAAGCGAGTTGTAAAATGGAGCTTCAGGGCACTGCAATTCACAAACCTGCACAGTTATAAATGATAACTCTCGTCCACAAATATATTGAGGGAAGGCAAAGACGAGGAATTGAAATCAAGGCAGAATTGCAGGAAACAGATTTCAGGAGGTAGATTCGAATCGCCTTTAAAGCACATGAAAAGCGGCAAAACGTTGACAATGATGCCCTTGGCCAAAAAGGGCGTATGCGTTTTTTCCTGAATATATTCAGGAAAAAACGCATACGCCCTTTTTGGCCAACCAAGCAACATGGAAAGGCAAATCAGCGCTACAAAGAAGTCTCGCTTCCCATCGGTCAAAAGGGCCATGCTGAAAAAAGTGTCAAAACCAGAAATGCAGGACAGGCCATGGAGAAATTTGAGCCTTGCTACACTGATGGGCGGGATGTAAATTGCCAACAGCCACTCTGGAGAAGGGTACGGTGTGTCCTGAAACAGCTAGAAAACACAGCTTAGAGAGCATAGGGCACTTCTACGCATGGGGGTATAAAGTGGGAAAATTAAAAATCAGCAAGATACAAGCACCCTAAAGTTTAGGGCTGCTCTGTTGACAAGGACCTCCACTTCATTCCACCTTAAATATCCCAGGAAAGCGAAAAATGGATAAAAATTTTGAGGTCCATATGTACAATGGAATATCTCTCAGCCATGAAATCAATGTCATAAGGCTAGTAGCAGCATGATGAATGGATTTAGGTACGACGATTCTAAGTGAAATAAGTCACACAGAAAAGGACACTTCTCATAAGGTGTCACTTATAGAGGGAATGTAAAAACCGTTACACTTGAACTGAATTACAAAACAGAACAGAGTCACACATGCAGAAAACACACTATGGCTGCTTAACGGGAAAGGTGAGGTGGGGTGATCCATAAAACAAGAGTTTCAAATTAGCTCGGATACCATTCCATAAACCCAATATGTAACAGACAAGACCTACTCCTTGCTCAGAGAACTGGACTCAACAGGCCCGATTCACCGCACAAGAATATATCTGACTAGTAATAATCTTAAAACCTATGTATTGATATCTCTCTGTTAGTGTGTCAAGTGGGTGTAAAGCGGCATAAACACAGCCGTGAAAAGCAGCTAAACCCCATTATAAAAATAAATTACTTTTAAAAACCCATGAAACAAAGACAGTGAAAGAGAGAGAAATTCTTACACAATTCGTTCAGGGTCTGTGATGCAACCTGGATTGACCATATGTAGACCCACAGCTGGATGAGACATAAGGGTGGACACTCTTGGGGCTGAGAGGTTTGGTGAGGTTGGGTGAGCAAACGCAGACCCTTTAAAGTAATACTGTGTGCTACCCATCGCATGGGTCCCAAATCTCCAGGTTGAAGGGCATCTTCCTACATCGAAAACATGCATGAGAAACCCAGAAGATGGTACACCGTGTGATGGGGAATGGTTTCTAAAACGCACCTCATTTCTCATCTCCTTGTGCTCGGGTTCGCCATTCCAGCCACTTTACTAGCAATCTCCCTACTTGGAGCATCAGCACCTTTAACCTCCTGTTCCGTACAGGTTGCAATTTGTCCTGAGGATGAACGGGAAGACGGGGAACCAATGAGAGACTAGCTCTTGGTGTTGGGACAGGCACAGGTCACTCTATTTTCCCATCAGGAAGAAGAATTAACCACAGGCTCAGCCTGCCCCCCGGAACCAGAACAGGGCCTGAAGCCATCCTGCGCTTTTGCGGCCAACTCCAAAAAAGGCGAGTTGTAAAATGGAGCTTCAGGGCACTGCAATTCACAAATCTGCAGAGTTATAAATGATAACTCTCGTCCACAAATATATTGAGGGACGGCAAAGACGAGGAATTGAAATCAAGGCAGAATTGCAGGAAACAGATTTCAGGAGGTAGATTCGAATCGCCTTTAAAGCACATGAAAAGCGGCAAAACGTTGACAATGATGCCCTTGGCCAAAAAGGGCGTATGCGTTTTTTCCTGAATATATTCAGGAAAAAACGCATACGCCCTTTTTGGCCAACCAAGCAACCTGGAAAGGCAAATCAGCGCTACAAAGAAGTCTCGCTTCCCATCGGTCAAAAGGGCCATGCTGAAAAAAGTGTCAAAACCAGAAATGCAGGACAGGCCATGGAGAAATTTGAGCCTTGCTACACTGATGGGCGGGATGTAAATTGCCAACAGCCACTCTGGAGAAGTGTACGGTGTGTCCTGAAACATCTAAAAAGCAAAGCTTAGAGAGCATAGGGCACTTCCACGCATGGGGATATAAAGTGGGAAAATTAAAAATTAGCAAGACACAAGCACCCCAAAGTTTAGGGCTGCTCTCTTGACAAGGACCTCCACTTCATTCCACCTTAAATATCCCAGGAAAGCGAAAAATGGATAAAAAATTTGAGGTCCATATGTACAATGGAATATCACTCAGCCATGAAATCAATGTCATAAGGCTAGTAGCAGCATGATGAGTGGATTTAGGTAGGACGATTCTAAGTGAAATAAGTCACACAGAAAAGGACACTTCTCATAAGGTGTCACTTATAGAGGGAATGTAAAAACCGTTACACTTGAATTGAATTACAAAACAGAACAGAGTCACACATGCAGAAAACACACTATGGCTGCTTAACGGGAAAGGTTAGGTGGGGTGATCCATAAAACAAGAGTTTCAAATTAGCTCAGATACCATTCCATAAACCCAATAAGTAACAGACAAGACCTACTCCTTGCTCAGAGAACTGGACTCAACACGCCCGATTCACCGCACAAGAATATATCTGACTAGTAATAATCTTAAAACCTATGTATTGATATCTCTCTGTTAGTGTGTCAAGTGGGTGTAAAGCGGCATAAACACAGCCGTGAAAAGCAGCTAAACCCCATTATAAAAATAAATTACTTTTAAAAACCCATGAAACAAAGACAGGGAAAGAGAGAGAAATTCTTACACAATTCGTTCAGGGGCTGTGATGCAACCTGGATTGACCATATCTAGACCCACAGCTGGATGAGACATAAGGGTGGACACTCTTGGGGCTGAGAGGTTTGGTGAGGTTGGGTGAGCAAACGCAGACCATTTAAAGTAATACTGCTTGCTACCCATCGCATGGGTCCCAAATCTCCAGGTTGAAGGGCATCTTCCTACATCGAAAACATGCATGAGAAACCCAGAAGATGGTACACCGTGTGATGGGGAATGGTTTCTAAAACGCACCTCATTTCTCATCTCCTTGTGCTCGGGTTCGCCATTCCAGCCACTTTACTAGCAATCTCCCTACTTGGAGCATCAGCACCTTTAACCTCCTGTTCCGTACAGGTTGCAATTTGTCCTGAGGATGAAAGGGAAGACGGGGAACCAATGAGAGACTAGCTCTTGGTGTTGGGACAGGCACAGGTCACTCTATTTTCCCATCAGGAAGAAGAATTAACCACAGGCTCAGGCTGCCCCCCGGAACCAGAACAGGGCCTGAAGCCATCCTGCACTTTTGCGGCCAACTCCAAAAAAGGCGAGTTGTAAAATGGAGCTTCAGGGCACTGCAATTCACAAATCTGCAGAGTTATAAATGATAACTCTCGTCCACAAATATATTGAGGGACGGCAAAGACGAGGAATTGAAATCAAGGCAGAATTTCAGGAAACAGATTTCAGGAGGTAGATTCGAATCGCCTTTAAAGCACATGAAAAGCGGCAAAACGTTGACAATGATGCCCTTGGCCAAAAAGGGCGTATGCGTTTTTTCCTGAATATATTCAGGAAAAAACGCATACGCCCTTTTTGGCCAACCAAGCAACCTGGAAAGGCAAATCAGCGCTACAAAGAAGTCTCGCTTCCCATCGGTCAAAAGGGCCATGCTGAAAAAAGTGTCAAAACCAGAAATGCAGGACAGGCCATGGAGAAATTTGAGCCTTGCTACACTGATGGGCGGGATGTAAATTGCCAACAGCCACTCTGGAGAAGTGTACGGTGTGTCCTGAAACATCTAAAAAGCAAAGCTTAGAGAGCATAGGGCACTTCCACGCATGGGGATATAAAGTGGGAAAATTAAAAATTAGCAAGACACAAGCACCCCAAAGTTTAGGGCTGCTCTCTTGACAAGGACCTCCACTTCATTCCACCTTAAATATCCCAGGAAAGCGAAAAATGGATAAAAAATTTGAGGTCCATATGTACAATGGAATATCACTCAGCCATGAAATCAATGTCATAAGGCTAGTAGCAGCATGATGAGTGGATTTAGGTAGGACGATTCTAAGTGAAATAAGTCACACAGAAAAGGACACTTCTCATAAGGTGTCACTTATAGAGGGAATGTAAAAACCGTTACACTTGAATTGAATTACAAAACAGAACAGAGTCACACATGCAGAAAACACACTATGGCTGCTTAACGGGAAAGGTGAGGTGGGGTGATCCATAAAACAAGAGTTTCAAATTAGCTCAGATACCGTTCCATAAACCCAATAAGTAACAGACAAGACCTACTCCTTGCTCAGAGAACTGGACTCAACACGCCCGATTCACCGCACAAGAATATATCTGACTAGTAATAATCTTAAAACCTATGTATTGATATCTCTCTGTTAGTGTGTCAAGTGGGTGTAAAGCGGCATAAACACAGCCGTGAAAAGCAGCTAAACCCCATTATAAAAATAAATTACTTTTAAAAACCCATGAAACAAAGACAGGGAAAGAGAGAGAAATTCTTACACAATTCGTTCAGGGGCTGTGATGCAACCTGGATTGACCATATCTAGACCCACAGCTGGATGAGACATAAGGGTGGACACTCTTGGGGCTGAGAGGTTTGGTGAGGTTGGGTGAGCAAACGCAGACCATTTAAAGTAATACTGCTTGCTACCCATCGCATGGGTCCCAAATCTCCAGGTTCAAGGGCATCTTCCCACATCGAAAACATGCATGAGAAACCCAGAAGATGGTACACCGTGTGATGGGGAAAGGTTTCTAAAACGCACCTCATTTCTCATCTCCTTGTGCTCCAGTTCGCCATTCCAGCCACTTTACTAGCAATCTCCCTACTTGGAGCATCAGCACCTTTAACCTCCTGTTCCGTACAGGTTGCAATTTGTCCTGAGGATGAACGGGAAGACGGGGAACCAATGAGAGACTAGCTCTTGGTGTTGGGACAGGCACAGGTCACTCTATTTTCCCATCAGGAAGAAGAATTAACCACAGGCTCAGCCTGCCCCCCGGAACCAGAACAGGGCCTGAAGCCATCCTGCGCTTTTGCGGCCAACTCCAAAAAAGGCGAGTTGTAAAATGGAGCTTCAGGGCACTGCAATTCACAAATCTGCAGAGTTATAAATGATAACTCTCGTCCACAAATATATTGAGGGAAGGCAAAGACGAGGAATTGAAATCAAGGCAGAATTGCAGGAAACAGATTTCAGGAGGTAGATTCGAATCGCCTTTAAAGCACATGAAAAGCGGCAAAACGTTGACAATGATGCCCTTGGCCAAAAAGGGCGTATGCGTTTTTTCCTGAATATATTCAGGAAAAAACGCATACGCCCTTTTTGGCCAACCAAGCAACCTGGAAAGGCAAATCAGCGCTACAAAGAAGTCTCGCTTCCCATCGGTCAAAAGGGCCATGCTGAAAAAAGTGTCAAAAAAAGAAATGCAGGACAGGCCATGGAGAAATGGGAGCCTTGCTACACTGATGGGCGGGATGTAAATTGCCAACAGCCACTCTGGAGAAGTGTACGGTGTGTCCTGAAACATCTAAAAAGCAAAGCTTAGAGAGCATAGGGCACCTCCACGCATGGGGATATAAAGTGGGAAAATTAAAAATTAGCAAGACACAAGCACCCCAAAGTTTAGGGCTGCTCTGTTGACAAGGACCTCCACTTCATTCCACCTTAAATATCCCAGGAAAGCGAAAAATGGATAAAAAATTTGAGGTCCATATGTACAATGGAATATCACTCAGCCATGAAATCAATGTCATAAGGCTAGTAGCAGCATGATGAGTGGATTTAGGTAGGACGATTCTAAGTGAAATAAGTCACACAGAAAAGGACACTTCTCATAAGGTGTCACTTATAGAGGGAATGTAAAAACCGTTACACTTGAATTGAATTACAAAACAGAACAGAGTCACACATGCAGAAAACACACTATGGCTGCTTAACGGGAAAGGTGAGGTGGGGTGATCCATAAAACAAGAGTTTCAAATTAGCTCAGATACCGTTCCATAAACCCAATAAGTAACAGACAAGACCTACTCCTTGCTCAGAGAACTGGACTCAACACGCCCGATTCACCGCACAAGAATATATCTGACTAGTAATAATCTTAAAACCTATGTATTGATATCTCTCTGTTAGTGTGTCAAGTGGGTGTAAAGCGGCATAAACACAGCCGTGAAAAGCAGCTAAACCCCATTATAAAAATAAATTACTTTTAAAAACCCATGAAACAAAGACAGGGAAAGAGAGAGAAATTCTTACACAATTCGTTCAGGGGCTGTGATGCAACCTGGATTGACCATATCTAGACCCACAGCTGGATGAGACATAAGGGTGGACACTCTTGGGGCTGAGAGGTTTGGTGAGGTTGGGTGAGCAAACGCAGACCATTTAAAGTAATACTGCTTGCTACCCATCGCATGGGTCCCAAATCTCCAGGTTCAAGGGCATCTTCCCACATCGAAAACATGCATGAGAAACCCAGAAGATGGTACACCGTGTGATGGGGAAAGGTTTCTAAAACGCACCTCATTTCTCATCTCCTTGTGCTCGGGTTCGCCATTCCAGCCACTTTACTAGCAATCTCCCTACTTGGAGCATCAGCACCTTTAACCTCCTGTTCCGTACAGGTTGCAATTTGTCCTGAGGATGAAAGGGAAGACCGGGAACCAATGAGAGACTAGCTCTTGGTGTTGGGACAGGCACAGGTCACTCTATTTTCCCATCAGGAAGAAGAATTAACCACAGGCTCAGCCTGCCCCCCGGAACCAGAACGGGGCCTGAAGCCATCCTGCGCTTTTGCGGCCAGCTCCCGAAAAAGCGAGTTGTAAAATGGAGCTTCAGGGCACTGCAATTCACAAACCTGCACAGTTATAAATGATAACTCTCGTCCACAAATATATTGAGGGAAGGCAAAGACGAGGAATTGAAATCAAGGCAGAATTGCAGGAAACAGATTTCAGGAGGTAGATTCGAATCGCCTTTAAAGCACATGAAAAGCGGCAAAACGTTGACAATGATGCCCTTGGCCAAAAAGGGCGTATGCGTTTTTTCCTGAATATATTCAGGAAAAAACGCATACGCCCTTTTTGGCCAACCAAGCAACCTGGAAAGGCAAATCAGCGCTACAAAGAAGTCTCGCTTCCCATCGGTCAAAAGGGCCATGCTGAAAAAAGTGTCAAAAAAAGAAATGCAGGACAGGCCATGGAGAAATGGGAGCCTTGCTACACTGATGGGCGGGATGTAAATTGCCAACAGCCACTCTGGAGAAGTGTACGGTGTGTCCTGAAACATCTAAAAAGCAAAGCTTAGAGAGCATAGGGCACCTCCACGCATGGGGATATAAAGTGGGAAAATTAAAAATTAGCAAGACACAAGCACCCCAAAGTTTAGGGCTGCTCTGTTGACAAGGACCTCCACTTCATTCCACCTTAAATATCCCAGGAAAGCGAAAAATGGATAAAAAATTTGAGGTCCATATGTACAATGGAATATCACTCAGCCATGAAATCAATGTCATAAGGCTAGTAGCAGCATGATGAGTGGATTTAGGTACGACGATTCTAAGTGAAATAAGTCACACAGAAAAGGACACTTCTCATAAGGTGTCACTTATAGAGGGAATGTAAAAACCGTTACACTTGAATTGAATTACAAAACAGAACAGAGTCACACATGCAGAAAACACACTATGGCTGCTTAACGGGAAAGGTGAGGTGGGGTGATCCATAAAACAAGAGTTTCAAATTAGCTCAGATACCGTTCCATAAACCCAATAAGTAACAGACAAGACCTACTCCTTGCTCAGAGAACTGGACTCAACACGCCCGATTCACCGCACAAGAATATATCTGACTAGTAATAATCTTAAAACCTATGTATTGATATCTCTCTGTTAGTGTGTCAAGTGGGTGTAAAGCGGCATAAACACAGCCGTGAAAAGCAGCTAAACCCCATTATAAAAATAAATTACTTTTAAAAACCCATGAAACAAAGACAGGGAAAGAGAGAGAAATTCTTACACAATTCGTTCAGGGGCTGTGATGCAACCTGGATTGACCATATCTAGACCCACAGCTGGATGAGACATAAGGGTGGACACTCTTGGGGCTGAGAGGTTTGGTGAGGTTGGGTGAGCAAACGCAGACCATTTAAAGTAATACTGCTTGCTACCCATCGCATGGGTCCCAAATCTCCAGGTTCAAGGGCATCTTCCCACATCGAAAACATGCATGAGAAACCCAGAAGATGGTACACCATGTGATGGGGAAAGGTTTCTAAAACGCACCTCATTTCTCATCTCCTTGTGCTCGGGTTCGCCATTCCAGCCACTTTACTAGCAATCTCCCTACTTGGAGCATCAGCACCTTTAACCTCCTGTTCCGTACAGGTTGCAATTTGTCCTGAGGATGAAAGGGAAGACGGGGAACCAATGAGAGACTAGCTCTTGGTGTTGGGACAGGCACAGGTCACTCTATTTTCCCATCAGGAAGAAGAATTAACCACAGGCTCAGCCTGCCCCCCGGAACCAGAACAGGGCCTGAAGCCATCCTGCGCTTTTGCGGCCAACTCCAAAAAAAGCGAGTTGTAAAATGGAGCTTCAGGGCACTGCAATTCACAAATCTGCAGAGTTATAAATGATAACTCTCGTCCACAAATATATTGAGGGAAGGCAAAGACGAGGAATTGAAATCAAGGCAGAATTGCAGGAAACAGATTTCAGGAGGTAGATTCGAATCGCCTTTAAAGCACATGAAAAGCGGCAAAACGTTGACAATGATGCCCTTGGCCAAAAAGGGCGTATGCGTTTTTTCCTGAATATATTCAGGAAAAAACGCATACGCCCTTTTTGGCCAACCAAGCAACCTGGAAAGGCAAATCAGCGCTACAAAGAAGTCTCGCTTCCCATCGGTCAAAAGGGCCATGCTGAAAAAAGTGTCAAAAAAGAAATGCAGGACAGGCCATGGAGAAATGGGAGCCTTGCTACACTGATGGGCGGGATGTAAATTGCCAACAGCCACTCTGGAGAAGTGTACGGTGTGTCCTGAAACATCTAAAAAGCAAAGCTTAGAGAGCATAGGGCACTTCCACGCATGGGGATATAAAGTGGGAAAATTAAAAATTAGCAAGACACAAGCACCCCAAAGTTTAGGGCTGCTCTGTTGACAAGGACCTCCACTTCATTCCATCTTAAATATCCCAGGAAAGCGAAAAATGGATAAAAAATTTGAGGTCCATATGTACAATAGAATATCACTCAGCCACGAAATCAATGTCATAAGGCTAGTAGCAGCATGATGAGTGGATTTAGGTACGACGATTCTAAGTGAAATAAGTCACACAGAAAAGGACACTTCTCATAAGGTGTCACTTATAGAGGGAATGTAAAAACCGTTACACTTGAACTGAATTACAAAACAGAACAGAGTCACACATGCAGAAAACAAACTATGGCTGCTTAACGGGAAAGGTGAGGTGGGGTGATCCATAAAACAAGAGTTTCAAATTAGCTCAGATACCGTTCCATAAACCCAATATGTAACAGACAAGACCTACTCCTTGCTCAGAGAACTGGACTCAACACGCCCGATTCACCGCACAAGAATATATCTGACTAGTAATAATCTTAAAACCTATGTATTGATATCTCTCTGTTAGTGTGTCAAGTGGGTGTAAAGCGGCATAAACACAGCCGTGAAAAGCAGCTAAACCCCATTATAAAAATAAATTACTTTTAAAAACCCATGAAACAAAGACAGGGAAAGAGAGAGAAATTCTTACACAATTCGTTCAGGGGCTGTGATGCAACCTGGATTGACCATATCTAGACCCACAGCTGGATGAGACATAAGGGTGGACACTCTTGGGGCTGAGAGGTTTGGTGAGGTTGGGTGAGCAAACGCAGACCATTTAAAGTAATACTGCTTGCTACCCATCGCATGGGTCCCAAATCTCCAGGTTCAAGGGCATCTTCCCACATCGAAAACATGCATGAGAAACCCAGAAGATGGTACACCGTGTGATGGGGAAAGGTTTCTAAAACGCACCTCATTTCTCATCTCCTTGTGCTCGGGTTCGCCATTCCAGCCACTTTACTAGCAATCTCCCTACTTGGAGCATCAGCACCTTTAACCTCCTGTTCCGTACAGGTTGCAATTTGTCCTGAGGATGAAAGGGAAGACGGGGAACCAATGAGAGACTAGCTCTTGGTGTTGGGACAGGCACAGGTCACTCTATTTTCCCATCAGGAAGAAGAATTAACCACAGGCTCAGCCTGCCCCCCGGAACCAGAACAGGGCCTGAAGCCATCCTGCGCTTTTGCGGCCAGCTCCCGAAAAAGCGAGTTGTAAAATGGAGCTTCAGGGCACTGCAATTCACAAACCTGCACAGTTATAAATGATAACTCTCGTCCACAAATATATTGAGGGAAGGCAAAGACGAGGAATTGAAATCAAGGCAGAATTGCAGGAAACAGATTTCAGGAGGTAGATTCGAATCGCCTTTAAAGCACATGAAAAGCGGCAAAACGTTGACAATGATGCCCTTGGCCAAAAAGGGCGTATGCGTTTTTTCCTGAATATATTCAGGAAAAAACGCATACGCCCTTTTTGGCCAACCAAGCAACCTGGAAAGGCAAATCAGCGCTACAAAGAAGTCTCGCTTCCCATCGGTCAAAAGGGCCATGCTGAAAAAAGTGTCAAAACCAGAAATGCAGGACAGGCCATGGAGAAATTTGAGCCTTGCTACACTGATGGGCGGGATGTAAATTGCCAACAGCCACTCTGGAGAAGGGTACGGTGTGTCCTGAAACAGCTAGAAAACACAGCTTAGAGAGCATAGGGCACTTCCACGCATGGGGGTATAAAGTGGGAAAATTAAAAATCAGCAAGATACAAGCACCCTAAAGTTTAGGGCTGCTCTGTTGACAAGGACCTCCACTTCATTCCACCTTAAATATCCCAGGAAAGCGAAAAATGGATAAAAAATTTGAGGTCCATATGTACAATGGAATATCACTCAGCCATGAAATCAATGTCATAAGGCTAGTAGCAGCATGATGAATGGATTTAGGTACGACGATTCTAAGTGAAATAAGTCACACAGAAAAGGACACTTCTCATAAGGTGTCACTTATAGAGGGAATGTAAAAACCGTTACACTTGAACTGAATTACAAAACAGAACAGAGTCACACATGCAGAAAACACACTATGGCTACTTAACGGGAAAGGTGAGGTGGGGTGATCCATAAAACAAGAGTTTCAAATTAGCTCAGATACCATTCCATAAACCCAATATGTAACAGACAAGACCTACTCCTTGCTCAGAGAACTGGACTCAACAGGCCCGATTCACCGCACAAGAATATATCTGACTAGTAATAATCTTAAAACCTATGTATTGATATCTCTCGGTTAGTGTGTCAAGTGGGTGTAAAGCGGCATAAACACAGCCGTGAAAAGCTGCTAAACCCCATTATAAAAAGAAATTACTTTTCAAAACCCATGAAACAAAGACAGTGAAAGAGAGAGAAATTCTTACACAATTCGTTCAGTGTCTGTGATGCAACCTGGATTGACCATATCTAGACCCACAGCTGGATGAGACATAAGGGTGGACACTCTTGGGGCTGAGAGGTTTGGTGAGGTTGGGTGAGCAAACGCAGACCCTTTAAAGTAATACTGCGTGATACCCATCGCATGGGTCCCAAATCTCCAGGTTCAAGGGCATCTTCCTACATTGAAAACATTCATGAGAAACCCAGAAGATAGTACACCGTGTGATGGGGAAAGGTTTCTAAAATGCACCTCATTTCTCATCTCCTTGTGCTCGGGTTTGCCATTCCAGCCACTTTACTAGCAATCTCCCTACTTGGAGCATCAGCACCTTTAACCTCCTGTTCCGTACAGGTTGCAATTTGTCCTGAGGATGAACGGGAAGACGGGGAACCAATGAGAGACTAGCTCTTGGTGTTGGGACAGGCACAGGTCACTCTATTTTCCCATCAGGAAGAAGAATTAACCACAGGCTCAGCCTGCCCCCCGGAACCAGAACAGGGCCTGAAGCCATCCTGCACTTTTGCGGCCAACTCCAAAAAAGGCGAGTTGTAAAATGGAGCTTCAGGGCACTGCAATTCACAAATCTGCAGAGTTATAAATGATAACTCTCGTCCACAAATATATTGAGGGAAGGCAAAGACGAGGAATTGAAATCAAGGCAGAATTGCAGGAAACAGATTTCAGGAGGTAGATTCGAATCGCCTTTAAAGCACATGAAAAGCGGCAAAACGTTGACAATGATGCCCTTGGCCAAAAAGGGCGTATGCGTTTTTTCCTGAATATATTCAGGAAAAAACGCATACGCCCTTTTTGGCCAACCAAGCAACCTGGAAAGGCAAATCAGCGCTACAAAGAAGTCTCGCTTCCCATCGGTCAAAAGGGCCATGCTGAAAAAAGTGTCAAAACCAGAAATGCAGGACAGGCCATGGAGAAATTTGAGCCTTGCTACACTGATGGGCGGGATGTAAATTGCCAACAGCCACTCTGGAGAAGGGTACGGTGTGTCCTGAAACAGCTAGAAAACACAGCTTAGAGAGCATAGGGCACTTCCACGCATGGGGGTATAAAGTGGGAAAATTAAAAATCAGCAAGATACAAGCACCCTAAAGTTTAGGGCTGCTCTGTTGACAAGGACCTCCACTTCATTCCACCTTAAATATCCCAGGAAAGCGAAAAATGGATAAAAAATTTGAGGTCCATATGTACAATGGAATATCACTCAGCCATGAAATCAATGTCATAAGGCTAGTAGCAGCATGATGAATGGATTTAGGTACGACGATTCTAAGTGAAATAAGTCACACAGAAAAGGACACTTCTCATAAGGTGTCACTTATAGAGGGAATGTAAAAACCGTTACACTTGAACTGAATTACAAAACAGAACAGAGTCACACATGCAGAAAACACACTATGGCTACTTAACGGGAAAGGTGAGGTGGGGTGATCCATAAAACAAGAGTTTCAAATTAGCTCAGATACCATTCCATAAACCCAATATGTAACAGACAAGACCTACTCCTTGCTCAGAGAACTGGACTCAACAGGCCCGATTCACCGCACAAGAATATATCTGACTAGTAATAATCTTAAAACCTATGTATTGATATCTCTCGGTTAGTGTGTCAAGTGGGTGTAAAGCGGCATAAACACAGCCGTGAAAAGCTGCTAAACCCCATTATAAAAAGAAATTACTTTTCAAAACCCATGAAACAAAGACAGTGAAAGAGAGAGAAATTCTTACACAATTCGTTCAGTGTCTGTGATGCAACCTGGATTGACCATATCTAGACCCACAGCTGGATGAGACATAAGGGTGGACACTCTTGGGGCTGAGAGGTTTGGTGAGGTTGGGTGAGCAAACGCAGACCCTTTAAAGTAATACTGCGTGATACCCATCGCATGGGTCCCAAGTCTCCAGGTTGAAGGGCATCTTCCCACATCGAAAACATGCATGAGAAACCCAGAAGATGGTACACCATGTGATGGGGAAAGGTTTCTAAAACGCACCTCATTTCTCATCTCCTTGTGCTCGGGTTCGCCATTCCAGCCACTTTACTAGCAATCTCCCTACTTGGAGCATCAGCACCTTTAACCTCCTGTTCTGTACAGGTTGCAATTTGTCCTGAGGATGAAAGGGAAGACGGGGAACCAATGAGAGACTAGCTCTTGGTGTTGGGACAGGCACAGGTCACTCTATTTTCCCATCAGGAAGAAGAATTAACCACAGGCTCAGCCTGCCCCCCGGAAACAGAACAGGGCCTGAAGCCATCCTGCGCTTTTGCGGCCAGCTCCCGAAAAACCGAGTTGTAAAATGGAGCTTCAGGGCACTGCAATTCACAAACCTGCACAGTTATAAATGATAACTCTCGTCCACAAATATATTGAGGGAAGGCAAAGACGAGGAATTGAAATCAAGGCAGAATTGCAGGAAACAGATTTCAGGAGGTAGATTCGAATCGCCTTTAAAGCACATGAAAAGCGGCAAAACGTTGACAATGATGCCCTTGGCCAAAAAGGGCGTATGCGTTTTTTCCTGAATATATTCAGGAAAAAACGCATACGCCCTTTTTGGCCAACCAAGCAACCTGGAAAGGCAAATCAGCGCTACAAAGAAGTCTCGCTTCCCATCGGTCAAAAGGGCCATGCTGAAAAAAGTGTCAAAACCAGAAATGCAGGACAGGCCATGGAGAAATTGGAGCCTTGCTACACTGATGGGCGGGATGTAAATTGCCAACAGCCACTCTGGAGAAGGGTACGGTGTGTCCTGAAACAGCTAGAAAACACAGCTTAGAGAGCATAGGGCACTTCCACGCATGGGGGTATAAAGTGGGAAAATTAAAAATCAGCAAGATACAAGCACCCTAAAGTTTAGGGCTGCTCTGTTGACAAGGACCTCCACTTCATTCCACCTTAAATATCCCAGGAAAGCGAAAAATGGATAAAAAATTTGAGGTCCATATGTACAATGGAATATCACTCAGCCATGAAATCAATGTCATAAGGCTAGTAGCAGCATGATGAATGGATTTAGGTACGACGATTCTAAGTGAAATAAGTCACACAGAAAAGGACACTTCTCATAAGGTGTCACTTATAGAGGGAATGTAAAAACCGTTACACTTGAACTGAATTACAAAACAGAACAGAGTGACACATGCAGAAAACACACTATGGCTGCTTAACGGGAAAGGTGAGGTGGGGTGATCCATAAAACAAGAGTTTCAAATTAGCTCAGATACCGTTCCATAAACCCAATAAGTAACAGACAAGACCTACTCCTTGCTCAGAGAACTGGACTCAACACGCCCGATTCACCGCACAAGAATATATCTGACTAGTAATAATCTTAAAACCTATGTATTGATATCTCTCGGTTAGTGTGTCAAGTGGGTGTAAAGCGGCATAAACACAGCCGTGAAAAGCTGCTAAACCCCATTATAAAAATAAATTACTTTTCAAAACCCATGAAACAAAGACAGTGAAAGAGAGAGAAATTCTTACACAAATCGTTCAGTGTCTGTGATGCAACCTGGATTGACCATATCTAGACCCACAGCTGGATGAGACATAAGGGTGGACACTCTTGGGGCTGAGAGGTTTGGTGAGGTTGGGTGAGCAAACGCAGACCCTTTAAAGTAATACTGCGTGATACCCATCGCATGGGTCCCAAATCTCCAGGTTCAAGGGCATCTTCCTAAATTGAAAACATTCATGAGAAACCCAGAAGATAGTACACCGTGTGATGGGGAAAGGTTTCTAAAATGCACCTCATTTCTCATCTCCTTGTGCTCGGGTTCGCCATTCCAGCCACTTTACTAGCAATCTCCCTACTTGGAGCATCAGCACCTTTAACCTCCTGTTCCGTACAGGTTGCAATTTGTCCTGAGGATGAACGGGAAGACGGGGAACCAATGAGAGACTAGCTCTTGGTGTTGGGACAGGCACAGGTCACTCTATTTTCCCATCAGGAAGAAGAATTAACCACAGGCTCAGCCTGCCCCCCGGAACCAGAACAGGGCCTGAAGCCATTCTGCGCTTTTGCGGCCAACTCCAAAAAAGGCGAGTTGTAAAATGGAGCTTCAGGGCACTGCAATTCACAAATCTGCAGAGTTATAAATGATAACTCTCGTCCACAAATATATTGAGGGAAGGCAAAGACGAGGAATTGAAATCAAGGCAGAATTGCAGGAAACAGATTTCAGGAGGTAGATTCGAATCGCCTTTAAAGCACATGAAAAGCGGCAAAACGTTGACAATGATGCCCTTGGCCAAAAAGGGCGTATGCGTTTTTT
Source organism: Balaenoptera physalus (assembly GCF_965194825.1). Lineage (NCBI taxonomy): Eukaryota > Metazoa > Chordata > Mammalia > Artiodactyla > Balaenopteridae > Balaenoptera > Balaenoptera physalus. The sequence goes on from NW_028125840.1 coordinate 231,423, forward strand.
CCTGAATATATTCAGGAAAAAACGCATACGCCCTTTTTGGCCAACCAAGCAACCTGGAAAGGCAAATCAGCGCTACAAAGAAGTCTCGCTTCCCATCGGTCAAAAGGGCCATGCTGAAAAAAGTGTCAAAACCAGAAATGCAGGACAGGCCATGGAGAAATTTGAGCCTTGCTACACTGATGGGCGGGATGTAAATTGCCAACAGCCACTCTGGAGAAGGGTACGGTGTGTCCTGAAACAGCTAGAAAACACAGCTTAGAGAGCATAGGGCACTTCCACGCATGGGGGTATAAAGTGGGAAAATTAAAAATCAGCAAGATACAAGCACCCTAAAGTTTAGGGCTGCTCTGTTGACAAGGACCTCCACTTCATTCCACCTTAAATATCCCAGGAAAGCGAAAAATGGATAAAAAATTTGAGGTCCATATGTACAATGGAATATCACTCAGCCATGAAATCAATGTCATAAGGCTAGTAGCAGCATGATGAATGGATTTAGGTACGACGATTCTAAGTGAAATAAGTCACACAGAAAAGGACACTTCTCATAAGGTGTCACTTATAGAGGGAATGTAAAAACCGTTACACTTGAACTGAATTACAAAACAGAACAGAGTCACACATGCAGAAAACACACTATGGCTGCTTAACGGGAAAGGTGAGGTGGGGTGATCCATAAAACAAGAGTTTCAAATTAGCTCAGATACCGTTCCATAAACCCAATAAGTAACAGACAAGACCTACTCCTTGCTCAGAGAACTGGACTCAACACGCCCGATTCACCGCACAAGAATATATCTGACTAGTAATAATCTTAAAACCTATGTATTGATATCTCTCTGTTAGTGTGTCAAGTGGGTGTAAAGCGGCATAAACACAGCCGTGAAAAGCAGCTAAACCCCATTATAAAAATAAATTACTTTTAAAAACCCATGAAACAAAGACAGGGAAAGAGAGAGAAATTCTTACACAATTCGTTCAGGGGCTGTGATGCAACCTGGATTGACCATATCTAGACCCACAGCTGGATGAGACATAAGGGTGGACACTCTTGGGGCTGAGAGGTTTGGTGAGGTTGGGTGAGCAAACGCAGACCATTTAAAGTAATACTGCTTGCTACCCATCGCATGGGTCCCAAATCTCCAGGTTGAAGGGCATCTTCCCACATCGAAAACATGCATGAGAAACCCAGAAGATGGTACACCATGTGATGGGGAAAGGTTTCTAAAACGCACCTCATTTCTCATCTCCTTGTGCTCGGGTTCGCCATTCCAGCCACTTTACTAGCAATCTCCCTACTTGGAGCATCAGCACCTTTAACCTCCTGTTCCGTACAGGTTGCAATTTGTCCTGAGGATGAAAGGGAAGACGGGGAACCAATGAGAGACTAGCTCTTGGTGTTGGGACAGGCACAGGTCACTCTATTTTCCCATCAGGAAGAAGAATTAACCACAGGCTCAGCCTGCCCCCCGGAACCAGAACAGGGCCTGAAGCCATCCTGCGCTTTTGCGGCCAGCTCCCGAAAAAGCGAGTTGTAAAATGGAGCTTCAGGGCACTGCAATTCACAAACCTGCACAGTTATAAATGATAACTCTCGTCCACAAATATATTGAGGGAAGGCAAAGACGAGGAATTGAAATCAAGGCAGAATTGCAGGAAACAGATTTCAGGAGGTAGATTAGAATCGCCTTTAAAGCACATGAAAAGCGGCAAAACGTTGACAATGATGCCCTTGGCCAAAAAGGGCGTATGCGTTTTTTCCTGAATATATTCAGGAAAAAACGCATACGCCCTTTTTGGCCAACCAAGCAACCTGGAAAGGCAAATCAGCGCTACAAAGAAGTCTCGCTTCCCATCGGTCAAAAGGGCCATGCTGAAAAAAGTGTCAAAAAAAGAAATGCAGGACAGGCCATGGAGAAATGGGAGCCTTGCTACACTGATGGGCGGGATGTAAATTGCCAACAGCCACTCTGGAGAAGTGTACGGTGTGTCCTGAAACATCTAAAAAACACAGCTTAGAGAGCATAGGGCACTTCCACGAATGGGGGTATAAAGTGGGAAAATTAAAAATCAGCAAGATACAAGCACCCTAAAGTTTAGGGCTGCTCTGTTGACAAGGACCTCCACTTCATTCCACCTTAAATATCCCAGGAAAGCGAAAAATGGATAAAAAATTTGAGGTCCATATGTACAATGGAATAACACTCAGCCATGAAATCAATGTCATAAGGCTAGTAGCAGCATGATGAGTGGATTTAGGTACGACGATTCTAAGTGAAATAAGTCACACAGAAGAGGACACTTCTCATAAGGTGTCACTTATAGAGGGAATGTAAAAACCGTTACACTTGAACTGAATTACAAAACAGAACAGAGTCACACATGCAGAAAACACACTATGGCTGCTTAACGGGAAAGGTGAGGTGGGGTGATCCATAAAACAAGAGTTTCAAATTAGCTCAGATACCGTTCCATAAACCCAATAAGTAACAGACAAGACCTACTCCTTGCTCAGAGAACTGGACTCAACACGCCCGATTCACCGCACAAGAATATATCTGACTAGTAATAATCTTAAAACCTATGTATTGATATCTCTCTGTTAGTGTGTCAAGTGGGTGTAAAGCGGCATAAACACAGCCGTGAAAAGCAGCTAAACCCCATTATAAAAATAAATTACTTTTAAAAACCCATGAAACAAAGACAGGGAAAGAGAGAGAAATTCTTACACAATTCGTTCAGGGGCTGTGATGCAACCTGGATTGACCATATCTAGACCCACAGCTGGATGAGACATAAGGGTGGACACTCTTGGGGCTGAGAGGTTTGGTGAGGTTGGGTGAGCAAACGCAGACCATTTAAAGTAATACTGCTTGCTACCCATCGCATGGGTCCCAAATCTCCAGGTTCAAGGGCATCTTCCCACATCGAAAACATGCATGAGAAACCCAGAAGATGGTACACCGTGTGATGGGGAAAGGTTTCTAAAACGCACCTCATTTCTCATCTCCTTGTGCTCGGGTTCGCCATTCCAGCCACTTTACTAGCAATCTCCCTACTTGGAGCATCAGCACCTTTAACCTCCTGTTCCGTACAGGTTGCAATTTGTCCTGAGGATGAAAGGGAAGACGGGGAACCAATGAGAGACTAGCTCTTGGTGTTGGGACAGGCACAGGTCACTCTATTTTCCCATCAGGAAGAAGAATTAACCACAGGCTCAGCCTGCCCCCCGGAACCAGAACAGGGCCTGAAGCCATCCTGCGCTTTTGCGGCCAGCTCCCGAAAAAGCGAGTTGTAAAATGGAGCTTCAGGGCACTGCAATTCACAAACCTGCACAGTTATAAATGATAACTCTCGTCCACAAATATATTGAGGGAAGGCAAAGACGAGGAATTGAAATCAAGGCAGAATTGCAGGAAACAGATTTCAGGAGGTAGATTCGAATCGCCTTTAAAGCACATGAAAAGCGGCAAAACGTTGACAATGATGCCCTTGGCCAAAAAGGGCGTATGCGTTTTTTCCTGAATATATTCAGGAAAAAACGCATACGCCCTTTTTGGCCAACCAAGCAACATGGAAAGGCAAATCAGCGCTACAAAGAAGTCTCGCTTCCCATCGGTCAAAAGGGCCATGCTGAAAAAAGTGTCAAAACCAGAAATGCAGGACAGGCCATGGAGAAATTTGAGCCTTGCTACACTGATGGGCGGGATGTAAATTGCCAACAGCCACTCTGGAGAAGGGTACGGTGTGTCCTGAAACAGCTAGAAAACACAGCTTAGAGAGCATAGGGCACTTCCACGCATGGGGGTATAAAGTGGGAAAATTAAAAATCAGCAAGATACAAGCACCCTAAAGTTTAGGGCTGCTCTGTTGACAAGGACCTCCACTTCATTCCACCTTAAATATCCCAGGAAAGCGAAAAATGGATAAAAATTTTGAGGTCCATATGTACAATGGAATATCTCTCAGCCATGAAATCAATGTCATAAGGCTAGTAGCAGCATGATGAATGGATTTAGGTACGACGATTCTAAGTGAAATAAGTCACACAGAAAAGGACACTTCTCATAAGGTGTCACTTATAGAGGGAATGTAAAAACCGTTACACTTGAACTGAATTACAAAACAGAACAGAGTCACACATGCAGAAAACACACTATGGCTGCTTAACGGGAAAGGTGAGGTGGGGTGATCCATAAAACAAGAGTTTCAAATTAGCTCAGATACCGTTCCATAAACCCAATAAGTAACAGACAAGACCTACTCCTTGCTCAGAGAACTGGACTCAACACGCCCGATTCACCGCACAAGAATATATCTGACTAGTAATAATCTTAAAACCTATGTATTGATATCTCTCTGTTAGTGTGTCAAGTGGGTGTAAAGCGGCATAAACACAGCCGTGAAAAGCAGCTAAACCCCATTATAAAAATAAATTACTTTTAAAAACCCATGAAACAAAGACAGGGAAAGAGAGAGAAATTCTTACACAATTCGTTCAGGGGCTGTGATGCAACCTGGATTGACCATATCTAGACCCACAGCTGGATGAGACATAAGGGTGGACACTCTTGGGGCTGAGAGGTTTGGTGAGGTTGGGTGAGCAAACGCAGACCATTTAAAGTAATACTGCTTGCTACCCATCGCATGGGTCCCAAATCTCCAGGTTCAAGGGCATCTTCCCACATCGAAAACATGCATGAGAAACCCAGAAGATGGTACACCGTGTGATGGGGAAAGGTTTCTAAAACGCACCTCATTTCTCATCTCCTTGTGCTCGGGTTCGCCATTCCAGCCACTTTACTAGCAATCTCCCTACTTGGAGCATCAGCACCTTTAACCTCCTGTTCCGTACAGGTTGCAATTTGTCCTGAGGATGAAAGGGAAGACGGGGAACCAATGAGAGACTAGCTCTTGGTGTTGGGACAGGCACAGGTCACTCTATTTTCCCATCAGGAAGAAGAATTAACCACAGGCTCAGCCTGCCCCCCGGAACCAGAACAGGGCCTGAAGCCATCCTGCGCTTTTGCGGCCAGCTCCCGAAAAAGCGAGTTGTAAAATGGAGCTTCAGGGCACTGCAATTCACAAACCTGCACAGTTATAAATGATAACTCTCGTCCACAAATATATTGAGGGAAGGCAAAGACGAGGAATTGAAATCAAGGCAGAATTGCAGGAAACAGATTTCAGGAGGTAGATTCGAATCGCCTTTAAAGCACATGAAAAGCGGCAAAACGTTGACAATGATGCCCTTGGCCAAAAAGGGCGTATGCGTTTTTTCCTGAATATATTCAGGAAAAAACGCATACGCCCTTTTTGGCCAACCAAGCAACATGGAAAGGCAAATCAGCGCTACAAAGAAGTCTCGCTTCCCATCGGTCAAAAGGGCCATGCTGAAAAAAGTGTCAAAACCAGAAATGCAGGACAGGCCATGGAGAAATTTGAGCCTTGCTACACTGATGGGCGGGATGTAAATTGCCAACAGCCACTCTGGAGAAGGGTACGGTGTGTCCTGAAACAGCTAGAAAACACAGCTTAGAGAGCATAGGGCACTTCCACGCATGGGGGTATAAAGTGGGAAAATTAAAAATCAGCAAGATACAAGCACCCTAAAGTTTAGGGCTGCTCTGTTGACAAGGACCTCCACTTCATTCCACCTTAAATATCCCAGGAAAGCGAAAAATGGATAAAAATTTTGAGGTCCATATGTACAATGGAATATCTCTCAGCCATGAAATCAATGTCATAAGGCTAGTAGCAGCATGATGAATGGATTTAGGTACGACGATTCTAAGTGAAATAAGTCACACAGAAAAGGACACTTCTCATAAGGTGTCACTTATAGAGGGAATGTAAAAACCGTTACACTTGAACTGAATTACAAAACAGAACAGAGTCACACATGCAGAAAACACACTATGGCTGCTTAACGGGAAAGGTGAGGTGGGGTGATCCATAAAACAAGAGTTTCAAATTAGCTCGGATACCATTCCATAAACCCAATATGTAACAGACAAGACCTACTCCTTGCTCAGAGAACTGGACTCAACAGGCCCGATTCACCGCACAAGAATATATCTGACTAGTAATAATCTTAAAACCTATGTATTGATATCTCTCTGTTAGTGTGTCAAGTGGGTGTAAAGCGGCATAAACACAGCCGTGAAAAGCAGCTAAACCCCATTATAAAAATAAATTACTTTTAAAAACCCATGAAACAAAGACAGTGAAAGAGAGAGAAATTCTTACACAATTCGTTCAGGGTCTGTGATGCAACCTGGATTGACCATATGTAGACCCACAGCTGGATGAGACATAAGGGTGGACACTCTTGGGGCTGAGAGGTTTGGTGAGGTTGGGTGAGCAAACGCAGACCCTTTAAAGTAATACTGTGTGCTACCCATCGCATGGGTCCCAAATCTCCAGGTTGAAGGGCATCTTCCTACATCGAAAACATGCATGAGAAACCCAGAAGATGGTACACCGTGTGATGGGGAATGGTTTCTAAAACGCACCTCATTTCTCATCTCCTTGTGCTCGGGTTCGCCATTCCAGCCACTTTACTAGCAATCTCCCTACTTGGAGCATCAGCACCTTTAACCTCCTGTTCCGTACAGGTTGCAATTTGTCCTGAGGATGAACGGGAAGACGGGGAACCAATGAGAGACTAGCTCTTGGTGTTGGGACAGGCACAGGTCACTCTATTTTCCCATCAGGAAGAAGAATTAACCACAGGCTCAGCCTGCCCCCCGGAACCAGAACAGGGCCTGAAGCCATCCTGCGCTTTTGCGGCCAACTCCAAAAAAGGCGAGTTGTAAAATGGAGCTTCAGGGCACTGCAATTCACAAATCTGCAGAGTTATAAATGATAACTCTCGTCCACAAATATATTGAGGGACGGCAAAGACGAGGAATTGAAATCAAGGCAGAATTGCAGGAAACAGATTTCAGGAGGTAGATTCGAATCGCCTTTAAAGCACATGAAAAGCGGCAAAACGTTGACAATGATGCCCTTGGCCAAAAAGGGCGTATGCGTTTTTTCCTGAATATATTCAGGAAAAAACGCATACGCCCTTTTTGGCCAACCAAGCAACCTGGAAAGGCAAATCAGCGCTACAAAGAAGTCTCGCTTCCCATCGGTCAAAAGGGCCATGCTGAAAAAAGTGTCAAAACCAGAAATGCAGGACAGGCCATGGAGAAATTTGAGCCTTGCTACACTGATGGGCGGGATGTAAATTGCCAACAGCCACTCTGGAGAAGTGTACGGTGTGTCCTGAAACATCTAAAAAGCAAAGCTTAGAGAGCATAGGGCACTTCCACGCATGGGGATATAAAGTGGGAAAATTAAAAATTAGCAAGACACAAGCACCCCAAAGTTTAGGGCTGCTCTCTTGACAAGGACCTCCACTTCATTCCACCTTAAATATCCCAGGAAAGCGAAAAATGGATAAAAAATTTGAGGTCCATATGTACAATGGAATATCACTCAGCCATGAAATCAATGTCATAAGGCTAGTAGCAGCATGATGAGTGGATTTAGGTAGGACGATTCTAAGTGAAATAAGTCACACAGAAAAGGACACTTCTCATAAGGTGTCACTTATAGAGGGAATGTAAAAACCGTTACACTTGAATTGAATTACAAAACAGAACAGAGTCACACATGCAGAAAACACACTATGGCTGCTTAACGGGAAAGGTTAGGTGGGGTGATCCATAAAACAAGAGTTTCAAATTAGCTCAGATACCATTCCATAAACCCAATAAGTAACAGACAAGACCTACTCCTTGCTCAGAGAACTGGACTCAACACGCCCGATTCACCGCACAAGAATATATCTGACTAGTAATAATCTTAAAACCTATGTATTGATATCTCTCTGTTAGTGTGTCAAGTGGGTGTAAAGCGGCATAAACACAGCCGTGAAAAGCAGCTAAACCCCATTATAAAAATAAATTACTTTTAAAAACCCATGAAACAAAGACAGGGAAAGAGAGAGAAATTCTTACACAATTCGTTCAGGGGCTGTGATGCAACCTGGATTGACCATATCTAGACCCACAGCTGGATGAGACATAAGGGTGGACACTCTTGGGGCTGAGAGGTTTGGTGAGGTTGGGTGAGCAAACGCAGACCATTTAAAGTAATACTGCTTGCTACCCATCGCATGGGTCCCAAATCTCCAGGTTGAAGGGCATCTTCCTACATCGAAAACATGCATGAGAAACCCAGAAGATGGTACACCGTGTGATGGGGAATGGTTTCTAAAACGCACCTCATTTCTCATCTCCTTGTGCTCGGGTTCGCCATTCCAGCCACTTTACTAGCAATCTCCCTACTTGGAGCATCAGCACCTTTAACCTCCTGTTCCGTACAGGTTGCAATTTGTCCTGAGGATGAAAGGGAAGACGGGGAACCAATGAGAGACTAGCTCTTGGTGTTGGGACAGGCACAGGTCACTCTATTTTCCCATCAGGAAGAAGAATTAACCACAGGCTCAGCCTGCCCCCCGGAACCAGAACAGGGCCTGAAGCCATCCTGCACTTTTGCGGCCAACTCCAAAAAAGGCGAGTTGTAAAATGGAGCTTCAGGGCACTGCAATTCACAAATCTGCAGAGTTATAAATGATAACTCTCGTCCACAAATATATTGAGGGACGGCAAAGACGAGGAATTGAAATCAAGGCAGAATTTCAGGAAACAGATTTCAGGAGGTAGATTCGAATCGCCTTTAAAGCACATGAAAAGCGGCAAAACGTTGACAATGATGCCCTTGGCCAAAAAGGGCGTATTCGTTTTTTCCTGAATATATTCAGGAAAAAACGCATACGCCCTTTTTGGCCAACCAAGCAACCTGGAAAGGCAAATCAGCGCTACAAAGAAGTCTCGCTTCCCATCGGTCAAAAGGGCCATGCTGAAAAAAGTGTCAAAACCAGAAATGCAGGACAGGCCATGGAGAAATTTGAGCCTTGCTACACTGATGGGCGGGATGTAAATTGCCAACAGCCACTCTGGAGAAGTGTACGGTGTGTCCTGAAACATCTAAAAAGCAAAGCTTAGAGAGCATAGGGCACTTCCACGCATGGGGATATAAAGTGGGAAAATTAAAAATTAGCAAGACACAAGCACCCCAAAGTTTAGGGCTGCTCTCTTGACAAGGACCTCCACTTCATTCCACCTTAAATATCCCAGGAAAGCGAAAAATGGATAAAAAATTTGAGGTCCATATGTACAATGGAATATCACTCAGCCATGAAATCAATGTCATAAGGCTAGTAGCAGCATGATGAGTGGATTTAGGTAGGACGATTCTAAGTGAAATAAGTCACACAGAAAAGGACACTTCTCATAAGGTGTCACTTATAGAGGGAATGTAAAAACCGTTACACTTGAATTGAATTACAAAACAGAACAGAGTCACACATGCAGAAAACACACTATGGCTGCTTAACGGGAAAGGTGAGGTGGGGTGATCCATAAAACAAGAGTTTCAAATTAGCTCAGATACCGTTCCATAAACCCAATAAGTAACAGACAAGACCTACTCCTTGCTCAGAGAACTGGACTCAACACGCCCGATTCACCGCACAAGAATATATCTGACTAGTAATAATCTTAAAACCTATGTATTGATATCTCTCTGTTAGTGTGTCAAGTGGGTGTAAAGCGGCATAAACACAGCCGTGAAAAGCAGCTAAACCCCATTATAAAAATAAATTACTTTTAAAAACCCATGAAACAAAGACAGGGAAAGAGAGAGAAATTCTTACACAATTCGTTCAGGGGCTGTGATGCAACCTGGATTGACCATATCTAGACCCACAGCTGGATGAGACATAAGGGTGGACACTCTTGGGGCTGAGAGGTTTGGTGAGGTTGGGTGAGCAAACGCAGACCATTTAAAGTAATACTGCTTGCTACCCATCGCATGGGTCCCAAATCTCCAGGTTCAAGGGCATCTTCCCACATCGAAAACATGCATGAGAAACCCAGAAGATGGTACACCGTGTGATGGGGAATGGTTTCTAAAACGCACCTCATTTCTCATCTCCTTGTGCTCGGGTTCGCCATTCCAGCCACTTTACTAGCAATCTCCCTACTTGGAGCATCAGCACCTTTAACCTCCTGTTCCGTACAGGTTGCAATTTGTCCTGAGGATGAAAGGGAAGACGGGGAACCAATGAGAGACTAGCTCTTGGTGTTGGGACAGGCACAGGTCACTCTATTTTCCCATCAGGAAGAAGAATTAACCACAGGCTCAGCCTGCCCCCCGGAACCAGAACAGGGCCTGAAGCCATCCTGCACTTTTGCGGCCAACTCCAAAAAAGGCGAGTTGTAAAATGGAGCTTCAGGGCACTGCAATTCACAAATCTGCAGAGTTATAAATGATAACTCTCGTCCACAAATATATTGAGGGACGGCAAAGACGAGGAATTGAAATCAAGGCAGAATTTCAGGAAACAGATTTCAGGAGGTAGATTCGAATCGCCTTTAAAGCACATGAAAAGCGGCAAAACGTTGACAATGATGCCCTTGGCCAAAAAGGGCGTATTCGTTTTTTCCTGAATATATTCAGGAAAAAACGCATACGCCCTTTTTGGCCAACCAAGCAACCTGGAAAGGCAAATCAGCGCTACAAAGAAGTCTCGCTTCCCATCGGTCAAAAGGGCCATGCTGAAAAAAGTGTCAAAACCAGAAATGCAGGACAGGCCATGGAGAAATTTGAGCCTTGCTACACTGATGGGCGGGATGTAAATTGCCAACAGCCACTCTGGAGAAGTGTACGGTGTGTCCTGAAACATCTAAAAAGCAAAGCTTAGAGAGCATAGGGCACTTCCACGCATGGGGATATAAAGTGGGAAAATTAAAAATTAGCAAGACACAAGCACCCCAAAGTTTAGGGCTGCTCTCTTGACAAGGACCTCCACTTCATTCCACCTTAAATATCCCAGGAAAGCGAAAAATGGATAAAAAATTTGAGGTCCATATGTACAATGGAATATCACTCAGCCATGAAATCAATGTCATAAGGCTAGTAGCAGCATGATGAGTGGATTTAGGTAGGACGATTCTAAGTGAAATAAGTCACACAGAAAAGGACACTTCTCATAAGGTGTCACTTATAGAGGGAATGTAAAAACCGTTACACTTGAATTGAATTACAAAACAGAACAGAGTCACACATGCAGAAAACACACTATGGCTGCTTAACGGGAAAGGTGAGGTGGGGTGATCCATAAAACAAGAGTTTCAAATTAGCTCAGATACCGTTCCATAAACCCAATAAGTAACAGACAAGACCTACTCCTTGCTCAGAGAACTGGACTCAACACGCCCGATTCACCGCACAAGAATATATCTGACTAGTAATAATCTTAAAACCTATGTATTGATATCTCTCTGTTAGTGTGTCAAGTGGGTGTAAAGCGGCATAAACACAGCCGTGAAAAGCAGCTAAACCCCATTATAAAAATAAATTACTTTTAAAAACCCATGAAACAAAGACAGGGAAAGAGAGAGAAATTCTTACACAATTCGTTCAGGGGCTGTGATGCAACCTGGATTGACCATATCTAGACCCACAGCTGGATGAGACATAAGGGTGGACACTCTTGGGGCTGAGAGGTTTGGTGAGGTTGGGTGAGCAAACGCAGACCATTTAAAGTAATACTGCTTGCTACCCATCGCATGGGTCCCAAATCTCCAGGTTCAAGGGCATCTTCCCACATCGAAAACATGCATGAGAAACCCAGAAGATGGTACACCGTGTGATGGGGAAAGGTTTCTAAAACGCACCTCATTTCTCATCTCCTTGTGCTCCAGTTCGCCATTCCAGCCACTTTACTAGCAATCTCCCTACTTGGAGCATCAGCACCTTTAACCTCCTGTTCCGTACAGGTTGCAATTTGTCCTGAGGATGAACGGGAAGACGGGGAACCAATGAGAGACTAGCTCTTGGTGTTGGGACAGGCACAGGTCACTCTATTTTCCCATCAGGAAGAAGAATTAACCACAGGCTCAGCCTGCCCCCCGGAACCAGAACAGGGCCTGAAGCCATCCTGCGCTTTTGCGGCCAACTCCAAAAAAGGCGAGTTGTAAAATGGAGCTTCAGGGCACTGCAATTCACAAATCTGCAGAGTTATAAATGATAACTCTCGTCCACAAATATATTGAGGGAAGGCAAAGACGAGGAATTGAAATCAAGGCAGAATTGCAGGAAACAGATTTCAGGAGGTAGATTCGAATCGCCTTTAAAGCACATGAAAAGCGGCAAAACGTTGACAATGATGCCCTTGGCCAAAAAGGGCGTATGCGTTTTTTCCTGAATATATTCAGGAAAAAACGCATACGCCCTTTTTGGCCAACCAAGCAACCTGGAAAGGCAAATCAGCGCTACAAAGAAGTCTCGCTTCCCATCGGTCAAAAGGGCCATGCTGAAAAAAGTGTCAAAAAAAGAAATGCAGGACAGGCCATGGAGAAATGGGAGCCTTGCTACACTGATGGGCGGGATGTAAATTGCCAACAGCCACTCTGGAGAAGTGTACGGTGTGTCCTGAAACATCTAAAAAGCAAAGCTTAGAGAGCATAGGGCACCTCCACGCATGGGGATATAAAGTGGGAAATTAAAAATTAGCAAGACACAAGCACCCCAAAGTTTAGGGCTGCTCTGTTGACAAGGACCTCCACTTCATTCCACCTTAAATATCCCAGGAAAGCGAAAAATGGATAAAAAATTTGAGGTCCATATGTACAATGGAATATCACTCAGCCATGAAATCAATGTCATAAGGCTAGTAGCAGCATGATGAGTGGATTTAGGTAGGACGATTCTAAGTGAAATAAGTCACACAGAAAAGGACACTTCTCATAAGGTGTCACTTATAGAGGGAATGTAAAAACCGTTACACTTGAATTGAATTACAAAACAGAACAGAGTCACACATGCAGAAAACACACTATGGCTGCTTAACGGGAAAGGTGAGGTGGGGTGATCCATAAAACAAGAGTTTCAAATTAGCTCAGATACCGTTCCATAAACCCAATAAGTAACAGACAAGACCTACTCCTTGCTCAGAGAACTGGACTCAACACGCCCGATTCACCGCACAAGAATATATCTGACTAGTAATAATCTTAAAACCTATGTATTGATATCTCTCTGTTAGTGTGTCAAGTGGGTGTAAAGCGGCATAAACACAGCCGTGAAAAGCAGCTAAACCCCATTATAAAAATAAATTACTTTTAAAAACCCATGAAACAAAGACAGGGAAAGAGAGAGAAATTCTTACACAATTCGTTCAGGGGCTGTGATGCAACCTGGATTGACCATATCTAGACCCACAGCTGGATGAGACATAAGGGTGGACACTCTTGGGGCTGAGAGGTTTGGTGAGGTTGGGTGAGCAAACGCAGACCATTTAAAGTAATACTGCTTGCTACCCATCGCATGGGTCCCAAATCTCCAGGTTCAAGGGCATCTTCCCACATCGAAAACATGCATGAGAAACCCAGAAGATGGTACACCGTGTGATGGGGAAAGGTTTCTAAAACGCACCTCATTTCTCATCTCCTTGTGCTCGGGTTCGCCATTCCAGCCACTTTACTAGCAATCTCCCTACTTGGAGCATCAGCACCTTTAACCTCCTGTTCCGTACAGGTTGCAATTTGTCCTGAGGATGAAAGGGAAGACCGGGAACCAATGAGAGACTAGCTCTTGGTGTTGGGACAGGCACAGGTCACTCTATTTTCCCATCAGGAAGAAGAATTAACCACAGGCTCAGCCTGCCCCCCGGAACCAGAACGGGGCCTGAAGCCATCCTGCGCTTTTGCGGCCAGCTCCCGAAAAAGCGAGTTGTAAAATGGAGCTTCAGGGCAGTGCAATTCACAAACCTGCACAGTTATAAATGATAACTCTCGTCCACAAATATATTGAGGGAAGGCAAAGACGAGGAATTGAAATCAAGGCAGAATTGCAGGAAACAGATTTCAGGAGGTAGATTCGAATCGCCTTTAAAGCACATGAAAAGCGGCAAAACGTTGACAATGATGCCCTTGGCCAAAAAGGGCGTATGCGTTTTTTCCTGAATATATTCAGGAAAAAACGCATACGCCCTTTTTGGCCAACCAAGCAACCTGGAAAGGCAAATCAGCGCTACAAAGAAGTCTCGCTTCCCATCGGTCAAAAGGGCCATGCTGAAAAAAGTGTCAAAAAAAGAAATGCAGGACAGGCCATGGAGAAATGGGAGCCTTGCTACACTGATGGGCGGGATGTAAATTGCCAACAGCCACTCTGGAGAAGTGTACGGTGTGTCCTGAAACATCTAAAAAGCAAAGCTTAGAGAGCATAGGGCACCTCCACGCATGGGGATATAAAGTGGGAAAATTAAAAATTAGCAAGACACAAGCACCCCAAAGTTTAGGGCTGCTCTGTTGACAAGGACCTCCACTTCATTCCACCTTAAATATCCCAGGAAAGCGAAAAATGGATAAAAAATTTGAGGTCCATATGTACAATGGAATATCACTCAGCCATGAAATCAATGTCATAAGGCTAGTAGCAGCATGATGAGTGGATTTAGGTACGACGATTCTAAGTGAAATAAGTCACACAGAAAAGGACACTTCTCATAAGGTGTCACTTATAGAGGGAATGTAAAAACCGTTACACTTGAATTGAATTACAAAACAGAACAGAGTCACACATGCAGAAAACACACTATGGCTGCTTAACGGGAAAGGTGAGGTGGGGTGATCCATAAAACAAGAGTTTCAAATTAGCTCAGATACCGTTCCATAAACCCAATAAGTAACAGACAAGACCTACTCCTTGCTCAGAGAACTGGACTCAACACGCCCGATTCACCGCACAAGAATATATCTGACTAGTAATAATCTTAAAACCTATGTATTGATATCTCTCTGTTAGTGTGTCAAGTGGGTGTAAAGCGGCATAAACACAGCCGTGAAAAGCAGCTAAACCCCATTATAAAAATAAATTACTTTTAAAAACCCATGAAACAAAGACAGGGAAAGAGAGAGAAATTCTTACACAATTCGTTCAGGGGCTGTGATGCAACCTGGATTGACCATATCTAGACCCACAGCTGGATGAGACATAAGGGTGGACACTCTTGGGGCTGAGAGGTTTGGTGAGGTTGGGTGAGCAAACGCAGACCATTTAAAGTAATACTGCTTGCTACCCATCGCATGGGTCCCAAATCTCCAGGTTCAAGGGCATCTTCCCACATCGAAAACATGCATGAGAAACCCAGAAGATGGTACACCATGTGATGGGGAAAGGTTTCTAAAACGCACCTCATTTCTCATCTCCTTGTGCTCGGGTTCGCCATTCCAGCCACTTTACTAGCAATCTCCCTACTTGGAGCATCAGCACCTTTAACCTCCTGTTCCGTACAGGTTGCAATTTGTCCTGAGGATGAAAGGGAAGACGGGGAACCAATGAGAGACTAGCTCTTGGTGTTGGGACAGGCACAGGTCACTCTATTTTCCCATCAGGAAGAAGAATTAACCACAGGCTCAGCCTGCCCCCCGGAACCAGAACAGGGCCTGAAGCCATCCTGCGCTTTTGCGGCCAACTCCAAAAAAAGCGAGTTGTAAAATGGAGCTTCAGGGCACTGCAATTCACAAATCTGCAGAGTTATAAATGATAACTCTCGTCCACAAATATATTGAGGGAAGGCAAAGACGAGGAATTGAAATCAAGGCAGAATTGCAGGAAACAGATTTCAGGAGGTAGATTCGAATCGCCTTTAAAGCACATGAAAAGCGGCAAAACGTTGACAATGATGCCCTTGGCCAAAAAGGGCGTATGCGTTTTTTCCTGAATATATTCAGGAAAAAACGCATACGCCCTTTTTGGCCAACCAAGCAACCTGGAAAGGCAAATCAGCGCTACAAAGAAGTCTCGCTTCCCATCGGTCAAAAGGGCCATGCTGAAAAAAGTGTCAAAAAAGAAATGCAGGACAGGCCATGGAGAAATGGGAGCCTTGCTACACTGATGGGCGGGATGTAAATTGCCAACAGCCACTCTGGAGAAGTGTACGGTGTGTCCTGAAACATCTAAAAAGCAAAGCTTAGAGAGCATAGGGCACTTCCACGCATGGGGATATAAAGTGGGAAAATTAAAAATTAGCAAGACACAAGCACCCCAAAGTTTAGGGCTGCTCTGTTGACAAGGACCTCCACTTCATTCCATCTTAAATATCCCAGGAAAGCGAAAAATGGATAAAAAATTTGAGGTCCATATGTACAATAGAATATCACTCAGCCACGAAATCAATGTCATAAGGCTAGTAGCAGCATGATGAGTGGATTTAGGTACGACGATTCTAAGTGAAATAAGTCACACAGAAAAGGACACTTCTCATAAGGTGTCACTTATAGAGGGAATGTAAAAACCGTTACACTTGAACTGAATTACAAAACAGAACAGAGTCACACATGCAGAAAACACACTATGGCTGCTTAACGGGAAAGGTGAGGTGGGGTGATCCATAAAACAAGAGTTTCAAATTAGCTCAGATACCGTTCCATAAACCCAATAAGTCACAGACAAGACCTACTCCTTGCTCAGAGAACTGGACTCAACACGCCCGATTCACCGCACAAGAATATATCTGACTAGTAATAATCTTAAAACCTATGTATTGATATCTCTCTGTTAGTGTGTCAAGTGGGTGTAAAGCGGCATAAACACAGCCGTGAAAAGTAGCTAAACCCCATTATAAAAATAAATTACTTTTAAAAACCCATGAAACGAAGACAGGGAAAGAGAGAGAAATTCTTACACAATTCGTTCAGGGGCTGTGATGCAACCTGGATTGACCATATCTAGACCCACAGCTGGATGAGACAGAAGGGTGGACACTCTTGGGGCTGAGAGGTTTGGTGAGGTTGGGTGAGCAAACGCAGACCATTTAAAGTAATACTGCTTGCTACCCATCGCATGGGTCCCAAATCTCCAGGTTCAAGGGCATCTTCCCACATCGAAAACATGCATGAGAAACCCAGAAGATGGTACACCGTGTGATGGGGAAAGGTTTCTAAAACGAACCTCATTTCTCATCTCCTTGTGCTCGGGTTCGCCATTCCAGCCACTTTACTAGCAATCTCCCTACTTGGAGCATCAGCACCTTTAACCTCCTGTTCCGTACAGGTTGCAATTTGTCCTGAGGATGAACGGGAAGACGGGGAACCAATGAGAGACTAGCTCTTGGTGTTTGGACAGGCACAGGTCACTCTATTTTCCCATCAGGAAGAAGAATTAACCACAGGCTCAGCCTGCCCCCCGGAACCAGAACAGGGCCTGAAGCCATCCTGCGCTTTTGCGGCCAGCTCCCGAAAAAGCGAGTTGTAAAATGGAGCTTCAGGGCACTGCAATTCACAAACCTGCACAGTTATAAATGATAACTCTCGTCCACAAATATATTGAGGGAAGGCAAAGACGAGGAATTGAAATCAAGGCAGAATTGCAGGAAACAGATTTCAGGAGGTAGATTCGAATCGCCTTTAAAGCACATGAAAAGCGGCAAAACGTTGACAATGATGCCCTTGGCCAAAAAGGGCGTATGCGTTTTTTCCTGAATATATTCAGGAAAAAACGCATACGCCCTTTTTGGCCAACCAAGCAACATGGAAAGGCAAATCAGCGCTACAAAGAAGTCTCGCTTACCATCGGTCAAAAGGGCCATGCTGAAAAAAGTGTCAAAAAAAGAAATGCAGGACAGGCCATGGAGAAATTTGAGCCTTGCTACACTGATGGGCGGGATGTAAATTGCCAACAGCCACTCTGGAGAAGGGTACGGTGTGTCCTGAAACAGCTAGAAAACACAGCTTAGAGAGCATAGGGCACTTCCACGCATGGGGGTATAAAGTGGGAAAATTAAAAATCAGCAAGATACAAGCACCCTAAAGTTTAGGGCTGCTCTGTTGACAAGGACCTCCACTTCATTCCACCTTAAATATCCCAGGAAAGCGAAAAATGGATAAAAAATTTGAGGTCCATATGTACAATGGAATATCTCTCAGCCATGAAATCAATGTCATAAGGCTAGTAGCAGCATGATGAATGGATTTAGGTACGACGATTCTAAGTGAAATAAGTCACACAGAAAAGGACACTTCTCATAAGGTGTCACTTATAGAGGGAATGTAAAAACCGTTACACTTGAACTGAATTACAAAACAGAACAGAGTCACACATGCAGAAAACACACTATGGCTGCTTAACGGGAAAGGTGAGGTGGGGTGATCCATAAAACAAGAGTTTCAAATTAGCTCAGATACCATTCCATAAACCCAATATGTAACAGACAAGACCTACTCCTTGCTCAGAGAACTGGACTCAACAGGCCCGATTCACCGCACAAGAATATATCTGACTAGTAATAATCTTAAAACCTATGTATTGATATCTCTCTGTTAGTGTGTCAAGTGGGTGTAAAGCGGCATAAACACAGCCGTGAAAAGCAGCTAAACCCCATTATAAAAATAAATTACTTTTAAAAACCCATGAAACAAAGACAGTGAAAGAGAGAGAAATTCTTACACAATTCGTTCAGGGTCTGTGATGCAACCTGGATTGACCATATGTAGACCCACAGCTGGATGAGACATAAGGGTGGACACTCTTGGGGCTGAGAGGTTTGGTGAGGTTGGGTGAGCAAACGCAGACCCTTTAAAGTAATACTGTGTGCTACCCATCGCATGGGTCCCAAATCTCCAGGTTGAAGGGCATCTTCCTACATCGAAAACATGCATGAGAAACCCAGAAGATGGTACACCGTGTGATGGGGAATGGTTTCTAAAACGCACCTCATTTCTCATCTCCTTGTGCTCGGGTTCGCCATTCCAGCCACTTTACTAGCAATCTCCCTACTTGGAGCATCAGCACCTTTAACCTCCTGTTCCGTACAGGTTGCAATTTGTCCTGAGGATGAACGGGAAGACGGGGAACCAATGAGAGACTAGCTCTTGGTGTTGGGACAGGCACAGGTCACTCTATTTTCCCATCAGGAAGAAGAATTAACCACAGGCTCAGCCTGCCCCCCGGAACCAGAACAGGGCCTGAAGCCATCCTGCGCTTTTGCGGCCAACTCCAAAAAAGGCGAGTTGTAAAATGGAGCTTCAGGGCACTGCAATTCACAAATCTGCAGAGTTATAAATGATAACTCTCGTCCACAAATATATTGAGGGACGGCAAAGACGAGGAATTGAAATCAAGGCAGAATTGCAGGAAACAGATTTCAGGAGGTAGATTCGAATCGCCTTTAAAGCACATGAAAAGCGGCAAAACGTTGACAATGATGCCCTTGGCCAAAAAGGGCGTATGCGTTTTTTCCTGAATATATTCAGGAAAAAACGCATACGCCCTTTTTGGCCAACCAAGCAACCTGGAAAGGCAAATCAGCGCTACAAAGAAGTCTCGCTTCCCATCGGTCAAAAGGGCCATGCTGAAAAAAGTGTCAAAACCAGAAATGCAGGACAGGCCATGGAGAAATTTGAGCCTTGCTACACTGATGGGCGGGATGTAAATTGCCAACAGCCACTCTGGAGAAGTGTACGGTGTGTCCTGAAACATCTAAAAAGCAAAGCTTAGAGAGCATAGGGCACTTCCACGCATGGGGATATAAAGTGGGAAAATTAAAAATTAGCAAGACACAAGCACCCCAAAGTTTAGGGCTGCTCTCTTGACAAGGACCTCCACTTCATTCCACCTTAAATATCCCAGGAAAGCGAAAAATGGATAAAAAATTTGAGGTCCATATGTACAATGGAATATCACTCAGCCATGAAATCAATGTCATAAGGCTAGTAGCAGCATGATGAGTGGATTTAGGTAGGACGATTCTAAGTGAAATAAGTCACACAGAAAAGGACACTTCTCATAAGGTGTCACTTATAGAGGGAATGTAAAAACCGTTACACTTGAATTGAATTACAAAACAGAACAGAGTCACACATGCAGAAAACACACTATGGCTGCTTAACGGGAAAGGTTAGGTGGGGTGATCCATAAAACAAGAGTTTCAAATTAGCTCAGATACCATTCCATAAACCCAATAAGTAACAGACAAGACCTACTCCTTGCTCAGAGAACTGGACTCAACACGCCCGATTCACCGCACAAGAATATATCTGACTAGTAATAATCTTAAAGCCTATGTATTGATATCTCTCTGTTAGTGTGTCAAGTGGGTGTAAAGCGGCATAAACACAGCCGTGAAAAGCAGCTAAACCCCATTATAAAAATAAATTACTTTTAAAAACCCATGAAACAAAGACAGGGAAAGAGAGAGAAATTCTTACACAATTCGTTCAGGGGCTGTGATGCAACCTGGATTGACCATATCTAGACCCACAGCTGGATGAGACATAAGGGTGGACACTCTTGGGGCTGAGAGGTTTGGTGAGGTTGGGTGAGCAAACGCAGACCATTTAAAGTAATACTGCTTGCTACCCATCGCATGGGTCCCAAATCTCCAGGTTGAAGGGCATCTTCCTACATCGAAAACATGCATGAGAAACCCAGAAGATGGTACACCGTGTGATGGGGAATGGTTTCTAAAACGCACCTCATTTCTCATCTCCTTGTGCTCGGGTTCGCCATTCCAGCCACTTTACTAGCAATCTCCCTACTTGGAGCATCAGCACCTTTAACCTCCTGTTCCGTACAGGTTGCAATTTGTCCTGAGGATGAACGGGAAGACGGGGAACCAATGAGAGACTAGCTCTTGGTGTTGGGACAGGCACAGGTCACTCTATTTTCCCATCAGGAAGAAGAATTAACCACAGGCTCAGCCTGCCCCCCGGAACCAGAACAGGGCCTGAAGCCATCCTGCGCTTTTGCGGCCAACTCCAAAAAAGGCGAGTTGTAAAATGGAGCTTCAGGGCACTGCAATTCACAAATCTGCAGAGTTATAAATGATAACTCTCGTCCACAAATATATTGAGGGACGGCAAAGACGAGGAATTGAAATCAAGGCAGAATTTCAGGAAACAGATTTCAGGAGGTAGATTCGAATCGCCTTTAAAGCACATGAAAAGCGGCAAAACGTTGACAATGATGCCCTTGGCCAAAAAGGGCGTATGCGTTTTTTCCTGAATATATTCAGGAAAAAACGCATACGCCCTTTTTGGCCAACCAAGCAACCTGGAAAGGCAAATCAGCGCTACAAAGAAGTCTCGCTTCCCATCGGTCAAAAGGGCCATGCTGAAAAAAGTGTCAAAACCAGAAATGCAGGACAGGCCATGGAGAAATTTGAGCCTTGCTACACTGATGGGCGGGATGTAAATTGCCAACAGCCACTCTGGAGAAGTGTACGGTGTGTCCTGAAACATCTAAAAAGCAAAGCTTAGAGAGCATAGGGCACTTCCACGCATGGGGATATAAAGTGGGAAAATTAAAAATTAGCAAGACACAAGCACCCCAAAGTTTAGGGCTGCTCTCTTGACAAGGACCTCCACTTCATTCCACCTTAAATATCCCAGGAAAGCGAAAAATGGATAAAAAATTTGAGGTCCATATGTACAATGGAATATCACTCAGCCATGAAATCAATGTCATAAGGCTAGTAGCAGCATGATGAGTGGATTTAGGTACGACGATTCTAAGTGAAATAAGTCACACAGAAAAGGACACTTCTCATAAGGTGTCACTTATAGAGGGAATGTAAAAACCGTTACACTTGAATTGAATTACAAAACAGAACAGAGTCACACATGCAGAAAACACACTATGGCTGCTTAACGGGAAAGGTGAGGTGGGGTGATCCATAAAACAAGAGTTTCAAATTAGCTCAGATACCGTTCCATAAACCCAATAAGTAACAGAGAAGACCTACTCCTTGCTCAGAGAACTGGACTCAACACGCCCGATTCACCGCACAAGAATATATCTGACTAGTAATAATCTTAAAACCTATGTATTGATATCTCTCTGTTAGTGTGTCAAGTGGGTGTAAAGCGGCATAAACACAGCCGTGAAAAGCAGCTAAACCCCATTATAAAAATAAATTACTTTTAAAAACCCATGAAACAAAGACAGGGAAAGAGAGAGAAATTCTTACACAATTCGTTCAGGGGCTGTGATGCAACCTGGATTGACCATATCTAGACCCACAGCTGGATGAGACATAAGGGTGGACACTCTTGGGGCTGAGAGGTTTGGTGAGGTTGGGTGAGCAAACGCAGACCATTTAAAGTAATACTGCTTGCTACCCATCGCATGGGTCCCAAATCTCCAGGTTCAAGGGCATCTTCCCACATCGAAAACATGCATGAGAAACCCAGAAGATGGTACACCGTGTGATGGGGAAAGGTTTCTAAAACGCACCTCATTTCTCATCTCCTTGTGCTCCAGTTCGCCATTCCAGCCACTTTACTAGCAATCTCCCTACTTGGAGCATCAGCACCTTTAACCTCCTGTTCCGTACAGGTTGCAATTTGTCCTGAGGATGAACGGGAAGACGGGGAACCAATGAGAGACTAGCTCTTGGTGTTGGGACAGGCACAGGTCACTCTATTTCCCCATCAGGAAGAAGAATTAACCACAGGCTCAGCCTGCCCCCCGGAACCAGAACAGGGCCTGAAGCCATCCTGCGCTTTTGCGGCCAACTCCAAAAAAGGCGAGTTGTAAAATGGAGCTTCAGGGCACTGCAATTCACAAATCTGCAGAGTTATAAATGATAACTCTCGTCCACAAATATATTGAGGGAAGGCAAAGACGAGGAATTGAAATCAAGGCAGAATTGCAGGAAACAGATTTCAGGAGGTAGATTCGAATCGCCTTTAAAGCACATGAAAAGCGGCAAAACGTTGACAATGATGCCCTTGGCCAAAAAGGGCGTATGCGTTTTTTCCTGAATATATTCAGGAAAAAACGCATACGCCCTTTTTGGCCAACCAAGCAACCTGGAAAGGCAAATCAGCGCTACAAAGAAGTCTCGCTTCCCATCGGTCAAAAGGGCCATGCTGAAAAAAGTGTCAAAAAAAGAAATGCAGGACAGGCCATGGAGAAATGGGAGCCTTGCTACACTGATGGGCGGGATGTAAATTGCCAACAGCCACTCTGGAGAAGTGTACGGTGTGTCCTGAAACATCTAAAAAGCAAAGCTTAGAGAGCATAGGGCACCTCCACGCATGGGGATATAAAGTGGGAAAATTAAAAATTAGCAAGACACAAGCACCCCAAAGTTTAGGGCTGCTCTGTTGACAAGGACCTCCACTTCATTCCACCTTAAATATCCCAGGAAAGCGAAAAATGGATAAAAAATTTGAGGTCCATATGTACAATGGAATATCACTCAGCCATGAAATCAATGTCATAAGGCTAGTAGCAGCATGATGAGTGGATTTAGGTACGACGATTCTAAGTGAAATAAGTCACACAGAAAAGGACACTTCTCATAAGGTGTCACTTATAGAGGGAATGTAAAAACCGTTACACTTGAACTGAATTACAAAACAGAACAGAGTCACACATGCAGAAAACACACTATGGCTGCTTAACGGGAAAGGTGAGGTGGGGTGATCCATAAAACAAGAGTTTCAAATTAGCTCGGATACCATTCCATAAACCCAATATGTAACAGACAAGACCTACTCCTTGCTCAGAGAACTGGACTCAACAGGCCCGATTCACCGCACAAGAATATATCTGACTAGTAATAATCTTAAAACCTATGTATTGATATCTCTCTGTTAGTGTGTCAAGTGGGTGTAAAGCGGCATAAACACAGCCGTGAAAAGCAGCTAAACCCCATTATAAAAATAAATTACTTTTAAAAACCCATGAAACAAAGACAGTGAAAGAGAGAGAAATTCTTACACAATTCGTTCAGGGTCTGTGATGCAACCTGGATTGACCATATGTAGACCCACAGCTGGATGAGACATAAGGGTGGACACTCTTGGGGCTGAGAGGTTTGGTGAGGTTGGGTGAGCAAACGCAGACCCTTTAAAGTAATACTGTGTGCTACCCATCGCATGGGTCCCAAATCTCCAGGTTGAAGGGCATCTTCCTACATCGAAAACATGCATGAGAAACCCAGAAGATGGTACACCGTGTGATGGGGAATGGTTTCTAAAACGCACCTCATTTCTCATCTCCTTGTGCTCGGGTTCGCCATTCCAGCCACTTTACTAGCAATCTCCCTACTTGGAGCATCAGCACCTTTAACCTCCTGTTCCGTACAGGTTGCAATTTGTCCTGAGGATGAACGGGAAGACGGGGAACCAATGAGAGACTAGCTCTTGGTGTTGGGACAGGCACAGGTCACTCTATTTTCCCATCAGGAAGAAGAATTAACCACAGGCTCAGCCTGCCCCCCGGAACCAGAACAGGGCCTGAAGCCATCCTGCGCTTTTGCGGCCAACTCCAAAAAAGGCGAGTTGTAAAATGGAGCTTCAGGGCACTGCAATTCACAAATCTGCAGAGTTATAAATGATAACTCTCGTCCACAAATATATTGAGGGACGGCAAAGACGAGGAATTGAAATCAAGGCAGAATTGCAGGAAACAGATTTCAGGAGGTAGATTCGAATCGCCTTTAAAGCACATGAAAAGCGGCAAAACGTTGACAATGATGCCCTTGGCCAAAAAGGGCGTATGCGTTTTTTCCTGAATATATTCAGGAAAAAACGCATACGCCCTTTTTGGCCAACCAAGCAACCTGGAAAGGCAAATCAGCGCTACAAAGAAGTCTCGCTTCCCATCGGTCAAAAGGGCCATGCTGAAAAAAGTGTCAAAACCAGAAATGCAGGACAGGCCATGGAGAAATTTGAGCCTTGCTACACTGATGGGCGGGATGTAAATTGCCAACAGCCACTCTGGAGAAGTGTACGGTGTGTCCTGAAACATCTAAAAAGCAAAGCTTAGAGAGCATAGGGCACTTCCACGCATGGGGATATAAAGTGGGAAAATTAAAAATTAGCAAGACACAAGCACCCCAAAGTTTAGGGCTGCTCTCTTGACAAGGACCTCCACTTCATTCCACCTTAAATATCCCAGGAAAGCGAAAAATGGATAAAAAATTTGAGGTCCATATGTACAATGGAATATCACTCAGCCATGAAATCAATGTCATAAGGCTAGTAGCAGCATGATGAGTGGATTTAGGTAGGACGATTCTAAGTGAAATAAGTCACACAGAAAAGGACACTTCTCATAAGGTGTCACTTATAGAGGGAATGTAAAAACCGTTACACTTGAATTGAATTACAAAACAGAACAGAGTCACACATGCAGAAAACACACTATGGCTGCTTAACGGGAAAGGTTAGGTGGGGTGATCCATAAAACAAGAGTTTCAAATTAGCTCAGATACCATTCCATAAACCCAATAAGTAACAGACAAGACCTACTCCTTGCTCAGAGAACTGGACTCAACACGCCCGATTCACCGCACAAGAATATATCTGACTAGTAATAATCTTAAAACCTATGTATTGATATCTCTCTGTTAGTGTGTCAAGTGGGTGTAAAGCGGCATAAACACAGCCGTGAAAAGCAGCTAAACCCCATTATAAAAATAAATTACTTTTAAAAACCCATGAAACAAAGACAGGGAAAGAGAGAGAAATTCTTACACAATTCGTTCAGGGGCTGTGATGCAACCTGGATTGACCATATCTAGACCCACAGCTGGATGAGACATAAGGGTGGACACTCTTGGGGCTGAGAGGTTTGGTGAGGTTGGGTGAGCAAACGCAGACCATTTAAAGTAATACTGCTTGCTACCCATCGCATGGGTCCCAAATCTCCAGGTTGAAGGGCATCTTCCTACATCGAAAACATGCATGAGAAACCCAGAAGATGGTACACCGTGTGATGGGGAATGGTTTCTAAAACGCACCTCATTTCTCATCTCCTTGTGCTCGGGTTCGCCATTCCAGCCACTTTACTAGCAATCTCCCTACTTGGAGCATCAGCACCTTTAACCTCCTGTTCCGTACAGGTTGCAATTTGTCCTGAGGATGAAAGGGAAGACGGGGAACCAATGAGAGACTAGCTCTTGGTGTTGGGACAGGCACAGGTCACTCTATTTTCCCATCAGGAAGAAGAATTAACCACAGGCTCAGCCTGCCCCCCGGAACCAGAACAGGGCCTGAAGCCATCCTGCACTTTTGCGGCCAACTCCAAAAAAGGCGAGTTGTAAAATGGAGCTTCAGGGCACTGCAATTCACAAATCTGCAGAGTTATAAATGATAACTCTCGTCCACAAATATATTGAGGGACGGCAAAGACGAGGAATTGAAATCAAGGCAGAATTTCAGGAAACAGATTTCAGGAGGTAGATTCGAATCGCCTTTAAAGCACATGAAAAGCGGCAAAACGTTGACAATGATGCCCTTGGCCAAAAAGGGCGTATTCGTTTTTTCCTGAATATATTCAGGAAAAAACGCATACGCCCTTTTTGGCCAACCAAGCAACCTGGAAAGGCAAATCAGCGCTACAAAGAAGTCTCGCTTCCCATCGGTCAAAAGGGCCATGCTGAAAAAAGTGTCAAAACCAGAAATGCAGGACAGGCCATGGAGAAATTTGAGCCTTGCTACACTGATGGGCGGGATGTAAATTGCCAACAGCCACTCTGGAGAAGTGTACGGTGTGTCCTGAAACATCTAAAAAGCAAAGCTTAGAGAGCATAGGGCACTTCCACGCATGGGGATATAAAGTGGGAAAATTAAAAATTAGCAAGACACAAGCACCCCAAAGTTTAGGGCTGCTCTCTTGACAAGGACCTCCACTTCATTCCACCTTAAATATCCCAGGAAAGCGAAAAATGGATAAAAAATTTGAGGTCCATATGTACAATGGAATATCACTCAGCCATGAAATCAATGTCATAAGGCTAGTAGCAGCATGATGAGTGGATTTAGGTAGGACGATTCTAAGTGAAATAAGTCACACAGAAAAGGACACTTCTCATAAGGTGTCACTTATAGAGGGAATGTAAAAACCGTTACACTTGAATTGAATTACAAAACAGAACAGAGTCACACATGCAGAAAACACACTATGGCTGCTTAACGGGAAAGGTGAGGTGGGGTGATCCATAAAACAAGAGTTTCAAATTAGCTCAGATACCGTTCCATAAACCCAATAAGTAACAGACAAGACCTACTCCTTGCTCAGAGAACTGGACTCAACACGCCCGATTCACCGCACAAGAATATATCTGACTAGTAATAATCTTAAAACCTATGTATTGATATCTCTCTGTTAGTGTGTCAAGTGGGTGTAAAGCGGCATAAACACAGCCGTGAAAAGCAGCTAAACCCCATTATAAAAATAAATTACTTTTAAAAACCCATGAAACAAAGACAGGGAAAGAGAGAGAAATTCTTACACAATTCGTTCAGGGGCTGTGATGCAACCTGGATTGACCATATCTAGACCCACAGCTGGATGAGACATAAGGGTGGACACTCTTGGGGCTGAGAGGTTTGGTGAGGTTGGGTGAGCAAACGCAGACCATTTAAAGTAATACTGCTTGCTACCCATCGCATGGGTCCCAAATCTCCAGGTTCAAGGGCATCTTCCCACATCGAAAACATGCATGAGAAACCCAGAAGATGGTACACCGTGTGATGGGGAAAGGTTTCTAAAACGCACCTCATTTCTCATCTCCTTGTGCTCCAGTTCGCCATTCCAGCCACTTTACTAGCAATCTCCCTACTTGGAGCATCAGCACCTTTAACCTCCTGTTCCGTACAGGTTGCAATTTGTCCTGAGGATGAACGGGAAGACGGGGAACCAATGAGAGACTAGCTCTTGGTGTTGGGACAGGCACAGGTCACTCTATTTTCCCATCAGGAAGAAGAATTAACCACAGGCTCAGCCTGCCCCCCGGAACCAGAACAGGGCCTGAAGCCATCCTGCGCTTTTGCGGCCAACTCCAAAAAAGGCGAGTTGTAAAATGGAGCTTCAGGGCACTGCAATTCACAAATCTGCAGAGTTATAAATGATAACTCTCGTCCACAAATATATTGAGGGAAGGCAAAGACGAGGAATTGAAATCAAGGCAGAATTGCAGGAAACAGATTTCAGGAGGTAGATTCGAATCGCCTTTAAAGCACATGAAAAGCGGCAAAACGTTGACAATGATGCCCTTGGCCAAAAAGGGCGTATGCGTTTTTTCCTGAATATATTCAGGAAAAAACGCATACGCCCTTTTTGGCCAACCAAGCAACCTGGAAAGGCAAATCAGCGCTACAAAGAAGTCTCGCTTCCCATCGGTCAAAAGGGCCATGCTGAAAAAAGTGTCAAAAAAAGAAATGCAGGACAGGCCATGGAGAAATGGGAGCCTTGCTACACTGATGGGCGGGATGTAAATTGCCAACAGCCACTCTGGAGAAGTGTACGGTGTGTCCTGAAACATCTAAAAAGCAAAGCTTAGAGAGCATAGGGCACCTCCACGCATGGGGATATAAAGTGGGAAATTAAAAATTAGCAAGACACAAGCACCCCAAAGTTTAGGGCTGCTCTGTTGACAAGGACCTCCACTTCATTCCACCTTAAATATCCCAGGAAAGCGAAAAATGGATAAAAAATTTGAGGTCCATATGTACAATGGAATATCACTCAGCCATGAAATCAATGTCATAAGGCTAGTAGCAGCATGATGAGTGGATTTAGGTAGGACGATTCTAAGTGAAATAAGTCACACAGAAAAGGACACTTCTCATAAGGTGTCACTTATAGAGGGAATGTAAAAACCGTTACACTTGAATTGAATTACAAAACAGAACAGAGTCACACATGCAGAAAACACACTATGGCTGCTTAACGGGAAAGGTGAGGTGGGGTGATCCATAAAACAAGAGTTTCAAATTAGCTCAGATACCGTTCCATAAACCCAATAAGTAACAGACAAGACCTACTCCTTGCTCAGAGAACTGGACTCAACACGCCCGATTCACCGCACAAGAATATATCTGACTAGTAATAATCTTAAAACCTATGTATTGATATCTCTCTGTTAGTGTGTCAAGTGGGTGTAAAGCGGCATAAACACAGCCGTGAAAAGCAGCTAAACCCCATTATAAAAATAAATTACTTTTAAAAACCCATGAAACAAAGACAGGGAAAGAGAGAGAAATTCTTACACAATTCGTTCAGGGGCTGTGATGCAACCTGGATTGACCATATCTAGACCCACAGCTGGATGAGACATAAGGGTGGACACTCTTGGGGCTGAGAGGTTTGGTGAGGTTGGGTGAGCAAACGCAGACCATTTAAAGTAATACTGCTTGCTACCCATCGCATGGGTCCCAAATCTCCAGGTTCAAGGGCATCTTCCCACATCGAAAACATGCATGAGAAACCCAGAAGATGGTACACCGTGTGATGGGGAAAGGTTTCTAAAACGCACCTCATTTCTCATCTCCTTGTGCTCGGGTTCGCCATTCCAGCCACTTTACTAGCAATCTCCCTACTTGGAGCATCAGCACCTTTAACCTCCTGTTCCGTACAGGTTGCAATTTGTCCTGAGGATGAAAGGGAAGACCGGGAACCAATGAGAGACTAGCTCTTGGTGTTGGGACAGGCACAGGTCACTCTATTTTCCCATCAGGAAGAAGAATTAACCACAGGCTCAGCCTGCCCCCCGGAACCAGAACGGGGCCTGAAGCCATCCTGCGCTTTTGCGGCCAGCTCCCGAAAAAGCGAGTTGTAAAATGGAGCTTCAGGGCACTGCAATTCACAAACCTGCACAGTTATAAATGATAACTCTCGTCCACAAATATATTGAGGGAAGGCAAAGACGAGGAATTGAAATCAAGGCAGAATTGCAGGAAACAGATTTCAGGAGGTAGATTCGAATCGCCTTTAAAGCACATGAAAAGCGGCAAAACGTTGACAATGATGCCCTTGGCCAAAAAGGGCGTATGCGTTTTTTCCTGAATATATTCAGGAAAAAACGCATACGCCCTTTTTGGCCAACCAAGCAACCTGGAAAGGCAAATCAGCGCTACAAAGAAGTCTCGCTTCCCATCGGTCAAAAGGGCCATGCTGAAAAAAGTGTCAAAAAAAGAAATGCAGGACAGGCCATGGAGAAATGGGAGCCTTGCTACACTGATGGGCGGGATGTAAATTGCCAACAGCCACTCTGGAGAAGTGTACGGTGTGTCCTGAAACATCTAAAAAGCAAAGCTTAGAGAGCATAGGGCACCTCCACGCATGGGGATATAAAGTGGGAAAATTAAAAATTAGCAAGACACAAGCACCCCAAAGTTTAGGGCTGCTCTGTTGACAAGGACCTCCACTTCATTCCACCTTAAATATCCCAGGAAAGCGAAAAATGGATAAAAAATTTGAGGTCCATATGTACAATGGAATATCACTCAGCCATGAAATCAATGTCATAAGGCTAGTAGCAGCATGATGAGTGGATTTAGGTACGACGATTCTAAGTGAAATAAGTCACACAGAAAAGGACACTTCTCATAAGGTGTCACTTATAGAGGGAATGTAAAAACCGTTACACTTGAATTGAATTACAAAACAGAACAGAGTCACACATGCAGAAAACACACTATGGCTGCTTAACGGGAAAGGTGAGGTGGGGTGATCCATAAAACAAGAGTTTCAAATTAGCTCAGATACCGTTCCATAAACCCAATAAGTAACAGACAAGACCTACTCCTTGCTCAGAGAACTGGACTCAACACGCCCGATTCACCGCACAAGAATATATCTGACTAGTAATAATCTTAAAACCTATGTATTGATATCTCTCTGTTAGTGTGTCAAGTGGGTGTAAAGCGGCATAAACACAGCCGTGAAAAGCAGCTAAACCCCATTATAAAAATAAATTACTTTTAAAAACCCATGAAACAAAGACAGGGAAAGAGAGAGAAATTCTTACACAATTCGTTCAGGGGCTGTGATGCAACCTGGATTGACCATATCTAGACCCACAGCTGGATGAGACATAAGGGTGGACACTCTTGGGGCTGAGAGGTTTGGTGAGGTTGGGTGAGCAAACGCAGACCATTTAAAGTAATACTGCTTGCTACCCATCGCATGGGTCCCAAATCTCCAGGTTCAAGGGCATCTTCCCACATCGAAAACATGCATGAGAAACCCAGAAGATGGTACACCATGTGATGGGGAAAGGTTTCTAAAACGCACCTCATTTCTCATCTCCTTGTGCTCGGGTTCGCCATTCCAGCCACTTTACTAGCAATCTCCCTACTTGGAGCATCAGCACCTTTAACCTCCTGTTCCGTACAGGTTGCAATTTGTCCTGAGGATGAAAGGGAAGACGGGGAACCAATGAGAGACTAGCTCTTGGTGTTGGGACAGGCACAGGTCACTCTATTTTCCCATCAGGAAGAAGAATTAACCACAGGCTCAGCCTGCCCCCCGGAACCAGAACAGGGCCTGAAGCCATCCTGCGCTTTTGCGGCCAACTCCAAAAAAAGCGAGTTGTAAAATGGAGCTTCAGGGCACTGCAATTCACAAATCTGCAGAGTTATAAATGATAACTCTCGTCCACAAATATATTGAGGGAAGGCAAAGACGAGGAATTGAAATCAAGGCAGAATTGCAGGAAACAGATTTCAGGAGGTAGATTCGAATCGCCTTTAAAGCACATGAAAAGCGGCAAAACGTTGACAATGATGCCCTTGGCCAAAAAGGGCGTATGCGTTTTTTCCTGAATATATTCAGGAAAAAACGCATACGCCCTTTTTGGCCAACCAAGCAACCTGGAAAGGCAAATCAGCGCTACAAAGAAGTCTCGCTTCCCATCGGTCAAAAGGGCCATGCTGAAAAAAGTGTCAAAAAAGAAATGCAGGACAGGCCATGGAGAAATGGGAGCCTTGCTACACTGATGGGCGGGATGTAAATTGCCAACAGCCACTCTGGAGAAGTGTACGGTGTGTCCTGAAACATCTAAAAAGCAAAGCTTAGAGAGCATAGGGCACTTCCACGCATGGGGATATAAAGTGGGAAAATTAAAAATTAGCAAGACACAAGCACCCCAAAGTTTAGGGCTGCTCTGTTGACAAGGACCTCCACTTCATTCCATCTTAAATATCCCAGGAAAGCGAAAAATGGATAAAAAATTTGAGGTCCATATGTACAATAGAATATCACTCAGCCACGAAATCAATGTCATAAGGCTAGTAGCAGCATGATGAGTGGATTTAGGTACGACGATTCTAAGTGAAATAAGTCACACAGAAAAGGACACTTCTCATAAGGTGTCACTTATAGAGGGAATGTAAAAACCGTTACACTTGAACTGAATTACAAAACAGAACAGAGTCACACATGCAGAAAACAAACTATGGCTGCTTAACGGGAAAGGTGAGGTGGGGTGATCCATAAAACAAGAGTTTCAAATTAGCTCAGATACCGTTCCATAAACCCAATATGTAACAGACAAGACCTACTCCTTGCTCAGAGAACTGGACTCAACACGCCCGATTCACCGCACAAGAATATATCTGACTAGTAATAATCTTAAAACCTATGTATTGATATCTCTCTGTTAGTGTGTCAAGTGGGTGTAAAGCGGCATAAACACAGCCGTGAAAAGCAGCTAAACCCCATTATAAAAATAAATTACTTTTAAAAACCCATGAAACAAAGACAGGGAAAGAGAGAGAAATTCTTACACAATTCGTTCAGGGGCTGTGATGCAACCTGGATTGACCATATCTAGACCCACAGCTGGATGAGACATAAGGGTGGACACTCTTGGGGCTGAGAGGTTTGGTGAGGTTGGGTGA
This sequence comes from Balaenoptera physalus, assembly GCF_965194825.1. NCBI lineage: Eukaryota > Metazoa > Chordata > Mammalia > Artiodactyla > Balaenopteridae > Balaenoptera > Balaenoptera physalus. The sequence goes on from NW_028125840.1 coordinate 264,182, forward strand.
GCAAACGCAGACCATTTAAAGTAATACTGCTTGCTACCCATCGCATGGGTCCCAAATCTCCAGGTTCAAGGGCATCTTCCCACATCGAAAACATGCATGAGAAACCCAGAAGATGGTACACCGTGTGATGGGGAAAGGTTTCTAAAACGCACCTCATTTCTCATCTCCTTGTGCTCGGGTTCGCCATTCCAGCCACTTTACTAGCAATCTCCCTACTTGGAGCATCAGCACCTTTAACCTCCTGTTCCGTACAGGTTGCAATTTGTCCTGAGGATGAAAGGGAAGACGGGGAACCAATGAGAGACTAGCTCTTGGTGTTGGGACAGGCACAGGTCACTCTATTTTCCCATCAGGAAGAAGAATTAACCACAGGCTCAGCCTGCCCCCCGGAACCAGAACAGGGCCTGAAGCCATCCTGCGCTTTTGCGGCCAGCTCCCGAAAAAGCGAGTTGTAAAATGGAGCTTCAGGGCACTGCAATTCACAAACCTGCACAGTTATAAATGATAACTCTCGTCCACAAATATATTGAGGGAAGGCAAAGACGAGGAATTGAAATCAAGGCAGAATTGCAGGAAACAGATTTCAGGAGGTAGATTCGAATCGCCTTTAAAGCACATGAAAAGCGGCAAAACGTTGACAATGATGCCCTTGGCCAAAAAGGGCGTATGCGTTTTTTCCTGAATATATTCAGGAAAAAACGCATACGCCCTTTTTGGCCAACCAAGCAACCTGGAAAGGCAAATCAGCGCTACAAAGAAGTCTCGCTTCCCATCGGTCAAAAGGGCCATGCTGAAAAAAGTGTCAAAACCAGAAATGCAGGACAGGCCATGGAGAAATTTGAGCCTTGCTACACTGATGGGCGGGATGTAAATTGCCAACAGCCACTCTGGAGAAGGGTACGGTGTGTCCTGAAACAGCTAGAAAACACAGCTTAGAGAGCATAGGGCACTTCCACGCATGGGGGTATAAAGTGGGAAAATTAAAAATCAGCAAGATACAAGCACCCTAAAGTTTAGGGCTGCTCTGTTGACAAGGACCTCCACTTCATTCCACCTTAAATATCCCAGGAAAGCGAAAAATGGATAAAAAATTTGAGGTCCATATGTACAATGGAATATCACTCAGCCATGAAATCAATGTCATAAGGCTAGTAGCAGCATGATGAATGGATTTAGGTACGACGATTCTAAGTGAAATAAGTCACACAGAAAAGGACACTTCTCATAAGGTGTCACTTATAGAGGGAATGTAAAAACCGTTACACTTGAACTGAATTACAAAACAGAACAGAGTCACACATGCAGAAAACACACTATGGCTACTTAACGGGAAAGGTGAGGTGGGGTGATCCATAAAACAAGAGTTTCAAATTAGCTCAGATACCATTCCATAAACCCAATATGTAACAGACAAGACCTACTCCTTGCTCAGAGAACTGGACTCAACAGGCCCGATTCACCGCACAAGAATATATCTGACTAGTAATAATCTTAAAACCTATGTATTGATATCTCTCGGTTAGTGTGTCAAGTGGGTGTAAAGCGGCATAAACACAGCCGTGAAAAGCTGCTAAACCCCATTATAAAAAGAAATTACTTTTCAAAACCCATGAAACAAAGACAGTGAAAGAGAGAGAAATTCTTACACAATTCGTTCAGTGTCTGTGATGCAACCTGGATTGACCATATCTAGACCCACAGCTGGATGAGACATAAGGGTGGACACTCTTGGGGCTGAGAGGTTTGGTGAGGTTGGGTGAGCAAACGCAGACCCTTTAAAGTAATACTGCGTGATACCCATCGCATGGGTCCCAAATCTCCAGGTTCAAGGGCATCTTCCTACATTGAAAACATTCATGAGAAACCCAGAAGATAGTACACCGTGTGATGGGGAAAGGTTTCTAAAATGCACCTCATTTCTCATCTCCTTGTGCTCGGGTTTGCCATTCCAGCCACTTTACTAGCAATCTCCCTACTTGGAGCATCAGCACCTTTAACCTCCTGTTCCGTACAGGTTGCAATTTGTCCTGAGGATGAACGGGAAGACGGGGAACCAATGAGAGACTAGCTCTTGGTGTTGGGACAGGCACAGGTCACTCTATTTTCCCATCAGGAAGAAGAATTAACCACAGGCTCAGCCTGCCCCCCGGAACCAGAACAGGGCCTGAAGCCATCCTGCACTTTTGCGGCCAACTCCAAAAAAGGCGAGTTGTAAAATGGAGCTTCAGGGCACTGCAATTCACAAATCTGCAGAGTTATAAATGATAACTCTCGTCCACAAATATATTGAGGGAAGGCAAAGACGAGGAATTGAAATCAAGGCAGAATTGCAGGAAACAGATTTCAGGAGGTAGATTCGAATCGCCTTTAAAGCACATGAAAAGCGGCAAAACGTTGACAATGATGCCCTTGGCCAAAAAGGGCGTATGCGTTTTTTCCTGAATATATTCAGGAAAAAACGCATACGCCCTTTTTGGCCAACCAAGCAACCTGGAAAGGCAAATCAGCGCTACAAAGAAGTCTCGCTTCCCATCGGTCAAAAGGGCCATGCTGAAAAAAGTGTCAAAACCAGAAATGCAGGACAGGCCATGGAGAAATTTGAGCCTTGCTACACTGATGGGCGGGATGTAAATTGCCAACAGCCACTCTGGAGAAGGGTACGGTGTGTCCTGAAACAGCTAGAAAACACAGCTTAGAGAGCATAGGGCACTTCCACGCATGGGGGTATAAAGTGGGAAAATTAAAAATCAGCAAGATACAAGCACCCTAAAGTTTAGGGCTGCTCTGTTGACAAGGACCTCCACTTCATTCCACCTTAAATATCCCAGGAAAGCGAAAAATGGATAAAAAATTTGAGGTCCATATGTACAATGGAATATCACTCAGCCATGAAATCAATGTCATAAGGCTAGTAGCAGCATGATGAATGGATTTAGGTACGACGATTCTAAGTGAAATAAGTCACACAGAAAAGGACACTTCTCATAAGGTGTCACTTATAGAGGGAATGTAAAAACCGTTACACTTGAACTGAATTACAAAACAGAACAGAGTCACACATGCAGAAAACACACTATGGCTACTTAACGGGAAAGGTGAGGTGGGGTGATCCATAAAACAAGAGTTTCAAATTAGCTCAGATACCATTCCATAAACCCAATATGTAACAGACAAGACCTACTCCTTGCTCAGAGAACTGGACTCAACAGGCCCGATTCACCGCACAAGAATATATCTGACTAGTAATAATCTTAAAACCTATGTATTGATATCTCTCGGTTAGTGTGTCAAGTGGGTGTAAAGCGGCATAAACACAGCCGTGAAAAGCTGCTAAACCCCATTATAAAAAGAAATTACTTTTCAAAACCCATGAAACAAAGACAGTGAAAGAGAGAGAAATTCTTACACAATTCGTTCAGTGTCTGTGATGCAACCTGGATTGACCATATCTAGACCCACAGCTGGATGAGACATAAGGGTGGACACTCTTGGGGCTGAGAGGTTTGGTGAGGTTGGGTGAGCAAACGCAGACCCTTTAAAGTAATACTGCGTGATACCCATCGCATGGGTCCCAAGTCTCCAGGTTGAAGGGCATCTTCCCACATCGAAAACATGCATGAGAAACCCAGAAGATGGTACACCATGTGATGGGGAAAGGTTTCTAAAACGCACCTCATTTCTCATCTCCTTGTGCTCGGGTTCGCCATTCCAGCCACTTTACTAGCAATCTCCCTACTTGGAGCATCAGCACCTTTAACCTCCTGTTCTGTACAGGTTGCAATTTGTCCTGAGGATGAAAGGGAAGACGGGGAACCAATGAGAGACTAGCTCTTGGTGTTGGGACAGGCACAGGTCACTCTATTTTCCCATCAGGAAGAAGAATTAACCACAGGCTCAGCCTGCCCCCCGGAAACAGAACAGGGCCTGAAGCCATCCTGCGCTTTTGCGGCCAGCTCCCGAAAAACCGAGTTGTAAAATGGAGCTTCAGGGCACTGCAATTCACAAACCTGCACAGTTATAAATGATAACTCTCGTCCACAAATATATTGAGGGAAGGCAAAGACGAGGAATTGAAATCAAGGCAGAATTGCAGGAAACAGATTTCAGGAGGTAGATTCGAATCGCCTTTAAAGCACATGAAAAGCGGCAAAACGTTGACAATGATGCCCTTGGCCAAAAAGGGCGTATGCGTTTTTTCCTGAATATATTCAGGAAAAAACGCATACGCCCTTTTTGGCCAACCAAGCAACCTGGAAAGGCAAATCAGCGCTACAAAGAAGTCTCGCTTCCCATCGGTCAAAAGGGCCATGCTGAAAAAAGTGTCAAAACCAGAAATGCAGGACAGGCCATGGAGAAATTGGAGCCTTGCTACACTGATGGGCGGGATGTAAATTGCCAACAGCCACTCTGGAGAAGGGTACGGTGTGTCCTGAAACAGCTAGAAAACACAGCTTAGAGAGCATAGGGCACTTCCACGCATGGGGGTATAAAGTGGGAAAATTAAAAATCAGCAAGATACAAGCACCCTAAAGTTTAGGGCTGCTCTGTTGACAAGGACCTCCACTTCATTCCACCTTAAATATCCCAGGAAAGCGAAAAATGGATAAAAAATTTGAGGTCCATATGTACAATGGAATATCACTCAGCCATGAAATCAATGTCATAAGGCTAGTAGCAGCATGATGAATGGATTTAGGTACGACGATTCTAAGTGAAATAAGTCACACAGAAAAGGACACTTCTCATAAGGTGTCACTTATAGAGGGAATGTAAAAACCGTTACACTTGAACTGAATTACAAAACAGAACAGAGTGACACATGCAGAAAACACACTATGGCTGCTTAACGGGAAAGGTGAGGTGGGGTGATCCATAAAACAAGAGTTTCAAATTAGCTCAGATACCGTTCCATAAACCCAATAAGTAACAGACAAGACCTACTCCTTGCTCAGAGAACTGGACTCAACACGCCCGATTCACCGCACAAGAATATATCTGACTAGTAATAATCTTAAAACCTATGTATTGATATCTCTCGGTTAGTGTGTCAAGTGGGTGTAAAGCGGCATAAACACAGCCGTGAAAAGCTGCTAAACCCCATTATAAAAATAAATTACTTTTCAAAACCCATGAAACAAAGACAGTGAAAGAGAGAGAAATTCTTACACAAATCGTTCAGTGTCTGTGATGCAACCTGGATTGACCATATCTAGACCCACAGCTGGATGAGACATAAGGGTGGACACTCTTGGGGCTGAGAGGTTTGGTGAGGTTGGGTGAGCAAACGCAGACCCTTTAAAGTAATACTGCGTGATACCCATCGCATGGGTCCCAAATCTCCAGGTTCAAGGGCATCTTCCTAAATTGAAAACATTCATGAGAAACCCAGAAGATAGTACACCGTGTGATGGGGAAAGGTTTCTAAAATGCACCTCATTTCTCATCTCCTTGTGCTCGGGTTCGCCATTCCAGCCACTTTACTAGCAATCTCCCTACTTGGAGCATCAGCACCTTTAACCTCCTGTTCCGTACAGGTTGCAATTTGTCCTGAGGATGAACGGGAAGACGGGGAACCAATGAGAGACTAGCTCTTGGTGTTGGGACAGGCACAGGTCACTCTATTTTCCCATCAGGAAGAAGAATTAACCACAGGCTCAGCCTGCCCCCCGGAACCAGAACAGGGCCTGAAGCCATTCTGCGCTTTTGCGGCCAACTCCAAAAAAGGCGAGTTGTAAAATGGAGCTTCAGGGCACTGCAATTCACAAATCTGCAGAGTTATAAATGATAACTCTCGTCCACAAATATATTGAGGGAAGGCAAAGACGAGGAATTGAAATCAAGGCAGAATTGCAGGAAACAGATTTCAGGAGGTAGATTCGAATCGCCTTTAAAGCACATGAAAAGCGGCAAAACGTTGACAATGATGCCCTTGGCCAAAAAGGGCGTATGCGTTTTTTCCTGAATATATTCAGGAAAAAACGCATACGCCCTTTTTGGCCAACCAAGCAACCTGGAAAGGCAAATCAGCGCTACAAAGAAGTCTCGCTTCCCATCGGTCAAAAGGGCCATGCTGAAAAAAGTGTCAAAACCAGAAATGCAGGACAGGCCATGGAGAAATTTGAGCCTTGCTACACTGATGGGCGGGATGTAAATTGCCAACAGCCACTCTGGAGAAGGGTACGGTGTGTCCTGAAACAGCTAGAAAACACAGCTTAGAGAGCATAGGGCACTTCCACGCATGGGGGTATAAAGTGGGAAAATTAAAAATCAGCAAGATACAAGCACCCTAAAGTTTAGGGCTGCTCTGTTGACAAGGACCTCCACTTCATTCCACCTTAAATATCCCAGGAAAGCGAAAAATGGATAAAAAATTTGAGGTCCATATGTACAATGGAATATCACTCAGCCATGAAATCAATGTCATAAGGCTAGTAGCAGCATGATGAATGGATTTAGGTACGACGATTCTAAGTGAAATAAGTCACACAGAAAAGGACACTTCTCATAAGGTGTCACTTATAGAGGGAATGTAAAAACCGTTACACTTGAACTGAATTACAAAACAGAACAGAGTCACACATGCAGAAAACACACTATGGCTGCTTAACGGGAAAGGTGAGGTGGGGTGATCCATAAAACAAGAGTTTCAAATTAGCTCAGATACCGTTCCATAAACCCAATAAGTAACAGACAAGACCTACTCCTTGCTCAGAGAACTGGACTCAACACGCCCGATTCACCGCACAAGAATATATCTGACTAGTAATAATCTTAAAACCTATGTATTGATATCTCTCTGTTAGTGTGTCAAGTGGGTGTAAAGCGGCATAAACACAGCCGTGAAAAGCAGCTAAACCCCATTATAAAAATAAATTACTTTTAAAAACCCATGAAACAAAGACAGGGAAAGAGAGAGAAATTCTTACACAATTCGTTCAGGGGCTGTGATGCAACCTGGATTGACCATATCTAGACCCACAGCTGGATGAGACATAAGGGTGGACACTCTTGGGGCTGAGAGGTTTGGTGAGGTTGGGTGAGCAAACGCAGACCATTTAAAGTAATACTGCTTGCTACCCATCGCATGGGTCCCAAATCTCCAGGTTGAAGGGCATCTTCCCACATCGAAAACATGCATGAGAAACCCAGAAGATGGTACACCATGTGATGGGGAAAGGTTTCTAAAACGCACCTCATTTCTCATCTCCTTGTGCTCGGGTTCGCCATTCCAGCCACTTTACTAGCAATCTCCCTACTTGGAGCATCAGCACCTTTAACCTCCTGTTCCGTACAGGTTGCAATTTGTCCTGAGGATGAAAGGGAAGACGGGGAACCAATGAGAGACTAGCTCTTGGTGTTGGGACAGGCACAGGTCACTCTATTTTCCCATCAGGAAGAAGAATTAACCACAGGCTCAGCCTGCCCCCCGGAACCAGAACAGGGCCTGAAGCCATCCTGCGCTTTTGCGGCCAGCTCCCGAAAAAGCGAGTTGTAAAATGGAGCTTCAGGGCACTGCAATTCACAAACCTGCACAGTTATAAATGATAACTCTCGTCCACAAATATATTGAGGGAAGGCAAAGACGAGGAATTGAAATCAAGGCAGAATTGCAGGAAACAGATTTCAGGAGGTAGATTAGAATCGCCTTTAAAGCACATGAAAAGCGGCAAAACGTTGACAATGATGCCCTTGGCCAAAAAGGGCGTATGCGTTTTTTCCTGAATATATTCAGGAAAAAACGCATACGCCCTTTTTGGCCAACCAAGCAACCTGGAAAGGCAAATCAGCGCTACAAAGAAGTCTCGCTTCCCATCGGTCAAAAGGGCCATGCTGAAAAAAGTGTCAAAAAAAGAAATGCAGGACAGGCCATGGAGAAATGGGAGCCTTGCTACACTGATGGGCGGGATGTAAATTGCCAACAGCCACTCTGGAGAAGTGTACGGTGTGTCCTGAAACATCTAAAAAACACAGCTTAGAGAGCATAGGGCACTTCCACGAATGGGGGTATAAAGTGGGAAAATTAAAAATCAGCAAGATACAAGCACCCTAAAGTTTAGGGCTGCTCTGTTGACAAGGACCTCCACTTCATTCCACCTTAAATATCCCAGGAAAGCGAAAAATGGATAAAAAATTTGAGGTCCATATGTACAATGGAATAACACTCAGCCATGAAATCAATGTCATAAGGCTAGTAGCAGCATGATGAGTGGATTTAGGTACGACGATTCTAAGTGAAATAAGTCACACAGAAGAGGACACTTCTCATAAGGTGTCACTTATAGAGGGAATGTAAAAACCGTTACACTTGAACTGAATTACAAAACAGAACAGAGTCACACATGCAGAAAACACACTATGGCTGCTTAACGGGAAAGGTGAGGTGGGGTGATCCATAAAACAAGAGTTTCAAATTAGCTCAGATACCGTTCCATAAACCCAATAAGTAACAGACAAGACCTACTCCTTGCTCAGAGAACTGGACTCAACACGCCCGATTCACCGCACAAGAATATATCTGACTAGTAATAATCTTAAAACCTATGTATTGATATCTCTCTGTTAGTGTGTCAAGTGGGTGTAAAGCGGCATAAACACAGCCGTGAAAAGCAGCTAAACCCCATTATAAAAATAAATTACTTTTAAAAACCCATGAAACAAAGACAGGGAAAGAGAGAGAAATTCTTACACAATTCGTTCAGGGGCTGTGATGCAACCTGGATTGACCATATCTAGACCCACAGCTGGATGAGACATAAGGGTGGACACTCTTGGGGCTGAGAGGTTTGGTGAGGTTGGGTGAGCAAACGCAGACCATTTAAAGTAATACTGCTTGCTACCCATCGCATGGGTCCCAAATCTCCAGGTTCAAGGGCATCTTCCCACATCGAAAACATGCATGAGAAACCCAGAAGATGGTACACCGTGTGATGGGGAAAGGTTTCTAAAACGCACCTCATTTCTCATCTCCTTGTGCTCGGGTTCGCCATTCCAGCCACTTTACTAGCAATCTCCCTACTTGGAGCATCAGCACCTTTAACCTCCTGTTCCGTACAGGTTGCAATTTGTCCTGAGGATGAAAGGGAAGACGGGGAACCAATGAGAGACTAGCTCTTGGTGTTGGGACAGGCACAGGTCACTCTATTTTCCCATCAGGAAGAAGAATTAACCACAGGCTCAGCCTGCCCCCCGGAACCAGAACAGGGCCTGAAGCCATCCTGCGCTTTTGCGGCCAGCTCCCGAAAAAGCGAGTTGTAAAATGGAGCTTCAGGGCACTGCAATTCACAAACCTGCACAGTTATAAATGATAACTCTCGTCCACAAATATATTGAGGGAAGGCAAAGACGAGGAATTGAAATCAAGGCAGAATTGCAGGAAACAGATTTCAGGAGGTAGATTCGAATCGCCTTTAAAGCACATGAAAAGCGGCAAAACGTTGACAATGATGCCCTTGGCCAAAAAGGGCGTATGCGTTTTTTCCTGAATATATTCAGGAAAAAACGCATACGCCCTTTTTGGCCAACCAAGCAACATGGAAAGGCAAATCAGCGCTACAAAGAAGTCTCGCTTCCCATCGGTCAAAAGGGCCATGCTGAAAAAAGTGTCAAAACCAGAAATGCAGGACAGGCCATGGAGAAATTTGAGCCTTGCTACACTGATGGGCGGGATGTAAATTGCCAACAGCCACTCTGGAGAAGGGTACGGTGTGTCCTGAAACAGCTAGAAAACACAGCTTAGAGAGCATAGGGCACTTCCACGCATGGGGGTATAAAGTGGGAAAATTAAAAATCAGCAAGATACAAGCACCCTAAAGTTTAGGGCTGCTCTGTTGACAAGGACCTCCACTTCATTCCACCTTAAATATCCCAGGAAAGCGAAAAATGGATAAAAATTTTGAGGTCCATATGTACAATGGAATATCTCTCAGCCATGAAATCAATGTCATAAGGCTAGTAGCAGCATGATGAATGGATTTAGGTACGACGATTCTAAGTGAAATAAGTCACACAGAAAAGGACACTTCTCATAAGGTGTCACTTATAGAGGGAATGTAAAAACCGTTACACTTGAACTGAATTACAAAACAGAACAGAGTCACACATGCAGAAAACACACTATGGCTGCTTAACGGGAAAGGTGAGGTGGGGTGATCCATAAAACAAGAGTTTCAAATTAGCTCAGATACCGTTCCATAAACCCAATAAGTAACAGACAAGACCTACTCCTTGCTCAGAGAACTGGACTCAACACGCCCGATTCACCGCACAAGAATATATCTGACTAGTAATAATCTTAAAACCTATGTATTGATATCTCTCTGTTAGTGTGTCAAGTGGGTGTAAAGCGGCATAAACACAGCCGTGAAAAGCAGCTAAACCCCATTATAAAAATAAATTACTTTTAAAAACCCATGAAACAAAGACAGGGAAAGAGAGAGAAATTCTTACACAATTCGTTCAGGGGCTGTGATGCAACCTGGATTGACCATATCTAGACCCACAGCTGGATGAGACATAAGGGTGGACACTCTTGGGGCTGAGAGGTTTGGTGAGGTTGGGTGAGCAAACGCAGACCATTTAAAGTAATACTGCTTGCTACCCATCGCATGGGTCCCAAATCTCCAGGTTCAAGGGCATCTTCCCACATCGAAAACATGCATGAGAAACCCAGAAGATGGTACACCGTGTGATGGGGAAAGGTTTCTAAAACGCACCTCATTTCTCATCTCCTTGTGCTCGGGTTCGCCATTCCAGCCACTTTACTAGCAATCTCCCTACTTGGAGCATCAGCACCTTTAACCTCCTGTTCCGTACAGGTTGCAATTTGTCCTGAGGATGAAAGGGAAGACGGGGAACCAATGAGAGACTAGCTCTTGGTGTTGGGACAGGCACAGGTCACTCTATTTTCCCATCAGGAAGAAGAATTAACCACAGGCTCAGCCTGCCCCCCGGAACCAGAACAGGGCCTGAAGCCATCCTGCGCTTTTGCGGCCAGCTCCCGAAAAAGCGAGTTGTAAAATGGAGCTTCAGGGCACTGCAATTCACAAACCTGCACAGTTATAAATGATAACTCTCGTCCACAAATATATTGAGGGAAGGCAAAGACGAGGAATTGAAATCAAGGCAGAATTGCAGGAAACAGATTTCAGGAGGTAGATTCGAATCGCCTTTAAAGCACATGAAAAGCGGCAAAACGTTGACAATGATGCCCTTGGCCAAAAAGGGCGTATGCGTTTTTTCCTGAATATATTCAGGAAAAAACGCATACGCCCTTTTTGGCCAACCAAGCAACATGGAAAGGCAAATCAGCGCTACAAAGAAGTCTCGCTTCCCATCGGTCAAAAGGGCCATGCTGAAAAAAGTGTCAAAACCAGAAATGCAGGACAGGCCATGGAGAAATTTGAGCCTTGCTACACTGATGGGCGGGATGTAAATTGCCAACAGCCACTCTGGAGAAGGGTACGGTGTGTCCTGAAACAGCTAGAAAACACAGCTTAGAGAGCATAGGGCACTTCCACGCATGGGGGTATAAAGTGGGAAAATTAAAAATCAGCAAGATACAAGCACCCTAAAGTTTAGGGCTGCTCTGTTGACAAGGACCTCCACTTCATTCCACCTTAAATATCCCAGGAAAGCGAAAAATGGATAAAAATTTTGAGGTCCATATGTACAATGGAATATCTCTCAGCCATGAAATCAATGTCATAAGGCTAGTAGCAGCATGATGAATGGATTTAGGTACGACGATTCTAAGTGAAATAAGTCACACAGAAAAGGACACTTCTCATAAGGTGTCACTTATAGAGGGAATGTAAAAACCGTTACACTTGAACTGAATTACAAAACAGAACAGAGTCACACATGCAGAAAACACACTATGGCTGCTTAACGGGAAAGGTGAGGTGGGGTGATCCATAAAACAAGAGTTTCAAATTAGCTCGGATACCATTCCATAAACCCAATATGTAACAGACAAGACCTACTCCTTGCTCAGAGAACTGGACTCAACAGGCCCGATTCACCGCACAAGAATATATCTGACTAGTAATAATCTTAAAACCTATGTATTGATATCTCTCTGTTAGTGTGTCAAGTGGGTGTAAAGCGGCATAAACACAGCCGTGAAAAGCAGCTAAACCCCATTATAAAAATAAATTACTTTTAAAAACCCATGAAACAAAGACAGTGAAAGAGAGAGAAATTCTTACACAATTCGTTCAGGGTCTGTGATGCAACCTGGATTGACCATATGTAGACCCACAGCTGGATGAGACATAAGGGTGGACACTCTTGGGGCTGAGAGGTTTGGTGAGGTTGGGTGAGCAAACGCAGACCCTTTAAAGTAATACTGTGTGCTACCCATCGCATGGGTCCCAAATCTCCAGGTTGAAGGGCATCTTCCTACATCGAAAACATGCATGAGAAACCCAGAAGATGGTACACCGTGTGATGGGGAATGGTTTCTAAAACGCACCTCATTTCTCATCTCCTTGTGCTCGGGTTCGCCATTCCAGCCACTTTACTAGCAATCTCCCTACTTGGAGCATCAGCACCTTTAACCTCCTGTTCCGTACAGGTTGCAATTTGTCCTGAGGATGAACGGGAAGACGGGGAACCAATGAGAGACTAGCTCTTGGTGTTGGGACAGGCACAGGTCACTCTATTTTCCCATCAGGAAGAAGAATTAACCACAGGCTCAGCCTGCCCCCCGGAACCAGAACAGGGCCTGAAGCCATCCTGCGCTTTTGCGGCCAACTCCAAAAAAGGCGAGTTGTAAAATGGAGCTTCAGGGCACTGCAATTCACAAATCTGCAGAGTTATAAATGATAACTCTCGTCCACAAATATATTGAGGGACGGCAAAGACGAGGAATTGAAATCAAGGCAGAATTGCAGGAAACAGATTTCAGGAGGTAGATTCGAATCGCCTTTAAAGCACATGAAAAGCGGCAAAACGTTGACAATGATGCCCTTGGCCAAAAAGGGCGTATGCGTTTTTTCCTGAATATATTCAGGAAAAAACGCATACGCCCTTTTTGGCCAACCAAGCAACCTGGAAAGGCAAATCAGCGCTACAAAGAAGTCTCGCTTCCCATCGGTCAAAAGGGCCATGCTGAAAAAAGTGTCAAAACCAGAAATGCAGGACAGGCCATGGAGAAATTTGAGCCTTGCTACACTGATGGGCGGGATGTAAATTGCCAACAGCCACTCTGGAGAAGTGTACGGTGTGTCCTGAAACATCTAAAAAGCAAAGCTTAGAGAGCATAGGGCACTTCCACGCATGGGGATATAAAGTGGGAAAATTAAAAATTAGCAAGACACAAGCACCCCAAAGTTTAGGGCTGCTCTCTTGACAAGGACCTCCACTTCATTCCACCTTAAATATCCCAGGAAAGCGAAAAATGGATAAAAAATTTGAGGTCCATATGTACAATGGAATATCACTCAGCCATGAAATCAATGTCATAAGGCTAGTAGCAGCATGATGAGTGGATTTAGGTAGGACGATTCTAAGTGAAATAAGTCACACAGAAAAGGACACTTCTCATAAGGTGTCACTTATAGAGGGAATGTAAAAACCGTTACACTTGAATTGAATTACAAAACAGAACAGAGTCACACATGCAGAAAACACACTATGGCTGCTTAACGGGAAAGGTTAGGTGGGGTGATCCATAAAACAAGAGTTTCAAATTAGCTCAGATACCATTCCATAAACCCAATAAGTAACAGACAAGACCTACTCCTTGCTCAGAGAACTGGACTCAACACGCCCGATTCACCGCACAAGAATATATCTGACTAGTAATAATCTTAAAACCTATGTATTGATATCTCTCTGTTAGTGTGTCAAGTGGGTGTAAAGCGGCATAAACACAGCCGTGAAAAGCAGCTAAACCCCATTATAAAAATAAATTACTTTTAAAAACCCATGAAACAAAGACAGGGAAAGAGAGAGAAATTCTTACACAATTCGTTCAGGGGCTGTGATGCAACCTGGATTGACCATATCTAGACCCACAGCTGGATGAGACATAAGGGTGGACACTCTTGGGGCTGAGAGGTTTGGTGAGGTTGGGTGAGCAAACGCAGACCATTTAAAGTAATACTGCTTGCTACCCATCGCATGGGTCCCAAATCTCCAGGTTGAAGGGCATCTTCCTACATCGAAAACATGCATGAGAAACCCAGAAGATGGTACACCGTGTGATGGGGAATGGTTTCTAAAACGCACCTCATTTCTCATCTCCTTGTGCTCGGGTTCGCCATTCCAGCCACTTTACTAGCAATCTCCCTACTTGGAGCATCAGCACCTTTAACCTCCTGTTCCGTACAGGTTGCAATTTGTCCTGAGGATGAAAGGGAAGACGGGGAACCAATGAGAGACTAGCTCTTGGTGTTGGGACAGGCACAGGTCACTCTATTTTCCCATCAGGAAGAAGAATTAACCACAGGCTCAGCCTGCCCCCCGGAACCAGAACAGGGCCTGAAGCCATCCTGCACTTTTGCGGCCAACTCCAAAAAAGGCGAGTTGTAAAATGGAGCTTCAGGGCACTGCAATTCACAAATCTGCAGAGTTATAAATGATAACTCTCGTCCACAAATATATTGAGGGACGGCAAAGACGAGGAATTGAAATCAAGGCAGAATTTCAGGAAACAGATTTCAGGAGGTAGATTCGAATCGCCTTTAAAGCACATGAAAAGCGGCAAAACGTTGACAATGATGCCCTTGGCCAAAAAGGGCGTATTCGTTTTTTCCTGAATATATTCAGGAAAAAACGCATACGCCCTTTTTGGCCAACCAAGCAACCTGGAAAGGCAAATCAGCGCTACAAAGAAGTCTCGCTTCCCATCGGTCAAAAGGGCCATGCTGAAAAAAGTGTCAAAACCAGAAATGCAGGACAGGCCATGGAGAAATTTGAGCCTTGCTACACTGATGGGCGGGATGTAAATTGCCAACAGCCACTCTGGAGAAGTGTACGGTGTGTCCTGAAACATCTAAAAAGCAAAGCTTAGAGAGCATAGGGCACTTCCACGCATGGGGATATAAAGTGGGAAAATTAAAAATTAGCAAGACACAAGCACCCCAAAGTTTAGGGCTGCTCTCTTGACAAGGACCTCCACTTCATTCCACCTTAAATATCCCAGGAAAGCGAAAAATGGATAAAAAATTTGAGGTCCATATGTACAATGGAATATCACTCAGCCATGAAATCAATGTCATAAGGCTAGTAGCAGCATGATGAGTGGATTTAGGTAGGACGATTCTAAGTGAAATAAGTCACACAGAAAAGGACACTTCTCATAAGGTGTCACTTATAGAGGGAATGTAAAAACCGTTACACTTGAATTGAATTACAAAACAGAACAGAGTCACACATGCAGAAAACACACTATGGCTGCTTAACGGGAAAGGTGAGGTGGGGTGATCCATAAAACAAGAGTTTCAAATTAGCTCAGATACCGTTCCATAAACCCAATAAGTAACAGACAAGACCTACTCCTTGCTCAGAGAACTGGACTCAACACGCCCGATTCACCGCACAAGAATATATCTGACTAGTAATAATCTTAAAACCTATGTATTGATATCTCTCTGTTAGTGTGTCAAGTGGGTGTAAAGCGGCATAAACACAGCCGTGAAAAGCAGCTAAACCCCATTATAAAAATAAATTACTTTTAAAAACCCATGAAACAAAGACAGGGAAAGAGAGAGAAATTCTTACACAATTCGTTCAGGGGCTGTGATGCAACCTGGATTGACCATATCTAGACCCACAGCTGGATGAGACATAAGGGTGGACACTCTTGGGGCTGAGAGGTTTGGTGAGGTTGGGTGAGCAAACGCAGACCATTTAAAGTAATACTGCTTGCTACCCATCGCATGGGTCCCAAATCTCCAGGTTCAAGGGCATCTTCCCACATCGAAAACATGCATGAGAAACCCAGAAGATGGTACACCGTGTGATGGGGAATGGTTTCTAAAACGCACCTCATTTCTCATCTCCTTGTGCTCGGGTTCGCCATTCCAGCCACTTTACTAGCAATCTCCCTACTTGGAGCATCAGCACCTTTAACCTCCTGTTCCGTACAGGTTGCAATTTGTCCTGAGGATGAAAGGGAAGACGGGGAACCAATGAGAGACTAGCTCTTGGTGTTGGGACAGGCACAGGTCACTCTATTTTCCCATCAGGAAGAAGAATTAACCACAGGCTCAGCCTGCCCCCCGGAACCAGAACAGGGCCTGAAGCCATCCTGCACTTTTGCGGCCAACTCCAAAAAAGGCGAGTTGTAAAATGGAGCTTCAGGGCACTGCAATTCACAAATCTGCAGAGTTATAAATGATAACTCTCGTCCACAAATATATTGAGGGACGGCAAAGACGAGGAATTGAAATCAAGGCAGAATTTCAGGAAACAGATTTCAGGAGGTAGATTCGAATCGCCTTTAAAGCACATGAAAAGCGGCAAAACGTTGACAATGATGCCCTTGGCCAAAAAGGGCGTATTCGTTTTTTCCTGAATATATTCAGGAAAAAACGCATACGCCCTTTTTGGCCAACCAAGCAACCTGGAAAGGCAAATCAGCGCTACAAAGAAGTCTCGCTTCCCATCGGTCAAAAGGGCCATGCTGAAAAAAGTGTCAAAACCAGAAATGCAGGACAGGCCATGGAGAAATTTGAGCCTTGCTACACTGATGGGCGGGATGTAAATTGCCAACAGCCACTCTGGAGAAGTGTACGGTGTGTCCTGAAACATCTAAAAAGCAAAGCTTAGAGAGCATAGGGCACTTCCACGCATGGGGATATAAAGTGGGAAAATTAAAAATTAGCAAGACACAAGCACCCCAAAGTTTAGGGCTGCTCTCTTGACAAGGACCTCCACTTCATTCCACCTTAAATATCCCAGGAAAGCGAAAAATGGATAAAAAATTTGAGGTCCATATGTACAATGGAATATCACTCAGCCATGAAATCAATGTCATAAGGCTAGTAGCAGCATGATGAGTGGATTTAGGTAGGACGATTCTAAGTGAAATAAGTCACACAGAAAAGGACACTTCTCATAAGGTGTCACTTATAGAGGGAATGTAAAAACCGTTACACTTGAATTGAATTACAAAACAGAACAGAGTCACACATGCAGAAAACACACTATGGCTGCTTAACGGGAAAGGTGAGGTGGGGTGATCC
Organism: Balaenoptera physalus; assembly: GCF_965194825.1. NCBI lineage: Eukaryota > Metazoa > Chordata > Mammalia > Artiodactyla > Balaenopteridae > Balaenoptera > Balaenoptera physalus. The sequence continues at coordinate 281,374 of NW_028125840.1, forward strand.
ATAAAACAAGAGTTTCAAATTAGCTCAGATACCGTTCCATAAACCCAATAAGTAACAGACAAGACCTACTCCTTGCTCAGAGAACTGGACTCAACACGCCCGATTCACCGCACAAGAATATATCTGACTAGTAATAATCTTAAAACCTATGTATTGATATCTCTCTGTTAGTGTGTCAAGTGGGTGTAAAGCGGCATAAACACAGCCGTGAAAAGCAGCTAAACCCCATTATAAAAATAAATTACTTTTAAAAACCCATGAAACAAAGACAGGGAAAGAGAGAGAAATTCTTACACAATTCGTTCAGGGGCTGTGATGCAACCTGGATTGACCATATCTAGACCCACAGCTGGATGAGACATAAGGGTGGACACTCTTGGGGCTGAGAGGTTTGGTGAGGTTGGGTGAGCAAACGCAGACCATTTAAAGTAATACTGCTTGCTACCCATCGCATGGGTCCCAAATCTCCAGGTTCAAGGGCATCTTCCCACATCGAAAACATGCATGAGAAACCCAGAAGATGGTACACCGTGTGATGGGGAAAGGTTTCTAAAACGCACCTCATTTCTCATCTCCTTGTGCTCCAGTTCGCCATTCCAGCCACTTTACTAGCAATCTCCCTACTTGGAGCATCAGCACCTTTAACCTCCTGTTCCGTACAGGTTGCAATTTGTCCTGAGGATGAACGGGAAGACGGGGAACCAATGAGAGACTAGCTCTTGGTGTTGGGACAGGCACAGGTCACTCTATTTTCCCATCAGGAAGAAGAATTAACCACAGGCTCAGCCTGCCCCCCGGAACCAGAACAGGGCCTGAAGCCATCCTGCGCTTTTGCGGCCAACTCCAAAAAAGGCGAGTTGTAAAATGGAGCTTCAGGGCACTGCAATTCACAAATCTGCAGAGTTATAAATGATAACTCTCGTCCACAAATATATTGAGGGAAGGCAAAGACGAGGAATTGAAATCAAGGCAGAATTGCAGGAAACAGATTTCAGGAGGTAGATTCGAATCGCCTTTAAAGCACATGAAAAGCGGCAAAACGTTGACAATGATGCCCTTGGCCAAAAAGGGCGTATGCGTTTTTTCCTGAATATATTCAGGAAAAAACGCATACGCCCTTTTTGGCCAACCAAGCAACCTGGAAAGGCAAATCAGCGCTACAAAGAAGTCTCGCTTCCCATCGGTCAAAAGGGCCATGCTGAAAAAAGTGTCAAAAAAAGAAATGCAGGACAGGCCATGGAGAAATGGGAGCCTTGCTACACTGATGGGCGGGATGTAAATTGCCAACAGCCACTCTGGAGAAGTGTACGGTGTGTCCTGAAACATCTAAAAAGCAAAGCTTAGAGAGCATAGGGCACCTCCACGCATGGGGATATAAAGTGGGAAATTAAAAATTAGCAAGACACAAGCACCCCAAAGTTTAGGGCTGCTCTGTTGACAAGGACCTCCACTTCATTCCACCTTAAATATCCCAGGAAAGCGAAAAATGGATAAAAAATTTGAGGTCCATATGTACAATGGAATATCACTCAGCCATGAAATCAATGTCATAAGGCTAGTAGCAGCATGATGAGTGGATTTAGGTAGGACGATTCTAAGTGAAATAAGTCACACAGAAAAGGACACTTCTCATAAGGTGTCACTTATAGAGGGAATGTAAAAACCGTTACACTTGAATTGAATTACAAAACAGAACAGAGTCACACATGCAGAAAACACACTATGGCTGCTTAACGGGAAAGGTGAGGTGGGGTGATCCATAAAACAAGAGTTTCAAATTAGCTCAGATACCGTTCCATAAACCCAATAAGTAACAGACAAGACCTACTCCTTGCTCAGAGAACTGGACTCAACACGCCCGATTCACCGCACAAGAATATATCTGACTAGTAATAATCTTAAAACCTATGTATTGATATCTCTCTGTTAGTGTGTCAAGTGGGTGTAAAGCGGCATAAACACAGCCGTGAAAAGCAGCTAAACCCCATTATAAAAATAAATTACTTTTAAAAACCCATGAAACAAAGACAGGGAAAGAGAGAGAAATTCTTACACAATTCGTTCAGGGGCTGTGATGCAACCTGGATTGACCATATCTAGACCCACAGCTGGATGAGACATAAGGGTGGACACTCTTGGGGCTGAGAGGTTTGGTGAGGTTGGGTGAGCAAACGCAGACCATTTAAAGTAATACTGCTTGCTACCCATCGCATGGGTCCCAAATCTCCAGGTTCAAGGGCATCTTCCCACATCGAAAACATGCATGAGAAACCCAGAAGATGGTACACCGTGTGATGGGGAAAGGTTTCTAAAACGCACCTCATTTCTCATCTCCTTGTGCTCGGGTTCGCCATTCCAGCCACTTTACTAGCAATCTCCCTACTTGGAGCATCAGCACCTTTAACCTCCTGTTCCGTACAGGTTGCAATTTGTCCTGAGGATGAAAGGGAAGACCGGGAACCAATGAGAGACTAGCTCTTGGTGTTGGGACAGGCACAGGTCACTCTATTTTCCCATCAGGAAGAAGAATTAACCACAGGCTCAGCCTGCCCCCCGGAACCAGAACGGGGCCTGAAGCCATCCTGCGCTTTTGCGGCCAGCTCCCGAAAAAGCGAGTTGTAAAATGGAGCTTCAGGGCAGTGCAATTCACAAACCTGCACAGTTATAAATGATAACTCTCGTCCACAAATATATTGAGGGAAGGCAAAGACGAGGAATTGAAATCAAGGCAGAATTGCAGGAAACAGATTTCAGGAGGTAGATTCGAATCGCCTTTAAAGCACATGAAAAGCGGCAAAACGTTGACAATGATGCCCTTGGCCAAAAAGGGCGTATGCGTTTTTTCCTGAATATATTCAGGAAAAAACGCATACGCCCTTTTTGGCCAACCAAGCAACCTGGAAAGGCAAATCAGCGCTACAAAGAAGTCTCGCTTCCCATCGGTCAAAAGGGCCATGCTGAAAAAAGTGTCAAAAAAAGAAATGCAGGACAGGCCATGGAGAAATGGGAGCCTTGCTACACTGATGGGCGGGATGTAAATTGCCAACAGCCACTCTGGAGAAGTGTACGGTGTGTCCTGAAACATCTAAAAAGCAAAGCTTAGAGAGCATAGGGCACCTCCACGCATGGGGATATAAAGTGGGAAAATTAAAAATTAGCAAGACACAAGCACCCCAAAGTTTAGGGCTGCTCTGTTGACAAGGACCTCCACTTCATTCCACCTTAAATATCCCAGGAAAGCGAAAAATGGATAAAAAATTTGAGGTCCATATGTACAATGGAATATCACTCAGCCATGAAATCAATGTCATAAGGCTAGTAGCAGCATGATGAGTGGATTTAGGTACGACGATTCTAAGTGAAATAAGTCACACAGAAAAGGACACTTCTCATAAGGTGTCACTTATAGAGGGAATGTAAAAACCGTTACACTTGAATTGAATTACAAAACAGAACAGAGTCACACATGCAGAAAACACACTATGGCTGCTTAACGGGAAAGGTGAGGTGGGGTGATCCATAAAACAAGAGTTTCAAATTAGCTCAGATACCGTTCCATAAACCCAATAAGTAACAGACAAGACCTACTCCTTGCTCAGAGAACTGGACTCAACACGCCCGATTCACCGCACAAGAATATATCTGACTAGTAATAATCTTAAAACCTATGTATTGATATCTCTCTGTTAGTGTGTCAAGTGGGTGTAAAGCGGCATAAACACAGCCGTGAAAAGCAGCTAAACCCCATTATAAAAATAAATTACTTTTAAAAACCCATGAAACAAAGACAGGGAAAGAGAGAGAAATTCTTACACAATTCGTTCAGGGGCTGTGATGCAACCTGGATTGACCATATCTAGACCCACAGCTGGATGAGACATAAGGGTGGACACTCTTGGGGCTGAGAGGTTTGGTGAGGTTGGGTGAGCAAACGCAGACCATTTAAAGTAATACTGCTTGCTACCCATCGCATGGGTCCCAAATCTCCAGGTTCAAGGGCATCTTCCCACATCGAAAACATGCATGAGAAACCCAGAAGATGGTACACCATGTGATGGGGAAAGGTTTCTAAAACGCACCTCATTTCTCATCTCCTTGTGCTCGGGTTCGCCATTCCAGCCACTTTACTAGCAATCTCCCTACTTGGAGCATCAGCACCTTTAACCTCCTGTTCCGTACAGGTTGCAATTTGTCCTGAGGATGAAAGGGAAGACGGGGAACCAATGAGAGACTAGCTCTTGGTGTTGGGACAGGCACAGGTCACTCTATTTTCCCATCAGGAAGAAGAATTAACCACAGGCTCAGCCTGCCCCCCGGAACCAGAACAGGGCCTGAAGCCATCCTGCGCTTTTGCGGCCAACTCCAAAAAAAGCGAGTTGTAAAATGGAGCTTCAGGGCACTGCAATTCACAAATCTGCAGAGTTATAAATGATAACTCTCGTCCACAAATATATTGAGGGAAGGCAAAGACGAGGAATTGAAATCAAGGCAGAATTGCAGGAAACAGATTTCAGGAGGTAGATTCGAATCGCCTTTAAAGCACATGAAAAGCGGCAAAACGTTGACAATGATGCCCTTGGCCAAAAAGGGCGTATGCGTTTTTTCCTGAATATATTCAGGAAAAAACGCATACGCCCTTTTTGGCCAACCAAGCAACCTGGAAAGGCAAATCAGCGCTACAAAGAAGTCTCGCTTCCCATCGGTCAAAAGGGCCATGCTGAAAAAAGTGTCAAAAAAGAAATGCAGGACAGGCCATGGAGAAATGGGAGCCTTGCTACACTGATGGGCGGGATGTAAATTGCCAACAGCCACTCTGGAGAAGTGTACGGTGTGTCCTGAAACATCTAAAAAGCAAAGCTTAGAGAGCATAGGGCACTTCCACGCATGGGGATATAAAGTGGGAAAATTAAAAATTAGCAAGACACAAGCACCCCAAAGTTTAGGGCTGCTCTGTTGACAAGGACCTCCACTTCATTCCATCTTAAATATCCCAGGAAAGCGAAAAATGGATAAAAAATTTGAGGTCCATATGTACAATAGAATATCACTCAGCCACGAAATCAATGTCATAAGGCTAGTAGCAGCATGATGAGTGGATTTAGGTACGACGATTCTAAGTGAAATAAGTCACACAGAAAAGGACACTTCTCATAAGGTGTCACTTATAGAGGGAATGTAAAAACCGTTACACTTGAACTGAATTACAAAACAGAACAGAGTCACACATGCAGAAAACACACTATGGCTGCTTAACGGGAAAGGTGAGGTGGGGTGATCCATAAAACAAGAGTTTCAAATTAGCTCAGATACCGTTCCATAAACCCAATAAGTCACAGACAAGACCTACTCCTTGCTCAGAGAACTGGACTCAACACGCCCGATTCACCGCACAAGAATATATCTGACTAGTAATAATCTTAAAACCTATGTATTGATATCTCTCTGTTAGTGTGTCAAGTGGGTGTAAAGCGGCATAAACACAGCCGTGAAAAGTAGCTAAACCCCATTATAAAAATAAATTACTTTTAAAAACCCATGAAACGAAGACAGGGAAAGAGAGAGAAATTCTTACACAATTCGTTCAGGGGCTGTGATGCAACCTGGATTGACCATATCTAGACCCACAGCTGGATGAGACAGAAGGGTGGACACTCTTGGGGCTGAGAGGTTTGGTGAGGTTGGGTGAGCAAACGCAGACCATTTAAAGTAATACTGCTTGCTACCCATCGCATGGGTCCCAAATCTCCAGGTTCAAGGGCATCTTCCCACATCGAAAACATGCATGAGAAACCCAGAAGATGGTACACCGTGTGATGGGGAAAGGTTTCTAAAACGAACCTCATTTCTCATCTCCTTGTGCTCGGGTTCGCCATTCCAGCCACTTTACTAGCAATCTCCCTACTTGGAGCATCAGCACCTTTAACCTCCTGTTCCGTACAGGTTGCAATTTGTCCTGAGGATGAACGGGAAGACGGGGAACCAATGAGAGACTAGCTCTTGGTGTTTGGACAGGCACAGGTCACTCTATTTTCCCATCAGGAAGAAGAATTAACCACAGGCTCAGCCTGCCCCCCGGAACCAGAACAGGGCCTGAAGCCATCCTGCGCTTTTGCGGCCAGCTCCCGAAAAAGCGAGTTGTAAAATGGAGCTTCAGGGCACTGCAATTCACAAACCTGCACAGTTATAAATGATAACTCTCGTCCACAAATATATTGAGGGAAGGCAAAGACGAGGAATTGAAATCAAGGCAGAATTGCAGGAAACAGATTTCAGGAGGTAGATTCGAATCGCCTTTAAAGCACATGAAAAGCGGCAAAACGTTGACAATGATGCCCTTGGCCAAAAAGGGCGTATGCGTTTTTTCCTGAATATATTCAGGAAAAAACGCATACGCCCTTTTTGGCCAACCAAGCAACATGGAAAGGCAAATCAGCGCTACAAAGAAGTCTCGCTTACCATCGGTCAAAAGGGCCATGCTGAAAAAAGTGTCAAAAAAAGAAATGCAGGACAGGCCATGGAGAAATTTGAGCCTTGCTACACTGATGGGCGGGATGTAAATTGCCAACAGCCACTCTGGAGAAGGGTACGGTGTGTCCTGAAACAGCTAGAAAACACAGCTTAGAGAGCATAGGGCACTTCCACGCATGGGGGTATAAAGTGGGAAAATTAAAAATCAGCAAGATACAAGCACCCTAAAGTTTAGGGCTGCTCTGTTGACAAGGACCTCCACTTCATTCCACCTTAAATATCCCAGGAAAGCGAAAAATGGATAAAAAATTTGAGGTCCATATGTACAATGGAATATCTCTCAGCCATGAAATCAATGTCATAAGGCTAGTAGCAGCATGATGAATGGATTTAGGTACGACGATTCTAAGTGAAATAAGTCACACAGAAAAGGACACTTCTCATAAGGTGTCACTTATAGAGGGAATGTAAAAACCGTTACACTTGAACTGAATTACAAAACAGAACAGAGTCACACATGCAGAAAACACACTATGGCTGCTTAACGGGAAAGGTGAGGTGGGGTGATCCATAAAACAAGAGTTTCAAATTAGCTCAGATACCATTCCATAAACCCAATATGTAACAGACAAGACCTACTCCTTGCTCAGAGAACTGGACTCAACAGGCCCGATTCACCGCACAAGAATATATCTGACTAGTAATAATCTTAAAACCTATGTATTGATATCTCTCTGTTAGTGTGTCAAGTGGGTGTAAAGCGGCATAAACACAGCCGTGAAAAGCAGCTAAACCCCATTATAAAAATAAATTACTTTTAAAAACCCATGAAACAAAGACAGTGAAAGAGAGAGAAATTCTTACACAATTCGTTCAGGGTCTGTGATGCAACCTGGATTGACCATATGTAGACCCACAGCTGGATGAGACATAAGGGTGGACACTCTTGGGGCTGAGAGGTTTGGTGAGGTTGGGTGAGCAAACGCAGACCCTTTAAAGTAATACTGTGTGCTACCCATCGCATGGGTCCCAAATCTCCAGGTTGAAGGGCATCTTCCTACATCGAAAACATGCATGAGAAACCCAGAAGATGGTACACCGTGTGATGGGGAATGGTTTCTAAAACGCACCTCATTTCTCATCTCCTTGTGCTCGGGTTCGCCATTCCAGCCACTTTACTAGCAATCTCCCTACTTGGAGCATCAGCACCTTTAACCTCCTGTTCCGTACAGGTTGCAATTTGTCCTGAGGATGAACGGGAAGACGGGGAACCAATGAGAGACTAGCTCTTGGTGTTGGGACAGGCACAGGTCACTCTATTTTCCCATCAGGAAGAAGAATTAACCACAGGCTCAGCCTGCCCCCCGGAACCAGAACAGGGCCTGAAGCCATCCTGCGCTTTTGCGGCCAACTCCAAAAAAGGCGAGTTGTAAAATGGAGCTTCAGGGCACTGCAATTCACAAATCTGCAGAGTTATAAATGATAACTCTCGTCCACAAATATATTGAGGGACGGCAAAGACGAGGAATTGAAATCAAGGCAGAATTGCAGGAAACAGATTTCAGGAGGTAGATTCGAATCGCCTTTAAAGCACATGAAAAGCGGCAAAACGTTGACAATGATGCCCTTGGCCAAAAAGGGCGTATGCGTTTTTTCCTGAATATATTCAGGAAAAAACGCATACGCCCTTTTTGGCCAACCAAGCAACCTGGAAAGGCAAATCAGCGCTACAAAGAAGTCTCGCTTCCCATCGGTCAAAAGGGCCATGCTGAAAAAAGTGTCAAAACCAGAAATGCAGGACAGGCCATGGAGAAATTTGAGCCTTGCTACACTGATGGGCGGGATGTAAATTGCCAACAGCCACTCTGGAGAAGTGTACGGTGTGTCCTGAAACATCTAAAAAGCAAAGCTTAGAGAGCATAGGGCACTTCCACGCATGGGGATATAAAGTGGGAAAATTAAAAATTAGCAAGACACAAGCACCCCAAAGTTTAGGGCTGCTCTCTTGACAAGGACCTCCACTTCATTCCACCTTAAATATCCCAGGAAAGCGAAAAATGGATAAAAAATTTGAGGTCCATATGTACAATGGAATATCACTCAGCCATGAAATCAATGTCATAAGGCTAGTAGCAGCATGATGAGTGGATTTAGGTAGGACGATTCTAAGTGAAATAAGTCACACAGAAAAGGACACTTCTCATAAGGTGTCACTTATAGAGGGAATGTAAAAACCGTTACACTTGAATTGAATTACAAAACAGAACAGAGTCACACATGCAGAAAACACACTATGGCTGCTTAACGGGAAAGGTTAGGTGGGGTGATCCATAAAACAAGAGTTTCAAATTAGCTCAGATACCATTCCATAAACCCAATAAGTAACAGACAAGACCTACTCCTTGCTCAGAGAACTGGACTCAACACGCCCGATTCACCGCACAAGAATATATCTGACTAGTAATAATCTTAAAGCCTATGTATTGATATCTCTCTGTTAGTGTGTCAAGTGGGTGTAAAGCGGCATAAACACAGCCGTGAAAAGCAGCTAAACCCCATTATAAAAATAAATTACTTTTAAAAACCCATGAAACAAAGACAGGGAAAGAGAGAGAAATTCTTACACAATTCGTTCAGGGGCTGTGATGCAACCTGGATTGACCATATCTAGACCCACAGCTGGATGAGACATAAGGGTGGACACTCTTGGGGCTGAGAGGTTTGGTGAGGTTGGGTGAGCAAACGCAGACCATTTAAAGTAATACTGCTTGCTACCCATCGCATGGGTCCCAAATCTCCAGGTTGAAGGGCATCTTCCTACATCGAAAACATGCATGAGAAACCCAGAAGATGGTACACCGTGTGATGGGGAATGGTTTCTAAAACGCACCTCATTTCTCATCTCCTTGTGCTCGGGTTCGCCATTCCAGCCACTTTACTAGCAATCTCCCTACTTGGAGCATCAGCACCTTTAACCTCCTGTTCCGTACAGGTTGCAATTTGTCCTGAGGATGAACGGGAAGACGGGGAACCAATGAGAGACTAGCTCTTGGTGTTGGGACAGGCACAGGTCACTCTATTTTCCCATCAGGAAGAAGAATTAACCACAGGCTCAGCCTGCCCCCCGGAACCAGAACAGGGCCTGAAGCCATCCTGCGCTTTTGCGGCCAACTCCAAAAAAGGCGAGTTGTAAAATGGAGCTTCAGGGCACTGCAATTCACAAATCTGCAGAGTTATAAATGATAACTCTCGTCCACAAATATATTGAGGGACGGCAAAGACGAGGAATTGAAATCAAGGCAGAATTTCAGGAAACAGATTTCAGGAGGTAGATTCGAATCGCCTTTAAAGCACATGAAAAGCGGCAAAACGTTGACAATGATGCCCTTGGCCAAAAAGGGCGTATGCGTTTTTTCCTGAATATATTCAGGAAAAAACGCATACGCCCTTTTTGGCCAACCAAGCAACCTGGAAAGGCAAATCAGCGCTACAAAGAAGTCTCGCTTCCCATCGGTCAAAAGGGCCATGCTGAAAAAAGTGTCAAAACCAGAAATGCAGGACAGGCCATGGAGAAATTTGAGCCTTGCTACACTGATGGGCGGGATGTAAATTGCCAACAGCCACTCTGGAGAAGTGTACGGTGTGTCCTGAAACATCTAAAAAGCAAAGCTTAGAGAGCATAGGGCACTTCCACGCATGGGGATATAAAGTGGGAAAATTAAAAATTAGCAAGACACAAGCACCCCAAAGTTTAGGGCTGCTCTCTTGACAAGGACCTCCACTTCATTCCACCTTAAATATCCCAGGAAAGCGAAAAATGGATAAAAAATTTGAGGTCCATATGTACAATGGAATATCACTCAGCCATGAAATCAATGTCATAAGGCTAGTAGCAGCATGATGAGTGGATTTAGGTACGACGATTCTAAGTGAAATAAGTCACACAGAAAAGGACACTTCTCATAAGGTGTCACTTATAGAGGGAATGTAAAAACCGTTACACTTGAATTGAATTACAAAACAGAACAGAGTCACACATGCAGAAAACACACTATGGCTGCTTAACGGGAAAGGTGAGGTGGGGTGATCCATAAAACAAGAGTTTCAAATTAGCTCAGATACCGTTCCATAAACCCAATAAGTAACAGAGAAGACCTACTCCTTGCTCAGAGAACTGGACTCAACACGCCCGATTCACCGCACAAGAATATATCTGACTAGTAATAATCTTAAAACCTATGTATTGATATCTCTCTGTTAGTGTGTCAAGTGGGTGTAAAGCGGCATAAACACAGCCGTGAAAAGCAGCTAAACCCCATTATAAAAATAAATTACTTTTAAAAACCCATGAAACAAAGACAGGGAAAGAGAGAGAAATTCTTACACAATTCGTTCAGGGGCTGTGATGCAACCTGGATTGACCATATCTAGACCCACAGCTGGATGAGACATAAGGGTGGACACTCTTGGGGCTGAGAGGTTTGGTGAGGTTGGGTGAGCAAACGCAGACCATTTAAAGTAATACTGCTTGCTACCCATCGCATGGGTCCCAAATCTCCAGGTTCAAGGGCATCTTCCCACATCGAAAACATGCATGAGAAACCCAGAAGATGGTACACCGTGTGATGGGGAAAGGTTTCTAAAACGCACCTCATTTCTCATCTCCTTGTGCTCCAGTTCGCCATTCCAGCCACTTTACTAGCAATCTCCCTACTTGGAGCATCAGCACCTTTAACCTCCTGTTCCGTACAGGTTGCAATTTGTCCTGAGGATGAACGGGAAGACGGGGAACCAATGAGAGACTAGCTCTTGGTGTTGGGACAGGCACAGGTCACTCTATTTCCCCATCAGGAAGAAGAATTAACCACAGGCTCAGCCTGCCCCCCGGAACCAGAACAGGGCCTGAAGCCATCCTGCGCTTTTGCGGCCAACTCCAAAAAAGGCGAGTTGTAAAATGGAGCTTCAGGGCACTGCAATTCACAAATCTGCAGAGTTATAAATGATAACTCTCGTCCACAAATATATTGAGGGAAGGCAAAGACGAGGAATTGAAATCAAGGCAGAATTGCAGGAAACAGATTTCAGGAGGTAGATTCGAATCGCCTTTAAAGCACATGAAAAGCGGCAAAACGTTGACAATGATGCCCTTGGCCAAAAAGGGCGTATGCGTTTTTTCCTGAATATATTCAGGAAAAAACGCATACGCCCTTTTTGGCCAACCAAGCAACCTGGAAAGGCAAATCAGCGCTACAAAGAAGTCTCGCTTCCCATCGGTCAAAAGGGCCATGCTGAAAAAAGTGTCAAAAAAAGAAATGCAGGACAGGCCATGGAGAAATGGGAGCCTTGCTACACTGATGGGCGGGATGTAAATTGCCAACAGCCACTCTGGAGAAGTGTACGGTGTGTCCTGAAACATCTAAAAAGCAAAGCTTAGAGAGCATAGGGCACCTCCACGCATGGGGATATAAAGTGGGAAAATTAAAAATTAGCAAGACACAAGCACCCCAAAGTTTAGGGCTGCTCTGTTGACAAGGACCTCCACTTCATTCCACCTTAAATATCCCAGGAAAGCGAAAAATGGATAAAAAATTTGAGGTCCATATGTACAATGGAATATCACTCAGATATGAAATCAATGTCATAAGGCTAGTAGCAGCATGATGAGTGGATTTAGGTACGACGATTCTAAGTGAAATAAGTCACACAGAAAAGGACACTTCTCATAAGGTGTCACTTATAGAGGGAATGTAAAAACCGTTACACTTGAATTGAATTACAAAACAGAACAGAGTCACACATGCAGAAAACACACTATGGCTGCTTAACGGGAAAGGTGAGGTGGGGTGATCCATAAAACAAGAGTTTCAAATTAGCTCAGATACCGTTCCATAAACCCAATAAGTAACAGACAAGACCTACTCCTTGCTCAGAGAACTGGACTCAACACGCCCGATTCACCGCACAAGAATATATCTGACTAGTAATAATCTTAAAACCTATGTATTGATATCTCTCTGTTAGTGTGTCAAGTGGGTGTAAAGCGGCATAAACACAGCCGTGAAAAGCATCTAAACCCCATTATAAAAATAAATTACTTTTAAAAACCCATGAAACAAAGACAGGGAAAGAGAGAGAAATTCTTACACAATTCGTTCAGGGGCTGTGATGCAACCTGGATTGACCATATCTAGACCCACAGCTGGATGAGACATAAGGGTGGACACTCTTGGGGCTGAGAGGTTTGGTGAGGTTGGGTGAGCAAACGCAGACCATTTAAAGTAATACTGCTTGCTACCCATCGCATGGGTCCCAAATCTGCAGGTTCAAGGGCATCTTCCCACATCGAAAACATGCATGAGAAACCCAGAAGATGGTACACCATGTGATGGGGAAAGGTTTCTAAAACGCACCTCATTTCTCATCTCCTTGTGCTCGGGTTCGCCATTCCAGCCACTTTACTAGCAATCTCCCTACTTGGAGCATCAGCACCTTTAACCTCCTGTTCCGTACAGGTTGCAATTTGTCCTGAGGATGAAAGGGAAGACGGGGAACCAATGAGAGACTAGCTCTTGGTGTTGGGACAGGCACAGGTCACTCTATTTTCCCATCAGGAAGAAGAATTAACCACAGGCTCAGCCTGCCCCCCGGAACCAGAACGGGGCCTGAAGCCATCCTGCGCTTTTGCGGCCAGCTCCCGAAAAAGCGAGTTGTAAAATGGAGCTTCAGGGCACTGCAATTCACAAACCTGCACAGTTATAAATGATAACTCTCGTCCACAAATATATTGAGGGAAGGCAAAGACGAGGAATTGAAATCAAGGCAGAATTGCAGGAAACAGATTTCAGGAGGTAGATTCGAATCGCCTTTAAAGCACATGAAAAGCGGCAAAACGTTGACAATGATGCCCTTGGCCAAAAAGGGCGTATGCGTTTTTTCCTGAATATATTCAGGAAAAAACGCATATGCCCTTTTTGGCCAACCAAGCAACCTGGAAAGGCAAATCAGCGCTACAAAGAAGTCTCGCTTCCCATCGGTCAAAAGGGCCATGCTGAAAAAAGTGTCAAAAAAAGAAATGCAGGACAGGCCATGGAGAAATGGGAGCCTTGCTACACTGATGGGCGGGATGTAAATTGCCAACAGCCACTCTGGAGAAGTGTACGGTGTGTCCTGAAACATCTAAAAAGCAAAGCTTAGAGAGCATAGGGCACCTCCACGCATGGGGATATAAAGTGGGAAAATTAAAAATTAGCAAGACACAAGCACCCCAAAGTTTAGGGCTGCTCTGTTGACAAGGACCTCCACTTCATTCCACCTTAAATATCCCAGGAAAGCGAAAAATGGATAAAAAATTTGAGGTCCATATGTACAATGGAATATCACTCAGCCATGAAATCAATGTCATAAGGCTAGTAGCAGCATGATGAGTGGATTTAGGTACGACGATTCTAAGTGAAATAAGTCACACAGAAAAGGACACTTCTCATAAGGTGTCACTTATAGAGGGAATGTAAAAACCGTTACACTTGAATTGAATTACAAAACAGAACAGAGTCACACATGCAGAAAACACACTATGGCTGCTTAACGGGAAAGGTGAGGTGGGGTGATCCATAAAACAAGAGTTTCAAATTAGCTCAGATACCGTTCCATAAACCCAATAAGTAACAGAGAAGACCTACTCCTTGCTCAGAGAACTGGACTCAACACGCCCGATTCACCGCACAAGAATATATCTGACTAGTAATAATCTTAAAACCTATGTATTGATATCTCTCTGTTAGTGTGTCAAGTGGGTGTAAAGCGGCATAAACACAGCCGTGAAAAGCAGCTAAACCCCATTATAAAAATAAATTACTTTTAAAAACCCATGAAACAAAGACAGGGAAAGAGAGAGAAATTCTTACACAATTCGTTCAGGGGCTGTGATGCAACCTGGATTGACCATATCTAGACCCACAGCTGGATGAGACATAAGGGTGGACACTCTTGGGGCTGAGAGGTTTGGTGAGGTTGGGTGAGCAAACGCAGACCATTTAAAGTAATACTGCTTGCTACCCATCGCATGGGTCCCAAATCTCCAGGTTCAAGGGCATCTTCCCACATCGAAAACATGCATGAGAAACCCAGAAGATGGTACACCGTGTGATGGGGAAAGGTTTCTAAAACGCACCTCATTTCTCATCTCCTTGTGCTCCAGTTCGCCATTCCAGCCACTTTACTAGCAATCTCCCTACTTGGAGCATCAGCACCTTTAACCTCCTGTTCCGTACAGGTTGCAATTTGTCCTGAGGATGAACGGGAAGACGGGGAACCAATGAGAGACTAGCTCTTGGTGTTGGGACAGGCACAGGTCACTCTATTTCCCCATCAGGAAGAAGAATTAACCACAGGCTCAGCCTGCCCCCCGGAACCAGAACAGGGCCTGAAGCCATCCTGCGCTTTTGCGGCCAACTCCAAAAAAGGCGAGTTGTAAAATGGAGCTTCAGGGCACTGCAATTCACAAATCTGCAGAGTTATAAATGATAACTCTCGTCCACAAATATATTGAGGGAAGGCAAAGACGAGGAATTGAAATCAAGGCAGAATTGCAGGAAACAGATTTCAGGAGGTAGATTCGAATCGCCTTTAAAGCACATGAAAAGCGGCAAAACGTTGACAATGATGCCCTTGGCCAAAAAGGGCGTATGCGTTTTTTCCTGAATATATTCAGGAAAAAACGCATACGCCCTTTTTGGCCAACCAAGCAACCTGGAAAGGCAAATCAGCGCTACAAAGAAGTCTCGCTTCCCATCGGTCAAAAGGGCCATGCTGAAAAAAGTGTCAAAAAAAGAAATGCAGGACAGGCCATGGAGAAATGGGAGCCTTGCTACACTGATGGGCGGGATGTAAATTGCCAACAGCCACTCTGGAGAAGTGTACGGTGTGTCCTGAAACATCTAAAAAGCAAAGCTTAGAGAGCATAGGGCACCTCCACGCATGGGGATATAAAGTGGGAAAATTAAAAATTAGCAAGACACAAGCACCCCAAAGTTTAGGGCTGCTCTGTTGACAAGGACCTCCACTTCATTCCACCTTAAATATCCCAGGAAAGCGAAAAATGGATAAAAAATTTGAGGTCCATATGTACAATGGAATATCACTCAGATATGAAATCAATGTCATAAGGCTAGTAGCAGCATGATGAGTGGATTTAGGTACGACGATTCTAAGTGAAATAAGTCACACAGAAAAGGACACTTCTCATAAGGTGTCACTTATAGAGGGAATGTAAAAACCGTTACACTTGAATTGAATTACAAAACAGAACAGAGTCACACATGCAGAAAACACACTATGGCTGCTTAACGGGAAAGGTGAGGTGGGGTGATCCATAAAACAAGAGTTTCAAATTAGCTCAGATACCGTTCCATAAACCCAATAAGTAACAGACAAGACCTACTCCTTGCTCAGAGAACTGGACTCAACACGCCCGATTCACCGCACAAGAATATATCTGACTAGTAATAATCTTAAAACCTATGTATTGATATCTCTCTGTTAGTGTGTCAAGTGGGTGTAAAGCGGCATAAACACAGCCGTGAAAAGCATCTAAACCCCATTATAAAAATAAATTACTTTTAAAAACCCATGAAACAAAGACAGGGAAAGAGAGAGAAATTCTTACACAATTCGTTCAGGGGCTGTGATGCAACCTGGATTGACCATATCTAGACCCACAGCTGGATGAGACATAAGGGTGGACACTCTTGGGGCTGAGAGGTTTGGTGAGGTTGGGTGAGCAAACGCAGACCATTTAAAGTAATACTGCTTGCTACCCATCGCATGGGTCCCAAATCTGCAGGTTCAAGGGCATCTTCCCACATCGAAAACATGCATGAGAAACCCAGAAGATGGTACACCATGTGATGGGGAAAGGTTTCTAAAACGCACCTCATTTCTCATCTCCTTGTGCTCGGGTTCGCCATTCCAGCCACTTTACTAGCAATCTCCCTACTTGGAGCATCAGCACCTTTAACCTCCTGTTCCGTACAGGTTGCAATTTGTCCTGAGGATGAAAGGGAAGACGGGGAACCAATGAGAGACTAGCTCTTGGTGTTGGGACAGGCACAGGTCACTCTATTTTCCCATCAGGAAGAAGAATTAACCACAGGCTCAGCCTGCCCCCCGGAACCAGAACGGGGCCTGAAGCCATCCTGCGCTTTTGCGGCCAGCTCCCGAAAAAGCGAGTTGTAAAATGGAGCTTCAGGGCACTGCAATTCACAAACCTGCACAGTTATAAATGATAACTCTCGTCCACAAATATATTGAGGGAAGGCAAAGACGAGGAATTGAAATCAAGGCAGAATTGCAGGAAACAGATTTCAGGAGGTAGATTCGAATCGCCTTTAAAGCACATGAAAAGCGGCAAAACGTTGACAATGATGCCCTTGGCCAAAAAGGGCGTATGCGTTTTTTCCTGAATATATTCAGGAAAAAACGCATATGCCCTTTTTGGCCAACCAAGCAACCTGGAAAGGCAAATCAGCGCTACAAAGAAGTCTCGCTTCCCATCGGTCAAAAGGGCCATGCTGAAAAAAGTGTCAAAAAAAGAAATGCAGGACAGGCCATGGAGAAATGGGAGCCTTGCTACACTGATGGGCGGGATGTAAATTGCCAACAGCCACTCTGGAGAAGTGTACGGTGTGTCCTGAAACATCTAAAAAGCAAAGCTTAGAGAGCATAGGGCACCTCCACGCATGGGGATATAAAGTGGGAAAATTAAAAATTAGCAAGACACAAGCACCCCAAAGTTTAGGGCTGCTCTGTTGACAAGGACCTCCACTTCATTCCACCTTAAATATCCCAGGAAAGCGAAAAATGGATAAAAAATTTGAGGTCCATATGTACAATGGAATATCACTCAGCCATGAAATCAATGTCATAAGGCTAGTAGCAGCATGATGAGTGGATTTAGGTACGACGATTCTAAGTGAAATAAGTCACACAGAAAAGGACACTTCTCATAAGGTGTCACTTATAGAGGGAATGTAAAAACCGTTACACTTGAATTGAATTACAAAACAGAACAGAGTCACACATGCAGAAAACACACTATGGCTGCTTAACGGGAAAGGTGAGGTGGGGTGATCCATAAAACAAGAGTTTCAAATTAGCTCAGATACCGTTCCATAAACCCAATAAGTAACAGACAAGACCTACTCCTTGCTCAGAGAACTGGACTCAACACGCCCGATTCACCGCACAAGAATATATCTGACTAGTAATAATCTTAAAACCTATGTATTGATATCTCTCTGTTAGTGTGTCAAGTGGGTGTAAAGCGGCATAAACACAGCCGTGAAAAGCAGCTAAACCCCATTATAAAAATAAATTACTTTTAAAAACCCATGAAACAAAGACAGGGAAAGAGAGAGAAATTCTTACACAATTCGTTCAGGGGCTGTGATGCAACCTGGATTGACCATATCTAGACCCACAGCTGGATGAGACATAAGGGTGGACACTCTTGGGGCTGAGAGGTTTGGTGAGGTTGGGTGAGCAAACGCAGACCATTTAAAGTAATACTGCTTGCTACCCATCGCATGGGTCCCAAATCTCCAGGTTCAAGGGCATCTTCCCACATCGAAAACATGCATGAGAAACCCAGAAGATGGTACACCATGTGATGGGGAAAGGTTTCTAAAACGCACCTCATTTCTCATCTCCTTGTGCTCGGGTTCGCCATTCCAGCCACTTTACTAGCAATCTCCCTACTTGGAGCATCAGCACCTTTAACCTCCTGTTCCGTACAGGTTGCAATTTGTCCTGAGGATGAAAGGGAAGACGGGGAACCAATGAGAGACTAGCTCTTGGTGTTGGGACAGGCACAGGTCACTCTATTTTCCCATCAGGAAGAAGAATTAACCACAGACTCAGCCTGCCCCCCGGAAGCAGAACGGGGCCTGAAGCCATCCTGCGCTTTTGCGGCCAGCTCCCGAAAAAGTGAGTTGTAAAATGGAGCTTCAGGGCACTGCAATTCACAAACCTGCACAGTTATAAATGATAACTCTCGTCCACAAATATATTGAGGGAAGGCAAAGACGAGGAATTGAAATCAAGGCAGAATTGCAGGAAACAGATTTCAGGAGGTAGATTCGAATCGCCTTTAAAGCACATGAAAAGCGGCAAAACGTTGACAATGATGCCCTTGGCCAAAAAGGGCGTATGCGTTTTTTCCTGAATATATTCAGGAAAAAACGCATACGCCCTTTTTGGCCAACCAAGCAACCTGGAAAGGCAAATCAGCGCTACAAAGAAGTCTCACTTCCCATCGGTCAAAAGGGCCATGCTGAAAAAAGTGTCAAAAAAAGAAATGCAGGACAGGCCATGGAGAAATGGGAGCCTTGCTACACTGATGGGCGGGATGTAAATTGCCAACAGCCACTCTGGAGAAGTGTACGGTGTGTCCTGAAACATCTAAAAAGCAAAGCTTAGAGAGCATAGGGCACCTCCACGCATGGGGATATAAAGTGGGAAAATTAAAAATTAGCAAGACACAAGCACCCCAAAGTTTAGGGCTGCTCTGTTGACAAGGACCTCCACTTCATTCCACCTTAAATATCCCAGGAAAGCGAAAAATGGATAAAAAATTTGAGGTCCATATGTACAATGGAATATCACTCAGATATGAAATCAATGTCATAAGGCTAGTAGCAGCATGATGAGTGGATTTAGGTACGACGATTCTAAGTGAAATAAGTCACACAGAAAAGGACACTTCTCATAAGGTGTCACTTATAGAGGGAATGTAAAAACCGTTACACTTGATTTGAATTACAAAACAGAACAGAGTCACACATGCAGAAAACACACTATGGCTGCTTAACGGGAAAGGTGAGGTGGGGTGATCCATAAAACAAGAGTTTCAAATTAGCTCAGATACCGTTCCATAAACCCAATAAGTAACAGACAAGACCTACTCCTTGCTCAGAGAACTGGACTCAACACGCCCGATTCACCGCACAAGAATATATCTGACTAGTAATAATCTTAAAACCTATGTATTGATATCTCTCTGTTAGTGTGTCAAGTGGGTGTAAAGCGGCATAAACACAGCCGTGAAAAGCATCTAAACCCCATTATAAAAATAAATTACTTTTAAAAACCCATGAAACAAAGACAGGGAAAGAGAGAGAAATTCTTACAAAATTCGTTCAGGTGCTGTGATGCAACCTGGATTGACCATATCTAGACCCACAGCTGGATGAGACATAAGGGTGGACACTCTTGGGGCTGAGAGGTTTGGTGAGGTTGGGTGAGCAAACGCAGACCATTTTAAGTAATACTGCTTGCTACCCATCGCATGGGTCCCAAATCTCCAGGTTCAAGGGCATCTTCCCACATCGAAAACATGCATGAGAAACCCAGAAGATGGTACACCATGTGATGGGGAAAGGTTTCTAAAACGCACCTCATTTCTCATCTCCTTGTGCTCGGGTTCGCCATTCCAGCCACTTTACTAGCAATCTCCCTACTTGGAGCATCAGCACCTTTAACCTCCTGTTCCGTACAGGTTGCAATTTGTCCTGAGGATGAAAGGGAAGACGGGGAACCAATGAGAGACTAGCTCTTGGTGTTGGGACAGGCACAGGTCACTCTATTTTCCCATCAGGAAGAAGAATTAACCACAGGCTCAGCCTGCCCCCCGGAACCAGAACGGGGCCTGAAGCCATCCTGCGCTTTTGCGGCCAGCTCCCGAAAAAGCGAGTTGTAAAATGGAGCTTCAGGGCACTGCAATTCACAAACCTGCACAGTTATAAATGATAACTCTCGTCCACAAATATATTGAGGGAAGGCAAAGACGAGGAATTGAAATCAAGGCAGAATTGCAGGAAACAGATTTCAGGAGGTAGATTCGAATCGCCTTTAAAGCACATGAAAAGCGGCAAAACGTTGACAATGATGCCCTTGGCCAAAAAGGGCGTATGCGTTTTTTCCTGAATATATTCAGGAAAAAACGCATACGCCCTTTTTGGCCAACCAAGCAACCTGGAAAGGCAAATCAGCGCTACAAAGAAGTCTCGCTTCCCATCGGTCAAAAGGGCCATGCTGAAAAAAGTGTCAAAAAAAGAAATGCAGGACAGGCCATGGAGAAATGGGAGCCTTGCTACACTGATGGGCGGGATGTAAATTGCCAACAGCCACTCTGGAGAAGTGTACGGTGTGTCCTGAAACATCTAAAAAGCAAAGCTTAGAGAGCATAGGGCACCTCCACGCATGGGGATATAAAGTGGGAAAATTAAAAATTAGCAAGACACAAGCACCCCAAAGTTTAGGGCTGCTCTGTTGACAAGGACCTCCACTTCATTCCACCTTAAATATCCCAGGAAAGCGAAAAATGGATAAAAAATTTGAGGTCCATATGTACAATGGAATATCACTCAGCCATGAAATCAATGTCATAAGGCTAGTAGCAGCATGATGAGTGGATTTAGGTACGACGATTCTAAGTGAAATAAGTCACACAGAAAAGGACACTTCTCATAAGGTGTCACTTATAGAGGGAATGTAAAAACCGTTACACTTGAATTGAATTACAAAACAGAACAGAGTCACACATGCAGAAAACACACTATGGCTGCTTAACGGGAAAGGTGAGGTGGGGTGATCCATAAAACAAGAGTTTCAAATTAGCTCAGATACCGTTCCATAAACCCAATAAGTAACAGACAAGACCTACTCCTTGCTCAGAGAACTGGACTCAACACGCCCGATTCACCGCACAAGAATATATCTGACTAGTAATAATCTTAAAACCTATGTATTGATATCTCTCTGTTAGTGTGTCAAGTGGGTGTAAAGCGGCATAAACACAGCCGTGAAAAGCAGCTAAACCCCATTATAAAAATAAATTACTTTTAAAAACCCATGAAACAAAGACAGGGAAAGAGAGAGAAATTCTTACACAATTCGTTCAGGGGCTGTGATGCAACCTGGATTGACCATATCTAGACCCACAGCTGGATGAGACATAAGGGTGGACACTCTTGGGGCTGAGAGGTTTGGTGAGGT
The DNA here is from genome assembly GCF_965194825.1 of Balaenoptera physalus. NCBI lineage: Eukaryota > Metazoa > Chordata > Mammalia > Artiodactyla > Balaenopteridae > Balaenoptera > Balaenoptera physalus. The sequence continues at coordinate 302,893 of NW_028125840.1, forward strand.
TGGGTGAGCAAACGCAGACCATTTAAAGTAATACTGCTTGCTACCCATCGCATGGGTCCCAAATCTCCAGGTTCAAGGGCATCTTCCCACATCGAAAACATGCATGAGAAACCCAGAAGATGGTACACCATGTGATGGGGAAAGGTTTCTAAAACGCACCTCATTTCTCATCTCCTTGTGCTCGGGTTCGCCATTCCAGCCACTTTACTAGCAATCTCCCTACTTGGAGCATCAGCACCTTTAACCTCCTGTTCCGTACAGGTTGCAATTTGTCCTGAGGATGAAAGGGAAGACGGGGAACCAATGAGAGACTAGCTCTTGGTGTTGGGACAGGCACAGGTCACTCTATTTTCCCATCAGGAAGAAGAATTAACCACAGACTCAGCCTGCCCCCCGGAACCAGAACGGGGCCTGAAGCCATCCTGCGCTTTTGCGGCCAGCTCCCGAAAAAGTGAGTTGTAAAATGGAGCTTCAGGGCACTGCAATTCACAAACCTGCACAGTTATAAATGATAACTCTCGTCCACAAATATATTGAGGGAAGGCAAAGACGAGGAATTGAAATCAAGGCAGAATTGCAGGAAACAGATTTCAGGAGGTAGATTCGAATCGCCTTTAAAGCACATGAAAAGCGGCAAAACGTTGACAATGATGCCCTTGGCCAAAAAGGGCGTATGCGTTTTTTCCTGAATATATTCAGGAAAAAACGCATACGCCCTTTTTGGCCAACCAAGCAACCTGGAAAGGCAAATCAGCGCTACAAAGAAGTCTCGCTTCCCATCGGTCAAAAGGGCCATGCTGAAAAAAGTGTCAAAAAAAGAAATGCAGGACAGGCCATGGAGAAATGGGAGCCTTGCTACACTGATGGGCGGGATGTAAATTGCCAACAGCCACTCTGGAGAAGTGTACGGTGTGTCCTGAAACATCTAAAATACACAGCTTAGAGAGCATAGGGCACTTCCACGCATGGGGGGATAAAGTGGGAAAATTAAAAATCAGCAAGATACAAGCACCCTAAAGTTTAGGGCTGCTCTGTTGACAAGGACCTCCACTTCATTCCACCTTAAATATCCCAGGAAAGCGAAAAATGGATAAAAAATTTGAGGTCCATATGTACAATGGAATAACACTCAGCCATGAAATCAATGTCATAAGGCTAGTAGCAGCATGATGAGTGGATTTAGGTACGACGATTCTAAGTGAAATAAGTCACACAGAAGAGGACACTTCTCATAAGGTGTCACTTATAGAGGGAATGTAAAAACCGTTACACTTGAACTGAATTACAAAACAGAACAGAGTCACACATGCAGAAAACACACTATGGCTGCTTAACGGGAAAGGTGAGGTGGGGTGATCCATAAAACAAGAGTTTCAAATTAGCTCAGATACCGTTCCATAAACCCAATAAGTAACAGACAAGACCTACTCCTTGCTCAGAGAACTGGACTCAACACGCCCGATTCACCGCACAAGAATATATCTGACTAGTAATAATCTTAAAACCTATGTATTGATATCTCTCTGTTAGTGTGTCAAGTGGGTGTAAAGCGGCATAAACACAGCCGTGAAAAGCAGCTAAACCCCATCATAAAAATAAATTACTTTTAAAAACCCATGAAACAAAGACAGGGAAAGAGAGAGAAATTCTTACACAATTCGTTCAGGGGCTGTGATGCAACCTGGATTGACCATATCTAGACCCACAGCTGGATGAGACATAAGGGTGGACACTCTTGGGGCTGAGAGGTTTGGTGAGGTTGGGTGAGCAAACGCAGACCATTTAAAGTAATACTGCTTGCTACCCATCGCATGGGTCCCAAATCTCCAGGTTCAAGGGCATCTTCCCACATCGAAAACATGCATGAGAAACCCAGAAGATGGTACACCGTGTGATGGGGAAAGGTTTCTAAAACGCACCTCATTTCTCATCTCCTTGTGCTCGGGTTCGCCATTCCAGCCACTTTACTAGCAATCTCCCTACTTGGAGCATCAGCACCTTTAACCTCCTGTTCCGTACAGGTTGCAATTTGTCCTGAGGATGAAAGGGAAGACGGGGAACCAATGAGAGACTAGCTCTTGGTGTTGGGACAGGCACAGGTCACTCTATTTTCCCATCAGGAAGAAGAATTAACCACAGGCTCAGCCTGCCCCCCGGAACCAGAACAGGGCCTGAAGCCATCCTGCACTTTTGCGGCCAACTCCAAAAAAAGCGAGTTTTAAAATGGAGCTTCAGGGCACTGCAATTCACAAATCTGCAGAGTTATAAATGATAACTCTCGTCCACAAATATATTGAGGGAAGGCAAAGACGAGGAATTGAAATCAAGGCAGAATTGCAGGAAACAGATTTCAGGAGGTAGATTCGAATCGCCTTTAAAGCACATGAAAAGCGGCAAAACGTTGACAATGATGCCCTTGGCCAAAAAGGGCGTATGCGTTTTTTCCTGAATATATTCAGGAAAAAACGCATACGCCCTTTTTGGCCAACCAAGCAACCTGGAAAGGCAAATCAGCGCTACAAAGAAGTCTCGCTTCCCATCGGTCAAAAGGGCCATGCTGAAAAAAGTGTCAAAAAAGAAATGCAGGACAGGCCATGGAGAAATGGGAGCCTTGCTACACTGATGGGCGGGATGTAAATTGCCAACAGCCACTCTGGAGAAGTGTACGATGTGTCCTGAAACATCTAAAAAGCAAAGCTTAGAGAGCATAGGGCACCTCCACGCATGGGGATATAAAGTGGGAAAATTAAAAATTAGCAAGACACAAGCACCCCAAAGTTTAGGGCTGCTCTGTTGACAAGGACCTCCACTTCATTCCACCTTAAATATCCCAGGAAAGCGAAAAATGGATAAAAAATTTGAGGTCCATATGTACAATGGAATATCACTCAGCCATGAAATCAATGTCATAAGGCTAGTAGCAGCATGATGAGTGGATTTAGGTACGACGATTCTAAGTGAAATAAGTCACACAGAAAAGGACACTTCTCATAAGGTGTCACTTATAGAGGGAATGTAAAAACCGTTACACTTGAACTGAATTACAAAACAGAACAGAGTCACACATGCAGAAAACACACTATGGCTGCTTAACGGGAAAGGTGAGGTGGGGTGATCCATAAAACAAGAGTTTCAAATTAGCTCAGATACCGTTCCATAAACCCAATAAGTAACAGACAAGACCTACTCCTTGATCAGAGAACTGGACTCAACACGCCCGATTCACCGCACAAGAATATATCTGACTAGTAATAATCTTAAAACCTATGTATTGATATCTCTCTGTTAGTGTGTCAAGTGGGTGTAAAGCGGCATAAACACAGCCGTGAAAAGCAGCTAAACCCCATCATAAAAATAAATTACTTTTAAAAACCCATGAAACAAAGACAGGGAAAGAGAGAGAAATTCTTACACAATTCGTTCAGGGGCTGTGATGCAACCTGGATTGACCATATCTAGACCCACAGCTGGATGAGACATAAGGGTGGACACTCTTGGGGCTGAGAGGTTTGGTGAGGTTGGGTGAGCAAACGCAGACCCTTTAAAGTAATACTGCGTGATACCCATCGCATGGGTCCCAAATCTCCAGGTTCAAGGGCATCTTCCTACATTGAAAACATTCATGAGAAACCCAGAAGATAGTACACCGTGTGATGGGGAAAGGTTTCTAAAACGCACCTCATTTCTCATCTCCTTGTGCTCGGGTTCGCCATTCCAGCCACTTTACTAGCAATCTCCCTACTTGGAGCATCAGCACCTTTAACCTCCTGTTCCGTACAGGTTGCAATTTGTCCTGAGGATGAACAGGAAGACGGGGAACCAATGAGAGACTAGCTCTTGGTGTTGGGACAGGCACAGGTCACTCTATTTTCCCATCAGGAAGAAGAATTAACCACAGGCTCAGCCTGCCCCCCGGAACCAGAACAGGGCCTGAAGCCATCCTGCGCTTTTGCGGCCAACTCCAAAAAAGGCGAGTTGTAAAATGGAGCTTCAGGGCACTGCAATTCACAAATCTGCAGAGTTATAAATGATAACTTTCGTCCACAAATATATTGAGGGAAGGCAAAGACAAGGAATTGAAATCAAGGCAGAATTGCAGGAAACAGATTTCAGGAGGTAGATTCGAATCGCCTTTAAAGCACATGAAAAGCGGCAAAACGTTGACAATGATGCCCTTGGCCAAAAAGGGCGTATGCGTTTTTTCCTGAATATATTCAGGAAAAAACGCATACGCCCTTTTTGGCCAACCAAGCAACCTGGAAAGGCAAATCAGCGCTACAAAGAAGTCTCGCTTCCCATCGGTCAAAAGGGCCATGCTGAAAAAAGTGTCAAAACCAGAAATGCAGGACAGGCCATGGAGAAATTTGAGCCTTGCTACACTGATGGGCGGGATGTAAATTGCCAACAGCCACTCTGGAGAAGGGTACGGTGTGTCCTGAAACAGCTAGAAAACACAGCTTAGAGAGCATAGGGCACTTCCACGCATGGGGGTATAAAGTGGGAAAATTAAAAATCAGCAAGATACAAGCACCCTAAAGTTTAGGGCTGCTCTGTTGACAAGGACCTCCACTTCATTCCACCTTAAATATCCCAGGAAAGCGAAAAATGGATAAAAAATTTGAGGTCCATATGTACAATGGAATATCACTCAGCCATGAAATCAATGTCATAAGGCTAGTAGCAGCATGATGAATGGATTTAGGTACGACGATTCTAAGTGAAATAAGTCACACAGAAAAGGACACTTCTCATAAGGTGTCACTTATAGAGGGAATGTAAAAACCGTTACACTTGAACTGAATTACAAAACAGAACAGAGTCACACATGCAGAAAACACACTATGGCTACTTAACGGGAAAGGTGAGGTGGGGTGATCCATAAAACAAGAGTTTCAAATTAGCTCAGATACCATTCCATAAACCCAATATGTAACAGACAAGACCTACTCCTTGCTCAGAGAACTGGACTCAACAGGCCCGATTCACCGCACAAGAATATATCTGACTAGTAATAATCTTAAAACCTATGTATTGATATCTCTCGGTTAGTGTGTCAAGTGGGTGTAAAGCGGCATAAACACAGCCGTGAAAAGCTGCTAAACCCCATTATAAAAATAAATTACTTTTAAAAACCCATGAAACAAAGACAGGGAAAGAGAGAGAAATTCTTACACAATTCGTTCAGGGGCTGTGATGCAACCTGGACTGACCATATCTAGACCCACAGCTGGATGAGACATAAGGGTGGACACTCTTGGGGCTGAGAGGTTTGGTGAGGTTGGGTGAGCAAACGCAGACCATTTAAAGTAATACTGCTTGCTACCCATCGCATGGGTCCCAAATCTCTAGGTTCAAGGGCATCTTCCCACATCGAAAACATGCATGAGAAACCCAGAAGATGGTACACCGTGTGATGGGGAAAGGTTTCTAAAACGCACCTCATTTCTCATCTCCTTGTGCTCGGGTTCGCCATTCCAGCCACTTTACTAGCAATCTCCCTACTTGGAGCATCAGCACCTTTAACCTCCTGTTCCGTACAGGTTGCAATTTGTCCTGAGGATGAAAGGGAAGACGGGGAACCAATGAGAGACTAGCTCTTGGTGTTGGGACAGGCACAGGTCACTCTATTTTCCCATCAGGAAGAAGAATTAACCACAGGCTCAGCCTGCCCCCCGGAACCAGAACAGGGCCTGAAGCCATCCTGCGCTTTTGCGGCCAGCTCCCGAAAAAGCGAGTTGTAAAATGGAGCTTCAGGGCACTGCAATTCACAAACCTGCACAGTTATAAATGATAACTCTCGTCCACAAATATATTGAGGGAAGGCAAAGACGAGGAATTGAAATCAAGGCAGAATTGCAGGAAACAGATTTCAGGAGGTAGATTAGAATCGCCTTTAAAGCACATGAAAAGCGGCAAAACGTTGACAATGATGCCCTTGGCCAAAAAGGGCGTATGCGTTTTTTCCTGAATATATTCAGGAAAAAACGCATACGCCCTTTTTGGCCAACCAAGCAACCTGGAAAGGCAAATCAGCGCTACAAAGAAGTCTCGCTTCCCATCGGTCAAAAGGGCCATGCTGAAAAAAGTGTCAAAAAAAGAAATGCAGGACAAGCCATGGAGAAATGGGAGCCTTGCTACACTGATGGGCGGGATGTAAATTGCCAACAGCCACTCTGGAGAAGTGTACGGTGTGTCCTGAAACAGCTAAAAAACACAGCTTAGAGAGCATAGGGCACTTCCACGAATGGGGGTATAAAGTGGGAAAATTAAAAATCAGCAAGATACAAGCACCCTAAAGTTTAGGGCTGCTCTGTTGACAAGGACCTCCACTTCATTCCACCTTAAATATCCCAGGAAAGCGAAAAATGGATAAAAAATTTGAGGTCCATATGTACAATGGAATAACACTCAGCCATGAAATCAATGTCATAAGGCTAGTAGCAGCATGATGAGTGGATTTAGGTACGACGATTCTAAGTGAAATAAGTCACACAGAAGAGGACACTTCTCATAAGGTGTCACTTATAGAGGGAATGTAAAAACCGTTACACTTGAACTGAATTACAAAACAGAACAGAGTCACACATGCAGAAAACACACTATGGCTGCTTAACGGGAAAGGTGAGGTGGGGTGATCCATAAAACAAGAGTTTCAAATTAGCTCAGATACCGTTCCATAAACCCAATAAGTAACAGACAAGACCTACTCCTTGCTCAGAGAACTGGACTCAACACGCCCGATTCACCGCACAAGAATATATCTGACTAGTAATAATCTTAAAACCTATGTATTGATATCTCTCTGTTAGTGTGTCAAGTGGGTGTAAAGCGGCATAAACACAGCCGTGAAAAGCAGCTAAACCCCATTATAAAAATAAATTACTTTTAAAAACCCATGAAACAAAGACAGGGAAAGAGAGAGAAATTCTTACACAATTCGTTCAGGGGCTGTGATGCAACCTGGATTGACCATATCTAGACCCACAGCTGGATGAGACATAAGGGTGGACACTCTTGGGGCTGAGAGGTTTGGTGAGGTTGGGTGAGCAAACGCAGACCATTTAAAGTAATACTGCTTGCTACCCATCGCATGGGTCCCAAATCTCCAGGTTCAAGGGCATCTTCCCACATCGAAAACATGCATGAGAAACCCAGAAGATGGTACACCGTGTGATGGGGAAAGGTTTCTAAAACGCACCTCATTTCTCATCTCCTTGTGCTCGGGTTCGCCATTCCAGCCACTTTACTAGCAATCTCCCTACTTGGAGCATCAGCACCTTTAACCTCCTGTTCCGTACAGGTTGCAATTTGTCCTGAGGATGAAAGGGAAGACGGGGAACCAATGAGAGACTAGCTCTTGGTGTTGGGACAGGCACAGGTCACTCTATTTTCCCATCAGGAAGAAGAATTAACCACAGGCTCAGCCTGCCCCCCGGAACCAGAACAGGGCCTGAAGCCATCCTGCGCTTTTGCGGCCAGCTCCCGAAAAAGCGAGTTGTAAAATGGAGCTTCAGGGCACTGCAATTCACAAACCTGCACAGTTATAAATGATAACTCTCGTCCACAAATATATTGAGGGAAGGCAAAGACGAGGAATTGAAATCAAGGCAGAATTGCAGGAAACAGATTTCAGGAGGTAGATTCGAATCGCCTTTAAAGCACATGAAAAGCGGCAAAACGTTGACAATGATGCCCTTGGCCAAAAACGGCGTATGCGTTTTTTCCTGAATATATTCAGGAAAAAACGCATACGCCCTTTTTGGCCAACCAAGCAACATGGAAAGGCAAATCAGCGCTACAAAGAAGTCTCGCTTCCCATCGGTCAAAAGGGCCATGCTGAAAAAAGTGTCAAAACCAGAAATGCAGGACAGGCCATGGAGAAATTTGAGCCTTGCTACACTGATGGGCGGGATGTAAATTGCCAACAGCCACTCTGGAGAAGGGTACGGTGTGTCCTGAAACAGCTAGAAAACACAGCTTAGAGAGCATAGGGCACTTCCACGCATGGGGGTATAAAGTGGGAAAATTAAAAATCAGCAAGATACAAGCACCCTAAAGTTTAGGGCTGCTCTGTTGACAAGGACCTCCACTTCATTCCACCTTAAATATCCCAGGAAAGCGAAAAATGGATAAAAAATTTGAGGTCCATATGTACAATGGAATATCTCTCAGCCATGAAATCAATGTCATAAGGCTAGTAGCAGCATGATGAATGGATTTAGGTACGACGATTCTAAGTGAAATAAGTCACACAGAAAAGGACACTTCTCATAAGGTGTCACTTATAGAGGGAATGTAAAAACCGTTACACTTGAACTGAATTACAAAACAGAACAGAGTCACACATGCAGAAAACACACTATGGCTGCTTAACGGGAAAGGTGAGGTGGGGTGATCCATAAAACAAGAGTTTCAAATTAGCTCAGATACCATTCCATAAACCCAATATGTAACAGACAAGACCTACTCCTTGCTCAGAGAACTGGACTCAACAGGCCCGATTCACCGCACAAGAATATATCTGACTAGTAATAATCTTAAAACCTATGTATTGATATCTCTCTGTTAGTGTGTCAAGTGGGTGTAAAGCGGCATAAACACAGCCGTGAAAAGCAGCTAAACCCCATTATAAAAATAAATTACTTTTAAAAACCCATGAAACAAAGACAGTGAAAGAGAGAGAAATTCTTACACAATTCGTTCAGGGTCTGTGATGCAACCTGGATTGACCATATGTAGACCCACAGCTGGATGAGACATAAGGGTGGACACTCTTGGGGCTGAGAGGTTTGGTGAGGTTGGGTGAGCAAACGCAGACCCTTTAAAGTAATACTGTGTGCTACCCATCGCATGGGTCCCAAATCTCCAGGTTGAAGGGCATCTTCCTACATCGAAAACATGCATGAGAAACCCAGAAGATGGTACACCGTGTGATGGGGAATGGTTTCTAAAACGCACCTCATTTCTCATCTCCTTGTGCTCGGGTTCGCCATTCCAGCCACTTTACTAGCAATCTCCCTACTTGGAGCATCAGCACCTTTAACCTCCTGTTCCGTACAGGTTGCAATTTGTCCTGAGGATGAACGGGAAAACGGGGAACCAATGAGAGACTAGCTCTTGGTGTTGGGACAGGCACAGGTCACTCTATTTTCCCATCAGGAAGAAGAATTAACCACAGGCTCAGCCTGCCCCCCGGAACCAGAACAGGGCCTGAAGCCATCCTGCGCTTTTGCGGCCAACTCCAAAAAAGGCGAGTTGTAAAATGGAGCTTCAGGGCACTGCAATTCACAAATCTGCAGAGTTATAAATGATAACTCTCGTCCACAAATATATTGAGGGACGACAAAGATGAGGAATTGAAATCAAGGCAGAATTGCAGGAAACAGATTTCAGGAGGTAGATTCGAATCGCCTTTAAAGCACATGAAAAGCGGCAAAACGTTGACAATGATGCCCTTGGCCAAAAAGGGCGTATGCGTTTTTTCCTGAATATATTCAGGAAAAAACGCATACGCCCTTTTTGGCCAACCAAGCAACCTGGAAAGGCAAATCAGCGCTACAAAGAAGTCTCGCTTCCCATCGGTCAAAAGGGCCATGCTGAAAAAAGTGTCAAAACCAGAAATGCAGGACAGGCCATGGAGAAATTTGAGCCTTGCTACACTGATGGGCGGGATGTAAATTGCCAACAGCCACTCTGGAGAAGTGTACGGTGTGTCCTGAAACATCTAAAAAGCAAAGCTTAGAGAGCATAGGGCACTTCCACGCATGGGGATATAAAGTGGGAAAATTAAAAATTAGCAAGACACAAGCACCCCAAAGTTTAGGGCTGCTCTGTTGACAAGGACCTCCACTTCATTCCACCTTAAATATCCCAGGAAAGCGAAAAATGGATAAAAAATTTGAGGTCCATATGTACAATGGAATATCACTCAGCCATGAAATCAATGTCATAAGGCTAGTAGCAGCATGATGAGTGGATTTAGGTAGGACGATTCTAAGTGAAATAAGTCACACAGAAAAGGACACTTCTCATAAGGTGTCACTTATAGAGGGAATGTAAAAACCGTTACACTTGAACTGAATTACAAAACAGAACAGAGTCACACATGCAGAAAACACACTATGGCTGCTTAACGGGAAAGGTGAGGTGGGGTGATCCATAAAACAAGAGTTTCAAATTAGCTCAGATACCATTCCATAAACCCAATATGTAACAGACAAGACCTACTCCTTGCTCAGAGAACTGGACTCAACAGGCCCGATTCACCGCACAAGAATATATCTGACTAGTAATAATCTTAAAACCTATATATTGATATCTCTCTGTTAGTGTGTCAAGTGGGTGTAAAGCGGCATAAACACAGCCGTGAAAAGCAGCTAAACCCCATTATAAAAATAAATTACTTTTAAAAACCCATGAAACAAAGACAGTGAAAGAGAGAGAAATTCTTACACAATTCGTTCAGGGTCTGTGATGCAACCTGGATTGACCATATGTAGACCCACAGCTGGATGAGACATAAGGGTGGACACTCTTGGGGCTGAGAGGTTTGGTGAGGTTGGGTGAGCAAACGCAGACCCTTTAAAGTAATACTGTGTGCTACCCATCGCATGGGTCCCAAATCTCCAGGTTGAAGGGCATCTTCCTACATCGAAAACATGCATGAGAAACCCAGAAGATGGTACACCGTGTGATGGGGAATGGTTTCTAAAACGCACCTCATTTCTCATCTCCTTGTGCTCGGGTTCGCCATTCCAGCCACTTTACTAGCAATCTCCCTACTTGGAGCATCAGCACCTTTAACCTCCTGTTCCGTACAGGTTGCAATTTGTCCTGAGGATGAACGGGAAGACGGGGAACCAATGAGAGACTAGCTCTTGGTGTTGGGACAGGCACAGGTCACTCTATTTTCCCATCAGGAAGAAGAATTAACCACAGGCTCAGCCTGCCCCCCGGAACCAGAACAGGGCCTGAAGCCATCCTGCGCTTTTGCGGCCAACTCCAAAAAAGGCGAGTTGTAAAATGGAGCTTCAGGGCACTGCAATTCACAAATCTGCAGAGTTATAAATGATAACTCTCGTCCACAAATATATTGAGGGACGGCAAAGACGAGGAATTGAAATCAAGGCAGAATTGCAGGAAACAGATTTCAGGAGGTAGATTCGAATCGCCTTTAAAGCACATGAAAAGCGGCAAAACGTTGACAATGATGCCCTTGGCCAAAAAGGGCGTATGCGTTTTTTCCTGAATATATTCAGGAAAAAACGCATACGCCCTTTTTGGCCAACCAAGCAACCTGGAAAGGCAAATCAGCGCTACAAAGAAGTCTCGTTTCCCATCGGTCAAAAGGGCCATGCTGAAAAAAGTGTCAAAAAAAGAAATGCAGGACAGGCCATGGAGAAATGGGAGCCTTGCTACACTGATGGGCGGGATGTAAATTGCCAACAGCCACTCTGGAGAAGTGTACGGTGTGTCCTGAAACATCTAAAAAACACAGCTTAGAGAGCATAGGGCACTTCCACGAATGGGGGTATAAAGTGGGAAAATTAAAAATCAGCAAGATACAAGCACCCTAAAGTTTAGGGCTGCTCTGTTGACAAGGACCTCCACTTCATTCCACCTTAAATATCCCAGGAAAGCGAAAAATGGATAAAAAATTTGAGGTCCATATGTACAATGGAATAACACTCAGCCATGAAATCAATGTCATAAGGCTAGTAGCAGCATGATGAGTGGATTTAGGTACGACGATTCTAAGTGAAATAAGTCACACAGAAGAGGACACTTCTCATAAGGTGTCACTTATAGAGGGAATGTAAAAACCGTTACACTTGAACTGAATTACAAAACAGAACAGAGTCACACATGCAGAAAACACACTATGGCTGCTTAACGGGAAAGGTGAGGTGGGGTGATCCATAAAACAAGAGTTTCAAATTAGCTCAGATACCGTTCCATAAACCCAATAAGTAACAGACAAGACCTACTCCTTGCTCAGAGAACTGGACTCAACACGCCCGATTCACCGCACAAGAATATATCTGACTAGTAATAATCTTAAAACCTATGTATTGATATCTCTCTGTTAGTGTGTCAAGTGGGTGTAAAGCGGCATAAACACAGCCGTGAAAAGCAGCTAAACCCCATCATAAAAATAAATTACTTTTAAAAACCCATGAAACAAAGACAGGGAAAGAGAGAGAAATTCTTACACAATTCGTTCAGGGGCTGTGATGCAACCTGGATTGACCATATCTAGACCCACAGCTGGATGAGACATAAGGGTGGACACTCTTGGGGCTGAGAGGTTTGGTGAGGTTGGGTGAGCAAACGCAGACCATTTAAAGTAATACTGCTTGCTACCCATCGCATGGGTCCCAAATCTCCAGGTTCAAGGGCATCTTCCCACATCGAAAACATGCATGAGAAACCCAGAAGATGGTACACCGTGTGATGGGGAAAGGTTTCTAAAACGCACCTCATTTCTCATCTCCTTGTGCTCGGGTTCGCCATTCCAGCCACTTTACTAGCAATCTCCCTACTTGGAGCATCAGCACCTTTAACCTCCTGTTCCGTACAGGTTGCAATTTGTCCTGAGGATGAAAGGGAAGACGGGGAACCAATGAGAGACTAGCTCTTGGTGTTGGGACAGGCACAGGTCACTCTATTTTCCCATCAGGAAGAAGAATTAACCACAGGCTCAGCCTGCCCCCCGGAACCAGAACAGGGCCTGAAGCCATCCTGCACTTTTGCGGCCAACTCCAAAAAAAGCGAGTTTTAAAATGGAGCTTCAGGGCACTGCAATTCACAAATCTGCAGAGTTATAAATGATAACTCTCGTCCACAAATATATTGAGGGAAGGCAAAGACGAGGAATTGAAATCAAGGCAGAATTGCAGGAAACAGATTTCAGGAGGTAGATTCGAATCGCCTTTAAAGCACATGAAAAGCGGCAAAACGTTGACAATGATGCCCTTGGCCAAAACGCATACGCCCTTTTTGGCCAACCAAGCAACCTGGAAAGGCAAATCAGCGCTACAAAGAAGTCTCGCTTCCCATCGGTCAAAAGGGCCATGCTGAAAAAAGTGTCAAAAAAGAAATGCAGGACAGGCCATGGAGAAATGGGAGCCTTGCTACACTGATGGGCGGGATGTAAATTGCCAACAGCCACTCTGGAGAAGTGTACGATGTGTCCTGAAACATCTAAAAAGCAAAGCTTAGAGAGCATAGGGCACCTCCACGCATGGGGATATAAAGTGGGAAAATTAAAAATTAGCAAGACACAAGCACCCCAAAGTTTAGGGCTGCTCTGTTGACAAGGACCTCCACTTCATTCCACCTTAAATATCCCAGGAAAGCGAAAAATGGATAAAAAATTTGAGGTCCATATGTACAATGGAATATCACTCAGCCATGAAATCAATGTCATAAGGCTAGTAGCAGCATGATGAGTGGATTTAGGTACGACGATTCTAAGTGAAATAAGTCACACAGAAAAGGACACTTCTCATAAGGTGTCACTTATAGAGGGAATGTAAAAACCGTTACACTTGAACTGAATTACAAAACAGAACAGAGTCACACATGCAGAAAACACACTATGGCTGCTTAACGGGAAAGGTGAGGTGGGGTGATCCATAAAACAAGAGTTTCAAATTAGCTCAGATACCGTTCCATAAACCCAATAAGTAACAGACAAGACCTACTCCTTGATCAGAGAACTGGACTCAACACGCCCGATTCACCGCACAAGAATATATCTGACTAGTAATAATCTTAAAACCTATGTATTGATATCTCTCTGTTAGTGTGTCAAGTGGGTGTAAAGCGGCATAAACACAGCCGTGAAAAGCAGCTAAACCCCATCATAAAAATAAATTACTTTTAAAAACCCATGAAACAAAGACAGGGAAAGAGAGAGAAATTCTTACACAATTCGTTCAGGGGCTGTGATGCAACCTGGATTGACCATATCTAGACCCACAGCTGGATGAGACATAAGGGTGGACACTCTTGGGGCTGAGAGGTTTGGTGAGGTTGGGTGAGCAAACGCAGACCCTTTAAAGTAATACTGCGTGATACCCATCGCATGGGTCCCAAATCTCCAGGTTCAAGGGCATCTTCCTACATTGAAAACATTCATGAGAAACCCAGAAGATAGTACACCGTGTGATGGGGAAAGGTTTCTAAAACGCACCTCATTTCTCATCTCCTTGTGCTCGGGTTCGCCATTCCAGCCACTTTACTAGCAATCTCCCTACTTGGAGCATCAGCACCTTTAACCTCCTGTTCCGTACAGGTTGCAATTTGTCCTGAGGATGAACAGGAAGACGGGGAACCAATGAGAGACTAGCTCTTGGTGTTGGGACAGGCACAGGTCACTCTATTTTCCCATCAGGAAGAAGAATTAACCACAGGCTCAGCCTGCCCCCCGGAACCAGAACAGGGCCTGAAGCCATCCTGCGCTTTTGCGGCCAACTCCAAAAAAGGCGAGTTGTAAAATGGAGCTTCAGGGCACTGCAATTCACAAATCTGCAGAGTTATAAATGATAACTTTCGTCCACAAATATATTGAGGGAAGGCAAAGACAAGGAATTGAAATCAAGGCAGAATTGCAGGAAACAGATTTCAGGAGGTAGATTCGAATCGCCTTTAAAGCACATGAAAAGCGGCAAAACGTTGACAATGATGCCCTTGGCCAAAAAGGGCGTATGCGTTTTTTCCTGAATATATTCAGGAAAAAACGCATACGCCCTTTTTGGCCAACCAAGCAACCTGGAAAGGCAAATCAGCGCTACAAAGAAGTCTCGCTTCCCATCGGTCAAAAGGGCCATGCTGAAAAAAGTGTCAAAACCAGAAATGCAGGACAGGCCATGGAGAAATTTGAGCCTTGCTACACTGATGGGCGGGATGTAAATTGCCAACAGCCACTCTGGAGAAGGGTACGGTGTGTCCTGAAACAGCTAGAAAACACAGCTTAGAGAGCATAGGGCACTTCCACGCATGGGGGTATAAAGTGGGAAAATTAAAAATCAGCAAGATACAAGCACCCTAAAGTTTAGGGCTGCTCTGTTGACAAGGACCTCCACTTCATTCCACCTTAAATATCCCAGGAAAGCGAAAAATGGATAAAAAATTTGAGGTCCATATGTACAATGGAATATCACTCAGCCATGAAATCAATGTCATAAGGCTAGTAGCAGCATGATGAATGGATTTAGGTACGACGATTCTAAGTGAAATAAGTCACACAGAAAAGGACACTTCTCATAAGGTGTCACTTATAGAGGGAATGTAAAAACCGTTACACTTGAACTGAATTACAAAACAGAACAGAGTCACACATGCAGAAAACACACTATGGCTACTTAACGGGAAAGGTGAGGTGGGGTGATCCATAAAACAAGAGTTTCAAATTAGCTCAGATACCATTCCATAAACCCAATATGTAACAGACAAGACCTACTCCTTGCTCAGAGAACTGGACTCAACAGGCCCGATTCACCGCACAAGAATATATCTGACTAGTAATAATCTTAAAACCTATGTATTGATATCTCTCGGTTAGTGTGTCAAGTGGGTGTAAAGCGGCATAAACACAGCCGTGAAAAGCTGCTAAACCCCATTATAAAAATAAATTACTTTTAAAAACCCATGAAACAAAGACAGGGAAAGAGAGAGAAATTCTTACACAATTCGTTCAGGGGCTGTGATGCAACCTGGACTGACCATATCTAGACCCACAGCTGGATGAGACATAAGGGTGGACACTCTTGGGGCTGAGAGGTTTGGTGAGGTTGGGTGAGCAAACGCAGACCATTTAAAGTAATACTGCTTGCTACCCATCGCATGGGTCCCAAATCTCTAGGTTCAAGGGCATCTTCCCACATCGAAAACATGCATGAGAAACCCAGAAGATGGTACACCGTGTGATGGGGAAAGGTTTCTAAAACGCACCTCATTTCTCATCTCCTTGTGCTCGGGTTCGCCATTCCAGCCACTTTACTAGCAATCTCCCTACTTGGAGCATCAGCACCTTTAACCTCCTGTTCCGTACAGGTTGCAATTTGTCCTGAGGATGAAAGGGAAGACGGGGAACCAATGAGAGACTAGCTCTTGGTGTTGGGACAGGCACAGGTCACTCTATTTTCCCATCAGGAAGAAGAATTAACCACAGGCTCAGCCTGCCCCCCGGAACCAGAACAGGGCCTGAAGCCATCCTGCGCTTTTGCGGCCAACTCCAAAAAAGTCGAGTTGTAAAATGGAGCTTCAGGGCACTGCAATTCACAAATCTGCAGAGTTATAAATGATAACTCTCGTCCACAAATATATTGAGGGAAGGCAAAGACGAGGAATTGAAATCAAGGCAGAATTGCAGGAAACAGATTTCAGGAGGTAGATTCGAATCGCCTTTAAAGCACATGAAAAGCGGCAAAACGTTGACAATGATGCCCTTGGCCAAAAAGGGCGTATGCGTTTTTTCCTGAATATATTCAGGAAAAAACGCATACGCCCTTTTTGGCCAACCAAGCAACCTGGAAAGGCAAATCAGCGCTACAAAGAAGTCTCGCTTCCCATCGGTCAAAAGGGCCATGCTGAAAAAAGTGTCAAAAAAAGAAATGCAGGACAGGCCATGGAGAAATGGGAGCCTTGCTACACTGATGGGCGGGATGTAAATTGCCAACAGCCACTCTGGAGAAGTGTACGGTGTGTCCTGAAACATCTAAAAAACACAGCTTAGAGAGCATAGGGCACTTCCACGAATGGGGGTATAAAGTGGGAAAATTAAAAATCAGCAAGATACAAGCACCCTAAAGTTTAGGGCTGCTCTGTTGACAAGGACCTCCACTTCATTCCACCTTAAATATCCCAGGAAAGCGAAAAATGGATAAAAAATTTGAGGTCCATATGTACAATGGAATAACACTCAGCCATGAAATCAATGTCATAAGGCTAGTAGCAGCATGATGAGTGGATTTAGGTACGACGATTCTAAGTGAAATAAGTCACACAGAAGAGGACACTTCTCATAAGGTGTCACTTATAGAGGGAATGTAAAAACCGTTACACTTGAACTGAATTACAAAACAGAACAGAGTCACACATGCAGAAAACACACTATGGCTGCTTAACGGGAAAGGTGAGGTGGGGTGATCCATAAAACAAGAGTTTCAAATTAGCTCAGATACCGTTCCATAAACCCAATAAGTAAAAGACAAGACCTACTCCTTGCTCAGAGAACTGGACTCAACACGCCCGATTCACCGCACAAGAATATATCTGACTAGTAATAATCTTAAAACCTATGTATTGATATCTCTCTGTTAGTGTGTCAAGTGGGTGTAAGGCGGCATAAACACAGCCGTGAAAAGCAGCTAAACCCCATTATAAAAATAAATTACTTTTAAAAACCCATGAAACAAAGACAGGGAAAGAGAGAGAAATTCTTACACAATTCGTTCAGGGGCTGTGATGCAACCTGGATTGACCATATCTAGACCCACAGCTGGATGAGACATAAGGGTGGACACTCTTGGGGCTGAGAGGTTTGGTGAGGTTGGGTGAGCAAACGCAGACCATTTAAAGTAATACTGCTTGCTACCCATCGCATGGGTCCCAAATCTCCAGGTTCAAGGGCATCTTCCCACATCGAAAACATGCATGAGAAACCCAGAAGATGGTACACCGTGTGATGGGGAAAGGTTTCTAAAACGCACCTCATTTCTCATCTCCTTGTGCTCGGGTTCGCCATTCCAGCCACTTTACTAGCAATCTCCCTACTTGGAGCATCAGCACCTTTAACCTCCTGTTCCGTACAGGTTGCAATTTGTCCTGAGGATGAACGGGAAGACGGGGAACCAATGAGAGACTAGCTCTTGGTGTTGGGACAGGCACAGGTCACTCTATTTTCCCATCAGGAAGAAGAATTAACCACAGGCTCAGCCTGCCCCCCGGAACCAGAAAAGGGCCTGAAGCCATCCTGCGCTTTTGCGGCCAACTCCAAAAAAGTCGAGTTGTAAAATGGAGCTTCAGGGCACTGCAATTCACAAATCTGCAGAGTTATAAATGATAACTCTCGTCCACAAATATATTGAGGGAAGGCAAAGACGAGGAATTGAAATCAAGGCAGAATTGCAGGAAACAGATTTCAGGAGGTAGATTCGAATCGCCTTTAAAGCACATGAAAAGCGGCAAAACGTTGACAATGATGCCCTTGGCCAAAAAGGGCGTATGCGTTTTTTCCTGAATATATTCAGGAAAAAACGCATACGCCCTTTTTGGCCAACCAAGCAACCTGGAAAGGCAAATCAGCGCTACAAAGAAGTCTCGCTTCCCATCGGTCAAAAGGGCCATGCTGAAAAAAGTGTCAAAAAAAGAAATGCAGGACAGGCCATGGAGAAATGGGAGCCTTGCTACACTGATGGGCGGGATGTAAATTGCCAACAGCCACTCTGGAGAAGTGTACGGTGTGTCCTGAAACATCTAAAAAGCAAAGCTTAGAGAGCATAGGGCACCTCCACGCATGGGGATATAAAGTGGGAAAATTAAAAATTAGCAAGACACAAGCACCCCAAAGTTTAGGGCTGCTCTGTTGACAAGGACCTCCACTTCATTCCACCTTAAATATCCCAGGAAAGCGAAAAATGGATAAAAAATTTGAGGTCCATATGTACAATGGAATATCACTCAGCCATGAAATCAATGTCATAAGGCTAGTAGCAGCATGATGAGTGGATTTAGGTACGACGATTCTAAGTGAAATAAGTCACACAGAAAAGGACACTTCTCATAAGGTGTCACTTATAGAGGGAATGTAAAAACCGTTACACTTGAATTGAATTACAAAACAGAACAGAGTCACACATGCAGAAAACACACTATGGCTGCTTAACGGGAAAGGTGAGGTGGGGTGATCCATAAAACAAGAGTTTCGAATTAGCTCAGATACCGTTCCATAAACCCAATAAGTAACAGACAAGACCTACTCCTTGCTCAGAGAACTGGACTCAACATGCCCGATTCACCGCACAAGAATATATCTGACTAGTAATAATCTTAAAACCTATGTATTGATATCTCTCTGTTAGTGTGTCAAGTGGGTGTAAAGCGGCATAAACACAGCCGTGAAAAGCAGCTAAACCCCATTATAAAAATAAATTACTTTTAAAAACCCATGAAACAAAGACAGGGAAAGAGAGAGAAATTCTTACACAATTCGTTCAGGGGCTGTGATGCAACCTGGATTGACCATATCTAGACCCACAGCTGGATGAGACATAAGGGTGGACACTCTTGGGGCTGAGAGGTTTGGTGAGGTTGGGTGAGCAAACGCAGACCATTTAAAGTAATACTGCTTGCGGGTGAGCAAACGCAGACCATTTAAAGTAATACTGCTTGCTACCCATCGCATGGGTCCCAAATCTCCAGGTTGAAGGGCATCTTCCCACATCGAAAACATGCATGAGAAACCCAGAAGATGGTACACCATGTGATGGGGAAAGGTTTCTAAAACGCACCTCATTTCTCATCTCCTTGTGCTCGGGTTCGCCATTCCAGCCACTTTACTAGCAATCTCCCTACTTGGAGCATCAGCACCTTTAACCTCCTGTTCCGTACAGGTTGCAATTTGTCCTGAGGATGAAAGGGAAGACGGGGAACCAATGAGAGACTAGCTCTTGGTGTTGGGACAGGCACAGGTCACTCTATTTTCCCATCAGGAAGAAGAATTAACCACAGGCTCAGCCTGCCCCCCGGAACCAGAACAGGGCCTGAAGCCATCCTGCGCTTTTGCGGCCAGCTCCCGAAAAAGCGAGTTGTAAAATGGAGCTTCAGGGCACTGCAATTCACAAACCTGCACAGTTAAAAATGATAACTCTCGTCCACAAATATATTGAGGGAAGGCAAAGACGAGGAATTGAAATCAAGGCAGAATTGCAGGAAACAGATTTCAGGAGGTAGATTCGAATCGCCTTTAAAGCACATGAAAAGCGGCAAAACGTTGACAATGATGCCCTTGGCCAAAAAGGGCGTATGCGTTTTTTCCTGAATATATTCAGGAAAAAACGCATACGCCCTTTTTGGCCAACCAAGCAACCTGGAAAGGCAAATCAGCGCTACAAAGAAGTCTCGCTTCCCATCGGTCAAAAGGGCCATGCTGAAAAAAGTGTCAAAAAAAGAAATGCAGGACAGGCCATGGAGAAATGGGAGCCTTGCTACACTGATGGGCGGGATGTAAATTGCCAACAGCCACTCTGGAGAAGTGTACGGTGTGTCCTGAAACATCTAAAAAACACAGCTTAGAGAGCATAGGGCACTTCCACGAATGGGGGTATAAAGTGGGAAAATTAAAAATCAGCAAGATACAAGCACCCTAAAGTTTAGGGCTGCTCTGTTGACAAGGACCTCCACTTCATTCCACCTTAAATATCACAGGAAAGCGAAAAATGGATAAAAAATTTGAGGTCCATATGTACAATGGAATAACACTCAGCCATGAAATCAATGTCATAAGGCTAGTAGCAGCATGATGAGTGGATTTAGGTACGACGATTCTAAGTGAAATAAGTCACACAGAAGAGGACACTTCTCATAAGGTGTCACTTATAGAGGGAATGTAAAAACCGTTACACTTGAACTGAATTACAAAACAGAACAGAGTCACACATGCAGAAAACACACTATGGCTGCTTAACGGGAAAGGTGAGGTGGGGTGATCCATAAAACAAGAGTTTCAAATTAGCTCAGATACCGTTCCATAAACCCAATAAGTAACAGACAAGACCTACTCCTTGCTCAGAGAACTGGACTCAACACGCCCGATTCACCGCACAAGAATATATCTGACTAGTAATAATCTTAAAACCTATGTATTGATATCTCTCTGTTAGTGTGTCAAGTGGGTGTAAGGCGGCATAAACACAGCCGTGAAAAGCAGCTAAACCCCATTATAAAAATAAATTACTTTTAAAAACCCATGAAACAAAGACAGGGAAAGAGAGAGAAATTCTTACACAATTCGTTCAGGGGCTGTGATGCAACCTGGATTGACCATATCTAGACCCACAGCTGGATGAGACATAAGGGTGGACACTCTTGGGGCTGAGAGGTTTGGTGAGGTTGGGTGAGCAAACGCAGACCATTTAAAGTAATACTGCTTGCTACCCATCGCATGGGTCCCAAATCTCCAGGTTCAAGGACATCTTCCCACATCGAAAACATGCATGAGAAACCCAGAAGATGGTACACCGTGTGATGGGGAAAGGTTTCTAAAACGCACCTCATTTCTCATCTCCTTGTGCTCGGGTTCGCCATTCCAGCCACTTTACTAGCAATCTCCCTACTTGGAGCATCAGCACCTTTAACCTCCTGTTCCGTACAGGTTGCAATTTGTCCTGAGGATGAAAGGGAAGACGGGGAACCAATGAGAGACTAGCTCTTGGTGTTGGGACAGGCACAGGTCACTCTATTTTCCCATCAGGAAGAAGAATTAACCACAGGCTCAGCCTGCCCCCCGGAACCAGAACAGGGCCTGAAGCCATCCTGCGCTTTTGCGGCCAGCTCCCGAAAAAGCGAGTTGTAAAATGGAGCTTCAGGGCACTGCAATTCACAAACCTGCACAGTTATAAATGATAACTCTCGTCCACAAATATATTGAGGGAAGGCAAAGACGAGGAATTGAAATCAAGGCAGAATTGCAGGAAACAGATTTCAGGAGGTAGATTCGAATCGCCTTTAAAGCACATGAAAAGCGGCAAAACGTTGACAATGATGCCCTTGGCCAAAAACGGCGTATGCGTTTTTTCCTGAATATATTCAGGAAAAAACGCATACGCCCTTTTTGGCCAACCAAGCAACATGGAAAGGCAAATCAGCGCTACAAAGAAGTCTCGCTTCCCATCGGTCAAAAGGGCCATGCTGAAAAAAGTGTCAAAACCAGAAATGCAGGACAGGCCATGGAGAAATTTGAGCCTTGCTACACTGATGGGCGGGATGTAAATTGCCAACAGCCACTCTGGAGAAGGGTACGGTGTGTCCTGAAACAGCTAGAAAACACAGCTTAGAGAGCATAGGGCACTTCCACGCATGGGGGTATAAAGTGGGAAAATTAAAAATCAGCAAGATACAAGCACCCTAAAGTTTAGGGCTGCTCTGTTGACAAGGACCTCCACTTCATTCCACCTTAAATATCCCAGGAAAGCGAAAAATGGATAAAAAATTTGAGGTCCATATGTACAATGGAATATCTCTCAGCCATGAAATCAATGTCATAAGGCTAGTAGCAGCATGATGAATGGATTTAGGTACGACGATTCTAAGTGAAATAAGTCACACAGAAAAGGACACTTCTCATAAGGTGTCACTTATAGAGGGAATGTAAAAACCGTTACACTTGAACTGAATTACAAAACAGAACAGAGTCACACATGCAGAAAACACACTATGGCTGCTTAACGGGAAAGGTGAGGTGGGGTGATCCATAAAACAAGAGTTTCAAATTAGCTCAGATACCATTCCATAAACCCAATATGTAACAGACAAGACCTACTCCTTGCTCAGAGAACTGGACTCAACAGGCCCGATTCACCGCACAAGAATATATCTGACTAGTAATAATCTTAAAACCTATGTATTGATATCTCTCTGTTAGTGTGTCAAGTGGGTGTAAAGCGGCATAAACACAGCCGTGAAAAGCAGCTAAACCCCATTATAAAAATAAATTACTTTTAAAAACCCATGAAACAAAGACAGTGAAAGAGAGAGAAATTCTTACACAATTCGTTCAGGGTCTGTGATGCAACCTGGATTGACCATATGTAGACCCACAGCTGGATGAGACATAAGGGTGGACACTCTTGGGGCTGAGAGGTTTGGTGAGGTTGGGTGAGCAAACGCAGACCCTTTAAAGTAATACTGTGTGCTACCCATCGCATGGGTCCCAAATCTCCAGGTTGAAGGGCATCTTCCTACATCGAAAACATGCATGAGAAACCCAGAAGATGGTACACCGTGTGATGGGGAATGGTTTCTAAAACGCACCTCATTTCTCATCTCCTTGTGCTCGGGTTCGCCATTCCAGCCACTTTACTAGCAATCTCCCTACTTGGAGCATCAGCACCTTTAACCTCCTGTTCCGTACAGGTTGCAATTTGTCCTGAGGATGAACGGGAAAACGGGGAACCAATGAGAGACTAGCTCTTGGTGTTGGGACAGGCACAGGTCACTCTATTTTCCCATCAGGAAGAAGAATTAACCACAGGCTCAGCCTGCCCCCCGGAACCAGAACAGGGCCTGAAGCCATCCTGCGCTTTTGCGGCCAACTCCAAAAAAGGCGAGTTGTAAAATGGAGCTTCAGGGCACTGCAATTCACAAATCTGCAGAGTTATAAATGATAACTCTCGTCCACAAATATATTGAGGGACGACAAAGATGAGGAATTGAAATCAAGGCAGAATTGCAGGAAACAGATTTCAGGAGGTAGATTCGAATCGCCTTTAAAGCACATGAAAAGCGGCAAAACGTTGACAATGATGCCCTTGGCCAAAAAGGGCGTATGCGTTTTTTCCTGAATATATTCAGGAAAAAACGCATACGCCCTTTTTGGCCAACCAAGCAACCTGGAAAGGCAAATCAGCGCTACAAAGAAGTCTCGCTTCCCATCGGTCAAAAGGGCCATGCTGAAAAAAGTGTCAAAACCAGAAATGCAGGACAGGCCATGGAGAAATTTGAGCCTTGCTACACTGATGGGCGGGATGTAAATTGCCAACAGCCACTCTGGAGAAGTGTACGGTGTGTCCTGAAACATCTAAAAAGCAAAGCTTAGAGAGCATAGGGCACTTCCACGCATGGGGATATAAAGTGGGAAAATTAAAAATTAGCAAGACACAAGCACCCCAAAGTTTAGGGCTGCTCTGTTGACAAGGACCTCCACTTCATTCCACCTTAAATATCCCAGGAAAGCGAAAAATGGATAAAAAATTTGAGGTCCATATGTACAATGGAATATCACTCAGCCATGAAATCAATGTCATAAGGCTAGTAGCAGCATGATGAGTGGATTTAGGTAGGACGATTCTAAGTGAAATAAGTCACACAGAAAAGGACACTTCTCATAAGGTGTCACTTATAGAGGGAATGTAAAAACCGTTACACTTGAACTGAATTACAAAACAGAACAGAGTCACACATGCAGAAAACACACTATGGCTGCTTAACGGGAAAGGTGAGGTGGGGTGATCCATAAAACAAGAGTTTCAAATTAGCTCAGATACCATTCCATAAACCCAATATGTAACAGACAAGACCTACTCCTTGCTCAGAGAACTGGACTCAACAGGCCCGATTCACCGCACAAGAATATATCTGACTAGTAATAATCTTAAAACCTATATATTGATATCTCTCTGTTAGTGTGTCAAGTGGGTGTAAAGCGGCATAAACACAGCCGTGAAAAGCAGCTAAACCCCATTATAAAAATAAATTACTTTTAAAAACCCATGAAACAAAGACAGTGAAAGAGAGAGAAATTCTTACACAATTCGTTCAGGGTCTGTGATGCAACCTGGATTGACCATATGTAGACCCACAGCTGGATGAGACATAAGGGTGGACACTCTTGGGGCTGAGAGGTTTGGTGAGGTTGGGTGAGCAAACGCAGACCCTTTAAAGTAATACTGTGTGCTACCCATCGCATGGGTCCCAAATCTCCAGGTTGAAGGGCATCTTCCTACATCGAAAACATGCATGAGAAACCCAGAAGATGGTACACCGTGTGATGGGGAATGGTTTCTAAAACGCACCTCATTTCTCATCTCCTTGTGCTCGGGTTCGCCATTCCAGCCACTTTACTAGCAATCTCCCTACTTGGAGCATCAGCACCTTTAACCTCCTGTTCCGTACAGGTTGCAATTTGTCCTGAGGATGAACGGGAAGACGGGGAACCAATGAGAGACTAGCTCTTGGTGTTGGGACAGGCACAGGTCACTCTATTTTCCCATCAGGAAGAAGAATTAACCACAGGCTCAGCCTGCCCCCCGGAACCAGAACAGGGCCTGAAGCCATCCTGCGCTTTTGCGGCCAACTCCAAAAAAGGCGAGTTGTAAAATGGAGCTTCAGGGCACTGCAATTCACAAATCTGCAGAGTTATAAATGATAACTCTCGTCCACAAATATATTGAGGGACGGCAAAGACGAGGAATTGAAATCAAGGCAGAATTGCAGGAAACAGATTTCAGGAGGTAGATTCGAATCGCCTTTAAAGCACATGAAAAGCGGCAAAACGTTGACAATGATGCCCTTGGCCAAAAAGGGCGTATGCGTTTTTTCCTGAATATATTCAGGAAAAAACGCATACGCCCTTTTTGGCCAACCAAGCAACCTGGAAAGGCAAATCAGCGCTACAAAGAAGTCTCGTTTCCCATCGGTCAAAAGGGCCATGCTGAAAAAAGTGTCAAAAAAAGAAATGCAGGACAGGCCATGGAGAAATGGGAGCCTTGCTACACTGATGGGCGGGATGTAAATTGCCAACAGCCACTCTGGAGAAGTGTACGGTGTGTCCTGAAACATCTAAAAAACACAGCTTAGAGAGCATAGGGCACTTCCACGAATGGGGGTATAAAGTGGGAAAATTAAAAATCAGCAAGATACAAGCACCCTAAAGTTTAGGGCTGCTCTGTTGACAAGGACCTCCACTTCATTCCACCTTAAATATCCCAGGAAAGCGAAAAATGGATAAAAAATTTGAGGTCCATATGTACAATGGAATAACACTCAGCCATGAAATCAATGTCATAAGGCTAGTAGCAGCATGATGAGTGGATTTAGGTACGACGATTCTAAGTGAAATAAGTCACACAGAAGAGGACACTTCTCATAAGGTGTCACTTATAGAGGGAATGTAAAAACCGTTACACTTGAACTGAATTACAAAACAGAACAGAGTCACACATGCAGAAAACACACTATGGCTGCTTAACGGGAAAGGTGAGGTGGGGTGATCCATAAAACAAGAGTTTCAAATTAGCTCAGATACCGTTCCATAAACCCAATAAGTAACAGACAAGACCTACTCCTTGCTCAGAGAACTGGACTCAACACGCCCGATTCACCGCACAAGAATATATCTGACTAGTAATAATCTTAAAACCTATGTATTGATATCTCTCTGTTAGTGTGTCAAGTGGGTGTAAAGCGGCATAAACACAGCCGTGAAAAGCAGCTAAACCCCATTATAAAAATAAATTACTTTTAAAAACCCATGAAACAAAGACAGGGAAAGAGAGAGAAATTCTTACACAATTCGTTCAGGGGCTGTGATGCAACCTGGATTGACCATATCTAGACCCACAGCTGGATGAGACATAAGGGTGGACACTCTTGGGGCTGAGAGGTTTGGTGAGGTTGGGTGAGCAAACGCAGACCCTTTAAAGTAATACTGCGTGATACCCATCGCATGGGTCCCAAATCTCCAGGTTCAAGGGCATCTTCCTACATTGAAAACATTCATGAGAAACCCAGAAGATAGTACACCGTGTGATGGGGAAAGGTTTCTAAAATGCACCTCATTTCTCATCTCCTTGTGCTCGGGTTCGCCATTCCAGCCACTTTACTAGCAATCTCCCTACTTGGAGCATCAGCACCTTTAACCTCCTGTTCCGTACAGGTTGCAATTTGTCCTGAGGATGAACAGGAAGACGGGGAACCAATGAGAGACTAGCTCTTGGTGTTGGGACAGGCACAGGTCACTCTATTTTCCCATCAGGAAGAAGAATTAACCACAGGCTCAGCCTGCCCCCCGGAACCAGAACAGGGCCTGAAGCCATCCTGCGCTTTTGCGGCCAACTCCAAAAAAGGCGAGTTGTAAAATGGAGCTTCAGGGCACTGCAATTCACAAATCTGCAGAGTTATAAATGATAACTTTCGTCCACAAATATATTGAGGGAAGGCAAAGACGAGGAATTGAAATCAAGGCAGAATTGCAGGAAACAGATTTCAGGAGGTAGATTCGAATCGCCTTTAAAGCACATGAAAAGCGGCAAAACGTTGACAATGATGCCCTTGGCCAAAAAGGGCGTATGCGTTTTTTCCTGAATATATTCAGGAAAAAACGCATACGCCCTTTTTGGCCAACCAAGCAACCTGGAAAGGCAAATCAGCGCTACAAAGAAGTCTCGCTTCCCATCGGTCAAAAGGGCCATGCTGAAAAAAGTGTCAAAACCAGAAATGCAGGACAGGCCATGGAGAAATTTGAGCCTTGCTACACTGATGGGCGGGATGTAAATTGCCAACAGCCACTCTGGAGAAGGGTACGGTGTGTCCTGAAACAGCTAGAAAACACAGCTTAGAGAGCATAGGGCACTTCCACGCATGGGGGTATAAAGTGGGAAAATTAAAAATCAGCAAGATACAAGCACCCTAAAGTTTAGGGCTGCTCTGTTGACAAGGACCTCCACTTCATTCCACCTTAAATATCCCAGGAAAGCGAAAAATGGATAAAAAATTTGAGGTCCATATGTACAATGGAATATCACTCAGCCATGAAATCAATGTCATAAGGCTAGTAGCAGCATGATGAATGGATTTAGGTACGACGATTCTAAGTGAAATAAGTCACACAGAAAAGGACACTTCTCATAAGGTGTCACTTATAGAGGGAATGTAAAAACCGTTACACTTGAACTGAATTACAAAACAGAACAGAGTCACACATGCAGAAAACACACTATGGCTACTTAACGGGAAAGGTGAGGTGGGGTGATCCATAAAACAAGAGTTTCAAATTAGCTCAGATACCATTCCATAAACCCAATATGTAACAGACAAGACCTACTCCTTGCTCAGAGAACTGGACTCAACAGGCCCGATTCACCGCACAAGAATATATCTGACTAGTAATAATCTTAAAACCTATGTATTGATATCTCTCGGTTAGTGTGTCAAGTGGGTGTAAAGCGGCATAAACACAGCCGTGAAAAGCTGCTAAACCCCATTATAAAAAGAAATTACTTTTCAAAACCCATGAAACAAAGACAGTGAAAGAGAGAGAAATTCTTACACAATTCGTTCAGTGTCTGTGATGCAACCTGGATTGACCATATCTAGACCCACAGCTGGATGAGACATAAGGGTGGACACTCTTGGGGCTGAGAGGTTTGGTGAGGTTGGGTGAGCAAACGCAGACCCTTTAAAGTAATACTGCGTGATACCCATCGCATGGGTCCCAAATCTCCAGGTTCAAGGCCATCTTCCTACATTGAAAACATTCATGAGAAACCCAGAAGATAGTACACCGTGTGATGGGGAAAGGTTTCTAAAATGCACCTCATTTCTCATCTCCTTGTGCTCGGGTTCGCCATTCCAGCCACTTTACTAGCAATCTCCCTACTTGGAGCATCAGCACCTTTAACCTCCTGTTCCGTACAGGTTGCAATTTGTCCTGAGGATGAACGGGAAGACGGGGAACCAATGAGAGACTAGCTCTTGGTGTTGGGACAGGCACAGGTCACTCTATTTTCCCATCAGGAAGAAGAATTAACCACAGGCTCAGCCTGCCCCCCGGAACCAGAACAGGGCCTGAAGCCATCCTGCACTTTTGCGGCCAACTCCAAAAAAGGCGAGTTGTAAAATGGAGCTTCAGGGCACTGCAATTCACAAATCTGCAGAGTTATAAATGATAACTCTCGTCCACAAATATATTGAGGGAAGGCAAAGACGAGGAATTGAAATCAAGGCAGAATTGCAGGAAACAGATTTCAGGAGGTAGATTCGAATCGCCTTTAAAGCACATGAAAAGCGGCAAAACGTTGACAATGATGCCCTTGGCCAAAAAGGGCGTATGCGTTTTTTCCTGAATATATTCAGGAAAAAACGCATACGCCCTTTTTGGCCAACCAAGCAACCTGGAAAGGCAAATCAGCGCTACAAAGAAGTCTCGCTTCCCATCGGTCAAAAGGGCCATGCTGAAAAAAGTGTCAAAACCAGAAATGCAGGACAGGCCATGGAGAAATTTGAGCCTTGCTACACTGATGGGCGGGATGTAAATTGCCAACAGCCACTCTGGAGAAGGGTACGGTGTGTCCTGAAACAGCTAGAAAACACAGCTTAGAGAGCATAGGGCACTTCCACGCATGGGGGTATAAAGTGGGAAAATTAAAAATCAGCAAGATACAAGCACCCTAAAGTTTAGGGCTGCTCTGTTGACAAGGACCTCCACTTCATTCCACCTTAAATATCCCAGGAAAGCGAAAAATGGATAAAAAATTTGAGGTCCATATGTACAATGGAATATCACTCAGCCATGAAATCAATGTCATAAGGCTAGTAGCAGCATGATGAATGGATTTAGGTACGACGATTCTACGTGAAATAAGTCACACAGAAAAGGACACTTCTCATAAGGTGTCACTTATAGAGGGAATGTAAAAACCGTTACACTTGAACTGAATTACAAAACAGAACAGAGTCACACATGCAGAAAACACACTATGGCTGCTTAACGGGAAAGGTGAGGTGGGGTGATCCATAAAACAAGAGTTTCAAATTAGCTCAGATACTGTTCCATAAACCCAATAAGTAACAGACAAGACCTACTCCTTGCTCAGAGAACTGGACTCAACACGCCCGATTCACCGCACAAGAATATATCTGACTAGTAATAATCTTAAAACCTATGTATTGATATCTCTCTGTTAGTGTGTCAAGTGGGTGTAAAGCGGCATAAACACAGCCGTGAAAAGCAGCTAAACCCCATTATAAAAATAAATTACTTTTAAAAACCCATGAAACAAAGACAGGGAAAGAGAGAGAAATTCTTACACAATTCGTTCAGGGGCTGTGATGCAACCTGGACTGACCATATCTAGACCCACAGCTGGATGAGACATAAGGGTGGACACTCTTGGGGCTGAGAGGTTTGGTGAGGTTGGGTGAGCAAACGCAGACCATTTAAAGTAATACTGCTTGCTACCCATCGCATGGGTCCCAAATCTCCAGGTTCAAGGGCATCTTCCCACATCGAAAACATGCATGAGAAACCCAGAAGATGGTACACCGTGTGATGGGGAAAGGTTTCTAAAACGCACCTCATTTCTCATCTCCTTGTGCTCGGGTTCGCCATTCCAGCCACTTTACTAGCAATCTCCCTACTTGGAGCATCAGCACCTTTAACCTCCTGTTCCGTACAGGTTGCAATTTGTCCTGAGGATGAAAGGGAAGACGGGGAACCAATGAGAGACTAGCTCTTGGTGTTGGGACAGGCACAGGTCACTCTATTTTCCCATCAGGAAGAAGAATTAACCACAGGCTCAGCCTGCCCCCCGGAACCAGAACAGGGCCTGAAGCCATCCTGCGCTTTTGCGGCCAGCTCCCGAAAAAGCGAGTTGTAAAATGGAGCTTCAGGGCACTGCAATTCACAAACCTGCACAGTTATAAATGATAACTCTCGTCCACAAATATATTGAGGGAAGGCAAAGACGAGGAATTGAAATCAAGGCAGAATTGCAGGAAACAGATTTCAGGAGGTAGATTAGAATCGCCTTTAAAGCACATGAAAAGCGGCAAAACGTTGACAATGATGCCCTTGGCCAAAAAGGGCGTATGCGTTTTTTCCTGAATATATTCAGGAAAAAACGCATACGCCCTTTTTGGCCAACCAAGCAACCTGGAAAGGCAAATCAGCGCTACAAAGAAGTCTCGCTTCCCATCGGTCAAAAGGGCCATGCTGAAAAAAGTGTCAAAAAAAGAAATGCAGGACAAGCCATGGAGAAATGGGAGCCTTGCTACACTGATGGGCGGGATGTAAATTGCCAACAGCCACTCTGGAGAAGTGTACGGTGTGTCCTGAAACAGCTAAAAAACACAGTTTAGAGAGCATAGGGCACTTCCACGAATGGGGGTATAAAGTGGGAAAATTAAAAATCAGCAAGATACAAGCACCCTAAAGTTTAGGGCTGCTCTGTTGACAAGGACCTCCACTTCATTCCACCTTAAATATCCCAGGAAAGCGAAAAATGGATAAAAAATTTGAGGTCCATATGTACAATGGAATAACACTCAGCCATGAAATCAATGTCATAAGGCTAGTAGCAGCATGATGAGTGGATTTAGGTACGACGATTCTAAGTGAAATAAGTCACACAGAAGAGGACACTTCTCATAAGGTGTCACTTATAGAGGGAATGTAAAAACCGTTACACTTGAACTGAATTACAAAACAGAACAGAGTCACACATGCAGAAAACACACTATGGCTGCTTAACGGGAAAGGTGAGGTGGGGTGATCCATAAAACAAGAGTTTCAAATTAGCTCAGATACCGTTCCATAAACCCAATAAGTAACAGACAAGACCTACTCCTTGCTCAGAGAACTGGACTCAACACGCCCGATTCACCGCACAAGAATATATCTGACTAGTAATAATCTTAAAACCTATGTATTGATATCTCTCTGTTAGTGTGTCAAGTGGGTGTAAAGCGGCATAAACACAGCCGTGAAAAGCAGCTAAACCTCATTATAAAAATAAATTACTTTTAAAAACCCATGAAACAAAGACAGGGAAAGAGAGAGAAATTCTTACACAATTCGTTCAGGGGCTGTGATGCAACCTGGATTGACCATATCTAGACCCACAGCTGGATGAGACATAAGGGTGGACACTCTTGGGGCTGAGAGGTTTGGTGAGGTTGGGTGAGCAAACGCAGACCATTTAAAGTAATACTGCTTGCTACCCATCGCATGGGTCCCAAATCTCCAGGTTCAAGGGCATCTTCCCACATCGAAAACATGCATGAGAAACCCAGAAGATGGTACACCGTGTGATGGGGAAAGGTTTCTAAAACGCACCTCATTTCTCATCTCCTTGTGCTCGGGTTCGCCATTCCAGCCACTTTACTAGCAATCTCCCTACTTGGAGCATCAGCACCTTTAACCTCCTGTTCCGTACAGGTTGCAATTTGTCCTGAGGATGAAAGGGAAGACGGGGAACCAATGAGAGACTAGCTCTTGGTGTTGGGACAGGCACAGGTCACTCTATTTTCCCATCAGGAAGAAGAATTAACCACAGGCTCAGCCTGCCCCCCGGAACCAGAACAGGGCCTGAAGCCATCCTGCGCTTTTGCGGCCAGCTCCCGAAAAAGCGAGTTGTAAAATGGAGCTTCAGGGCACTGCAATTCACAAACCTGCACAGTTATAAATGATAACTCTCGTCCACAAATATATTGAGGGAAGGCAAAGACGAGGAATTGAAATCAAGGCAGAATTGCAGGAAACAGATTTCAGGAGGTAGATTCGAATCGCCTTTAAAGCACATGAAAAGCGGCAAAACGTTGACAATGATGCCCTTGGCCAAAAACGGCGTATGCGTTTTTTCCTGAATATATTCAGGAAAAAACGCATACGCCCTTTTTGGCCAACCAAGCAACATGGAAAGGCAAATCAGCGCTACAAAGAAGTCTCGCTTCCCATCGGTCAAAAGGGCCATGCTGAAAAAAGTGTCAAAACCAGAAATGCAGGACAGGCCATGGAGAAATTTGAGCCTTGCTACACTGATGGGCGGGATGTAAATTGCCAACAGCCACTCTGGAGAAGGGTACGGTGTGTCCTGAAACAGCTAGAAAACACAGCTTAGAGAGCATAGGGCACTTCCACGCATGGGGGTATAAAGTGGGAAAATTAAAAATCAGCAAGATACAAGCACCCTAAAGTTTAGGGCTGCTCTGTTGACAAGGACCTCCACTTCATTCCACCTTAAATATCCCAGGAAAGCGAAAAATGGATAAAAAATTTGAGGTCCATATGTACAATGGAATATCACTCAGCCATGAAATCAATGTCATAAGGCTAGTAGCAGCATGATGAATGGATTTAGGTACGACGATTCTAAGTGAAATAAGTCACACAGAAAAGGACACTTCTCATAAGGTGTCACTTATAGAGGGAATGTAAAAACCGTTACACTTGAACTGAATTACAAAACAGAACAGAGTCACACATGCAGAAAACACACTATGGCTGCTTAACGGGAAAGGTGAGGTGGGGTGATCCATAAAACAAGAGTTTCAAATTAGCTCAGATACTGTTCCATAAACCCAATAAGTAACAGACAAGACCTACTCCTTGCTCAGAGAACTGGACTCAACACGCCCGATTCACCGCACAAGAATATATCTGACTAGTAATAATCTTAAAACCTATGTATTGATATCTCTCTGTTAGTGTGTCAAGTGGGTGTAAAGCGGCATAAACACAGCCGTGAAAAGCAGCTAAACCCCATTATAAAAATAAATTACTTTTAAAAACCCATGAAACAAAGACAGGGAAAGAGAGAGAAATTCTTACACAATTCGTTCAGGGGCTGTGATGCAACCTGGACTGACCATATCTAGACCCACAGCTGGATGAGACATAAGGGTGGACACTCTTGGGGCTGAGAGGTTTGGTGAGGTTGGGTGAGCAAACGCAGACCATTTAAAGTAATACTGCTTGCTACCCATCGCATGGGTCCCAAATCTCCAGGTTCAAGGGCATCTTCCCACATCGAAAACATGCATGAGAAACCCAGAAGATGGTACACCGTGTGATGGGGAAAGGTTTCTAAAACGCACCTCATTTCTCATCTCCTTGTGCTCGGGTTCGCCATTCCAGCCACTTTACTAGCAATCTCCCTACTTGGAGCATCAGCACCTTTAACCTCCTGTTCCGTACAGGTTGCAATTTGTCCTGAGGATGAAAGGGAAGACGGGGAACCAATGAGAGACTAGCTCTTGGTGTTGGGACAGGCACAGGTCACTCTATTTTCCCATCAGGAAGAAGAATTAACCACAGGCTCAGCCTGCCCCCCGGAACCAGAACAGGGCCTGAAGCCATCCTGCGCTTTTGCGGCCAGCTCCCGAAAAAGCGAGTTGTAAAATGGAGCTTCAGGGCACTGCAATTCACAAACCTGCACAGTTATAAATGATAACTCTCGTCCACAAATATATTGAGGGAAGGCAAAGACGAGGAATTGAAATCAAGGCAGAATTGCAGGAAACAGATTTCAGGAGGTAGATTAGAATCGCCTTTAAAGCACATGAAAAGCGGCAAAACGTTGACAATGATGCCCTTGGCCAAAAAGGGCGTATGCGTTTTTTCCTGAATATATTCAGGAAAAAACGCATACGCCCTTTTTGGCCAACCAAGCAACCTGGAAAGGCAAATCAGCGCTACAAAGAAGTCTCGCTTCCCATCGGTCAAAAGGGCCATGCTGAAAAAAGTGTCAAAAAAAGAAATGCAGGACAAGCCATGGAGAAATGGGAGCCTTGCTACACTGATGGGCGGGATGTAAATTGCCAACAGCCACTCTGGAGAAGTGTACGGTGTGTCCTGAAACAGCTAAAAAACACAGTTTAGAGAGCATAGGGCACTTCCACGAATGGGGGTATAAAGTGGGAAAATTAAAAATCAGCAAGATACAAGCACCCTAAAGTTTAGGGCTGCTCTGTTGACAAGGACCTCCACTTCATTCCACCTTAAATATCCCAGGAAAGCGAAAAATGGATAAAAAATTTGAGGTCCATATGTACAATGGAATAACACTCAGCCATGAAATCAATGTCATAAGGCTAGTAGCAGCATGATGAGTGGATTTAGGTACGACGATTCTAAGTGAAATAAGTCACACAG
Source organism: Balaenoptera physalus (assembly GCF_965194825.1). NCBI lineage: Eukaryota > Metazoa > Chordata > Mammalia > Artiodactyla > Balaenopteridae > Balaenoptera > Balaenoptera physalus. The sequence continues at coordinate 337,547 of NW_028125840.1, forward strand.
AAGAGGACACTTCTCATAAGGTGTCACTTATAGAGGGAATGTAAAAACCGTTACACTTGAACTGAATTACAAAACAGAACAGAGTCACACATGCAGAAAACACACTATGGCTGCTTAACGGGAAAGGTGAGGTGGGGTGATCCATAAAACAAGAGTTTCAAATTAGCTCAGATACCGTTCCATAAACCCAATAAGTAACAGACAAGACCTACTCCTTGCTCAGAGAACTGGACTCAACACGCCCGATTCACCGCACAAGAATATATCTGACTAGTAATAATCTTAAAACCTATGTATTGATATCTCTCTGTTAGTGTGTCAAGTGGGTGTAAAGCGGCATAAACACAGCCGTGAAAAGCAGCTAAACCTCATTATAAAAATAAATTACTTTTAAAAACCCATGAAACAAAGACAGGGAAAGAGAGAGAAATTCTTACACAATTCGTTCAGGGGCTGTGATGCAACCTGGATTGACCATATCTAGACCCACAGCTGGATGAGACATAAGGGTGGACACTCTTGGGGCTGAGAGGTTTGGTGAGGTTGGGTGAGCAAACGCAGACCATTTAAAGTAATACTGCTTGCTACCCATCGCATGGGTCCCAAATCTCCAGGTTCAAGGGCATCTTCCCACATCGAAAACATGCATGAGAAACCCAGAAGATGGTACACCGTGTGATGGGGAAAGGTTTCTAAAACGCACCTCATTTCTCATCTCCTTGTGCTCGGGTTCGCCATTCCAGCCACTTTACTAGCAATCTCCCTACTTGGAGCATCAGCACCTTTAACCTCCTGTTCCGTACAGGTTGCAATTTGTCCTGAGGATGAAAGGGAAGACGGGGAACCAATGAGAGACTAGCTCTTGGTGTTGGGACAGGCACAGGTCACTCTATTTTCCCATCAGGAAGAAGAATTAACCACAGGCTCAGCCTGCCCCCCGGAACCAGAACAGGGCCTGAAGCCATCCTGCGCTTTTGCGGCCAGCTCCCGAAAAAGCGAGTTGTAAAATGGAGCTTCAGGGCACTGCAATTCACAAACCTGCACAGTTATAAATGATAACTCTCGTCCACAAATATATTGAGGGAAGGCAAAGACGAGGAATTGAAATCAAGGCAGAATTGCAGGAAACAGATTTCAGGAGGTAGATTCGAATCGCCTTTAAAGCACATGAAAAGCGGCAAAACGTTGACAATGATGCCCTTGGCCAAAAACGGCGTATGCGTTTTTTCCTGAATATATTCAGGAAAAAACGCATACGCCCTTTTTGGCCAACCAAGCAACATGGAAAGGCAAATCAGCGCTACAAAGAAGTCTCGCTTCCCATCGGTCAAAAGGGCCATGCTGAAAAAAGTGTCAAAACCAGAAATGCAGGACAGGCCATGGAGAAATTTGAGCCTTGCTACACTGATGGGCGGGATGTAAATTGCCAACAGCCACTCTGGAGAAGGGTACGGTGTGTCCTGAAACAGCTAGAAAACACAGCTTAGAGAGCATAGGGCACTTCCACGCATGGGGGTATAAAGTGGGAAAATTAAAAATCAGCAAGATACAAGCACCCTAAAGTTTAGGGCTGCTCTGTTGACAAGGACCTCCACTTCATTCCACCTTAAATATCCCAGGAAAGCGAAAAATGGATAAAAAATTTGAGGTCCATATGTACAATGGAATATCTCTCAGCCATGAAATCAATGTCATAAGGCTAGTAGCAGCATGATGAATGGATTTAGGTACGACGATTCTAAGTGAAATAAGTCACACAGAAAACGACACTTCTCATAAGGTGTCACTTATAGAGGGAATGTAAAAACCGTTACACTTGAACTGAATTACAAAACAGAACAGAGTCACACATGCAGAAAACACACTATGGCTGCTTAACGGGAAAGGTGAGGTGGGGTGATCCATAAAACAAGAGTTTCAAATTAGCTCAGATACCATTCCATAAACCCAATATGTAACAGACAAGACCTACTCCTTGCTCAGAGAACTGGACTCAACAGGCCCGATTCACCGCACAAGAATATATCTGACTAGTAATAATCTTAAAACCTATGTATTGATATCTCTCTGTTAGTGTGTCAAGTGGGTGTAAAGCGGCATAAACACAGCCGTGAAAAGCAGCTAAACCCCATTATAAAAATAAATTACTTTTAAAAACCCATGAAACAAAGACAGTGAAAGAGAGAGAAATTCTTACACAATTCGTTCAGGGTCTGTGATGCAACCTGGATTGACCATATGTAGACCCACAGCTGGATGAGACATAAGGGTGGACACTCTTGGGGCTGAGAGGTTTGGTGAGGTTGGGTGAGCAAACGCAGACCCTTTAAAGTAATACTGTGTGCTACCCATCGCATGGGTCCCAAATCTCCAGGTTGAAGGGCATCTTCCTACATCGAAAACATGCATGAGAAACCCAGAAGATGGTACACCGTGTGATGGGGAATGGTTTCTAAAACGCACCTCATTTCTCATCTCCTTGTGCTCGGGTTCGCCATTCCAGCCACTTTACTAGCAATCTCCCTACTTGGAGCATCAGCACCTTTAACCTCCTGTTCCGTACAGGTTGCAATTTGTCCTGAGGATGAACGGGAAAACGGGGAACCAATGAGAGACTAGCTCTTGGTGTTGGGACAGGCACAGGTCACTCTATTTTCCCATCAGGAAGAAGAATTAACCACAGGCTCAGCCTGCCCCCCGGAACCAGAACAGGGCCTGAAGCCATCCTGCGCTTTTGCGGCCAACTCCAAAAAAGGCGAGTTGTAAAATGGAGCTTCAGGGCACTGCAATTCACAAATCTGCAGAGTTATAAATGATAACTCTCGTCCACAAATATATTGAGGGACGGCAAAGATGAGGAATTGAAATCAAGGCAGAATTGCAGGAAACAGATTTCAGGAGGTAGATTCGAATCGCCTTTAAAGCACATGAAAAGCGGCAAAACGTTGACAATGATGCCCTTGGCCAAAAAGGGCGTATGCGTTTTTTCCTGAATATATTCAGGAAAAAACGCATACGCCCTTTTTGGCCAACCAAGCAACCTGGAAAGGCAAATCAGCGCTACAAAGAAGTCTCGCTTCCCATCGGTCAAAAGGGCCATGCTGAAAAAAGTGTCAAAACCAGGAATGCAGGACAGGCCATGGAGAAATTTGAGCCTTGCTACACTGATGGGCGGGATGTAAATTGCCAACAGCCACTCTGGAGAAGTGTACGGTGTGTCCTGAAACATCTAAAAAGCAAAGCTTAGAGAGCATAGGGCACTTCCACGCATGGGGATATAAAGTGGGAAAATTAAAAATTAGCAAGACACAAGCACCCCAAAGTTTAGGGCTGCTCTGTTGACAAGGACCTCCACTTCATTCCACCTTAAATATCCCAGGAAAGCGAAAAATGGATAAAAAATTTGAGGTCCATATGTACAATGGAATATCACTCAGCCATGAAATCAATGTCATAAGGCTAGTAGCAGCATGATGAGTGGATTTAGGTAAGACGATTCTAAGTGAAATAAGTCACACAGAAAAGGACACTTCTCATAAGGTGTCACTTATAGAGGGAATGTAAAAACCGTTACACTTGAACTGAATTACAAAACAGAACAGAGTCACACATGCAGAAAACACACTATGGCTGCTTAACGGGAAAGGTGAGGTGGGGTGATCCATAAAACAAGAGTTTCAAATTAGCTCAGATACCATTCCATAAACCCAATATGTAACAGACAAGACCTACTCCTTGCTCAGAGAACTGGACTCAACAGGCCCGATTCACCGCACAAGAATATATCTGACTAGTAATAATCTTAAAACCTATGTATTGATATCTCTCTGTTAGTGTGTCAAGTGGGTGTAAAGCGGCATAAACACAGCCGTGAAAAGCAGCTAAACCCCATTATAAAAATAAATTACTTTTAAAAACCCATGAAACAAAGACAGTGAAAGAGAGAGAAATTCTTACACAATTCGTTCAGGGTCTGTGATGCAACCTGGATTGACCATATGTAGACCCACAGCTGGATGAGACATAAGGGTGGACACTCTTGGGGCTGAGAGGTTTGGTGAGGTTGGGTGAGCAAACGCAGACCCTTTAAAGTAATACTGTGTGCTACCCATCGCATGGGTCCCAAATCTCCAGGTTGAAGGGCATCTTCCTACATCGAAAACATGCATGAGAAACCCAGAAGATGGTACACCGTGTGATGGGGAATGGTTTCTAAAACGCACCTCATTTCTCATCTCCTTGTGCTCGGGTTCGCCATTCCAGCCACTTTACTAGCAATCTCCCTACTTGGAGCATCAGCACCTTTAACCTCCTGTTCCGTACAGGTTGCAATTTGTCCTGAGGATGAACGGGAAAACGGGGAACCAATGAGAGACTAGCTCTTGGTGTTGGGACAGGCACAGGTCACTCTATTTTCCCATCAGGAAGAAGAATTAACCACAGGCTCAGCCTGCCCCCCGGAACCAGAACAGGGCCTGAAGCCATCCTGCGCTTTTGCGGCCAACTCCAAAAAAGGCGAGTTGTAAAATGGAGCTTCAGGGCACTGCAATTCACAAATCTGCAGAGTTATAAATGATAACTCTCGTCCACAAATATATTGAGGGACGGCAAAGATGAGGAATTGAAATCAAGGCAGAATTGCAGGAAACAGATTTCAGGAGGTAGATTCGAATCGCCTTTAAAGCACATGAAAAGCGGCAAAACGTTGACAATGATGCCCTTGGCCAAAAAGGGCGTATGCGTTTTTTCCTGAATATATTCAGGAAAAAACGCATACGCCCTTTTTGGCCAACCAAGCAACCTGGAAAGGCAAATCAGCGCTACAAAGAAGTCTCGCTTCCCATCGGTCAAAAGGGCCATGCTGAAAAAAGTGTCAAAACCAGGAATGCAGGACAGGCCATGGAGAAATTTGAGCCTTGCTACACTGATGGGCGGGATGTAAATTGCCAACAGCCACTCTGGAGAAGTGTACGGTGTGTCCTGAAACATCTAAAAAGCAAAGCTTAGAGAGCATAGGGCACTTCCACGCATGGGGATATAAAGTGGGAAAATTAAAAATTAGCAAGACACAAGCACCCCAAAGTTTAGGGCTGCTCTGTTGACAAGGACCTCCACTTCATTCCACCTTAAATATCCCAGGAAAGCGAAAAATGGATAAAAAATTTGAGGTCCATATGTACAATGGAATATCACTCAGCCATGAAATCAATGTCATAAGGCTAGTAGCAGCATGATGAGTGGATTTAGGTAAGACGATTCTAAGTGAAATAAGTCACACAGAAAAGGACACTTCTCATAAGGTGTCACTTATAGAGGGAATGTAAAAACCGTTACACTTGAACTGAATTACAAAACAGAACAGAGTCACACATGCAGAAAACACACTATGGCTGCTTAACGGGAAAGGTGAGGTGGGGTGATCCATAAAACAAGAGTTTCAAATTAGCTCAGATACCATTCCATAAACCCAATATGTAACAGACAAGACCTACTCCTTGCTCAGAGAACTGGACTCAACAGGCCCGATTCACCGCACAAGAATATATCTGACTAGTAATAATCTTAAAACCTATGTATTGATATCTCTCTGTTAGTGTGTCAAGTGGGTGTAAAGCGGCATAAACACAGCCGTGAAAAGCAGCTAAACCCCATTATAAAAATAAATTACTTTTAAAAACCCATGAAACAAAGACAGTGAAAGAGAGAGAAATTCTTACACAATTCGTTCAGGGTCTGTGATGCAACCTGGATTGACCATATCTAGACCCACAGCTGGATGAGACATAAGGGTGGACACTCTTGGGGCTGAGAGGTTTGGTGAGGTTGGGTGAGCAAACGCAGACCCTTTAAAGTAATACTGTGTGCTACCCATCGCATGGGTCCCAAATCTCCAGGTTGAAGGGCATCTTCCTACATCGAAAACATGCATGAGAAACCCAGAAGATGGTACACCGTGTGATGGGGAATGGTTTCTAAAACGCACCTCATTTCTCATCTCCTTGTGCTCGGGTTCGCCATTCCAGCCACTTTACTAGCAATCTCCCTACTTGGAGCATCAGCACCTTTAACCTCCTGTTCCGTACAGGTTGCAATTTGTCCTGAGGATGAACGGGAAGACGGGGAACCAATGAGAGACTAGCTCTTGGTGTTGGGACAGGCACAGGTCACTCTATTTTCCCATCAGGAAGAAGAATTAACCACAGGCTCAGCCTGCCCCCCGGAACCAGAACAGGGCCTGAAGCCATCCTGCGCTTTTGCGGCCAACTCCAAAAAAGGCGAGTTGTAAAATGGAGCTTCAGGGCACTGCAATTCACAAATCTGCAGAGTTATAAATGATAACTCTCGTCCACAAATATATTGAGGGACGGCAAAGACGAGGAATTGAAATCAAGGCAGAATTGCAGGAAACAGATTTCAGGAGGTAGATTCGAATCGCCTTTAAAGCACATGAAAAGCGGCAAAACGTTGACAATGATGCCCTTGGCCAAAAAGGGCGTATGCGTTTTTTCCTGAATATATTCAGGAAAAAACGCATACGCCCTTTTTGGCCAACCAAGCAACCTGGAAAGGCAAATCAGCGCTACAAAGAAGTCTCGCTTCCCATCGGTCAAAAGGGCCATGCTGAAAAAAGTGTCAAAAAAAGAAATGCAGGACAGGCCATGGAGAAATGGGAGCCTTGCTACACTGATGGGCGGGATGTAAATTGCCAACAGCCACTCTGGAGAAGTGTACGGTGTGTCCTGAAACATCTAAAAAACACAGCTTAGAGAGCATAGGGCACTTCCACGAATGGGGGTATAAAGTGGGAAAATTAAAAATCAGCAAGATACAAGCACCCTAAAGTTTAGGGCTGCTCTGTTGACAAGGACCTCCACTTCATTCCACCTTAAATATCCCAGGAAAGCGAAAAATGGATAAAAAATTTGAGGTCCATATGTACAATGGAATAACACTCAGCCATGAAATCAATGTCATAAGGCTAGTAGCAGCATGATGAGTGGATTTAGGTACGACGATTCTAAGTGAAATAAGTCACACAGAAGAGGACACTTCTCATAAGGTGTCACTTATAGAGGGAATGTAAAAACCGTTACACTTGAACTGAATTACAAAACAGAACAGAGTCACACATGCAGAAAACACACTATGGCTGCTTAACGGGAAAGGTGAGGTGGGGTGATCCATAAAACAAGAGTTTCAAATTAGCTCAGATACCGTTCCATAAACCCAATAAGTAACAGACAAGACCTACTCCTTGCTCAGAGAACTGGACTCAACACGCCCGATTCACCGCACAAGAATATATCTGACTAGTAATAATCTTAAAACCTATGTATTGATATCTCTCTGTTAGTGTGTCAAGTGGGTGTAAAGCGGCATAAACACAGCCGTGAAAAGCAGCTAAACCTCATTATAAAAATAAATTACTTTTAAAAACCCATGAAACAAAGACAGGGAAAGAGAGAGAAATTCTTACACAATTCGTTCAGGGGCTGTGATGCAACCTGGATTGACCATATCTAGACCCACAGCTGGATGAGACATAAGGGTGGACACTCTTGGGGCTGAGAGGTTTGGTGAGGTTGGGTGAGCAAACGCAGACCATTTAAAGTAATACTGCTTGCTACCCATCGCATGGGTCCCAAATCTCCAGGTTCAAGGGCATCTTCCCACATCGAAAACATGCATGAGAAACCCAGAAGATGGTACACCGTGTGATGGGGAAAGGTTTCTAAAACGCACCTCATTTCTCATCTCCTTGTGCTCGGGTTCGCCATTCCAGCCACTTTACTAGCAATCTCCCTACTTGGAGCATCAGCACCTTTAACCTCCTGTTCCGTACAGGTTGCAATTTGTCCTGAGGATGAAAGGGAAGACGGGGAACCAATGAGAGACTAGCTCTTGGTGTTGGGACAGGCACAGGTCACTCTATTTTCCCATCAGGAAGAAGAATTAACCACAGGCTCAGCCTGCCCCCCGGAACCAGAACAGGGCCTGAAGCCATCCTGCGCTTTTGCGGCCAGCTCCCGAAAAAGCGAGTTGTAAAATGGAGCTTCAGGGCACTGCAATTCACAAACCTGCACAGTTATAAATGATAACTCTCGTCCACAAATATATTGAGGGAAGGCAAAGACGAGGAATTGAAATCAAGGCAGAATTGCAGGAAACAGATTTCAGGAGGTAGATTCGAATCGCCTTTAAAGCACATGAAAAGCGGCAAAACGTTGACAATGATGCCCTTGGCCAAAAACGGCGTATGCGTTTTTTCCTGAATATATTCAGGAAAAAACGCATACGCCCTTTTTGGCCAACCAAGCAACATGGAAAGGCAAATCAGCGCTACAAAGAAGTCTCGCTTCCCATCGGTCAAAAGGGCCATGCTGAAAAAAGTGTCAAAACCAGAAATGCAGGACAGGCCATGGAGAAATTTGAGCCTTGCTACACTGATGGGCGGGATGTAAATTGCCAACAGCCACTCTGGAGAAGGGTACGGTGTGTCCTGAAACAGCTAGAAAACACAGCTTAGAGAGCATAGGGCACTTCCACGCATGGGGGTATAAAGTGGGAAAATTAAAAATCAGCAAGATACAAGCACCCTAAAGTTTAGGGCTGCTCTGTTGACAAGGACCTCCACTTCATTCCACCTTAAATATCCCAGGAAAGCGAAAAATGGATAAAAAATTTGAGGTCCATATGTACAATGGAATATCACTCAGCCATGAAATCAATGTCATAAGGCTAGTAGCAGCATGATGAATGGATTTAGGTACGACGATTCTAAGTGAAATAAGTCACACAGAAAAGGACACTTCTCATAAGGTGTCACTTATAGAGGGAATGTAAAAACCGTTACACTTGAACTGAATTACAAAACAGAACAGAGTCACACATGCAGAAAACACACTATGGCTGCTTAACGGGAAAGGTGAGGTGGGGTGATCCATAAAACAAGAGTTTCAAATTAGCTCAGATACTGTTCCATAAACCCAATAAGTAACAGACAAGACCTACTCCTTGCTCAGAGAACTGGACTCAACACGCCCGATTCACCGCACAAGAATATATCTGACTAGTAATAATCTTAAAACCTATGTATTGATATCTCTCTGTTAGTGTGTCAAGTGGGTGTAAAGCGGCATAAACACAGCCGTGAAAAGCAGCTAAACCCCATTATAAAAATAAATTACTTTTAAAAACCCATGAAACAAAGACAGGGAAAGAGAGAGAAATTCTTACACAATTCGTTCAGGGGCTGTGATGCAACCTGGACTGACCATATCTAGACCCACAGCTGGATGAGACATAAGGGTGGACACTCTTGGGGCTGAGAGGTTTGGTGAGGTTGGGTGAGCAAACGCAGACCATTTAAAGTAATACTGCTTGCTACCCATCGCATGGGTCCCAAATCTCCAGGTTCAAGGGCATCTTCCCACATCGAAAACATGCATGAGAAACCCAGAAGATGGTACACCGTGTGATGGGGAAAGGTTTCTAAAACGCACCTCATTTCTCATCTCCTTGTGCTCGGGTTCGCCATTCCAGCCACTTTACTAGCAATCTCCCTACTTGGAGCATCAGCACCTTTAACCTCCTGTTCCGTACAGGTTGCAATTTGTCCTGAGGATGAAAGGGAAGACGGGGAACCAATGAGAGACTAGCTCTTGGTGTTGGGACAGGCACAGGTCACTCTATTTTCCCATCAGGAAGAAGAATTAACCACAGGCTCAGCCTGCCCCCTGGAACCAGAACAGGGCCTGAAGCCATCCTGCGCTTTTGCGGCCAGCTCCCGAAAAAGCGAGTTGTAAAATGGAGCTTCAGGGCACTGCAATTCACAAACCTGCACAGTTATAAATGATAACTCTCGTCCACAAATATATTGAGGGAAGGCAAAGACGAGGAATTGAAATCAAGGCAGAATTGCAGGAAACAGATTTCAGGAGGTAGATTAGAATCGCCTTTAAAGCACATGAAAAGCGGCAAAACGTTGACAATGATGCCCTTGGCCAAAAAGGGCGTATGCGTTTTTTCCTGAATATATTCAGGAAAAAACGCATACGCCCTTTTTGGCCAACCAAGCAACCTGGAAAGGCAAATCAGCGCTACAAAGAAGTCTCGCTTCCCATCGGTCAAAAGGGCCATGCTGAAAAAAGTGTCAAAAAAAGAAATGCAGGACAAGCCATGGAGAAATGGGAGCCTTGCTACACTGATGGGCGGGATGTAAATTGCCAACAGCCACTCTGGAGAAGTATACGGTGTGTCCTGAAACAGCTAAAAAACACAGTTTAGAGAGCATAGGGCACTTCCACGAATGGGGGTATAAAGTGGGAAAATTAAAAATCAGCAAGATACAAGCACCCTAAAGTTTAGGGCTGCTCTGTTGACAAGGACCTCCACTTCATTCCACCTTAAATATCCCAGGAAAGCGAAAAATGGATAAAAAATTTGAGGTCCATATGTACAATGGAATAACACTCAGCCATGAAATCAATGTCATAAGGCTAGTAGCAGCATGATGAGTGGATTTAGGTACGACGATTCTAAGTGAAATAAGTCACACAGAAGAGGACACTTCTCATAAGGTGTCACTTATAGAGGGAATGTAAAAACCGTTACACTTGAACTGAATTACAAAACAGAACAGAGTCACACATGCAGAAAACACACTATGGCTGCTTAACGGGAAAGGTGAGGTGGGGTGATCCATAAAACAAGAGTTTCAAATTAGCTCAGATACCGTTCCATAAACCCAATAAGTAACAGACAAGACCTACTCCTTGCTCAGAGAACTGGACTCAACACGCCCGATTCACCGCACAAGAATATATCTGACTAGTAATAATCTTAAAACCTATGTATTGATATCTCTCTGTTAGTGTGTCAAGTGGGTGTAAAGCGGCATAAACACAGCCGTGAAAAGCAGCTAAACCTCATTATAAAAATAAATTACTTTTAAAAACCCATGAAACAAAGACAGGGAAAGAGAGAGAAATTCTTACACAATTCGTTCAGGGGCTGTGATGCAACCTGGATTGACCATATCTAGACCCACAGCTGGATGAGACATAAGGGTGGACACTCTTGGGGCTGAGAGGTTTGGTGAGGTTGGGTGAGCAAACGCAGACCATTTAAAGTAATACTGCTTGCTACCCATCGCATGGGTCCCAAATCTCCAGGTTCAAGGGCATCTTCCCACATCGAAAACATGCATGAGAAACCCAGAAGATGGTACACCGTGTGATGGGGAAAGGTTTCTAAAACGCACCTCATTTCTCATCTCCTTGTGCTCGGGTTCGCCATTCCAGCCACTTTACTAGCAATCTCCCTACTTGGAGCATCAGCACCTTTAACCTCCTGTTCCGTACAGGTTGCAATTTGTCCTGAGGATGAAAGGGAAGACGGGGAACCAATGAGAGACTAGCTCTTGGTGTTGGGACAGGCACAGGTCACTCTATTTTCCCATCAGGAAGAAGAATTAACCACAGGCTCAGCCTGCCCCCCGGAACCAGAACAGGGCCTGAAGCCATCCTGCGCTTTTGCGGCCAGCTCCCGAAAAAGCGAGTTGTAAAATGGAGCTTCAGGGCACTGCAATTCACAAACCTGCACAGTTATAAATGATAACTCTCGTCCACAAATATATTGAGGGAAGGCAAAGACGAGGAATTGAAATCAAGGCAGAATTGCAGGAAACAGATTTCAGGAGGTAGATTCGAATCGCCTTTAAAGCACATGAAAAGCGGCAAAACGTTGACAATGATGCCCTTGGCCAAAAACGGCGTATGCGTTTTTTCCTGAATATATTCAGGAAAAAACGCATACGCCCTTTTTGGCCAACCAAGCAACATGGAAAGGCAAATCAGCGCTACAAAGAAGTCTCGCTTCCCATCGGTCAAAAGGGCCATGCTGAAAAAAGTGTCAAAACCAGAAATGCAGGACAGGCCATGGAGAAATTTGAGCCTTGCTACACTGATGGGCGGGATGTAAATTGCCAACAGCCACTCTGGAGAAGGGTACGGTGTGTCCTGAAACAGCTAGAAAACACAGCTTAGAGAGCATAGGGCACTTCCACGCATGGGGGTATAAAGTGGGAAAATTAAAAATCAGCAAGATACAAGCACCCTAAAGTTTAGGGCTGCTCTGTTGACAAGGACCTCCACTTCATTCCACCTTAAATATCCCAGGAAAGCGAAAAATGGATAAAAAATTTGAGGTCCATATGTACAATGGAATATCTCTCAGCCATGAAATCAATGTCATAAGGCTAGTAGCAGCATGATGAATGGATTTAGGTACGACGATTCTAAGTGAAATAAGTCACACAGAAAACGACACTTCTCATAAGGTGTCACTTATAGAGGGAATGTAAAAACCGTTACACTTGAACTGAATTACAAAACAGAACAGAGTCACACATGCAGAAAACACACTATGGCTGCTTAACGGGAAAGGTGAGGTGGGGTGATCCATAAAACAAGAGTTTCAAATTAGCTCAGATACCATTCCATAAACCCAATATGTAACAGACAAGACCTACTCCTTGCTCAGAGAACTGGACTCAACAGGCCCGATTCACCGCACAAGAATATATCTGACTAGTAATAATCTTAAAACCTATGTATTGATATCTCTCTGTTAGTGTGTCAAGTGGGTGTAAAGCGGCATAAACACAGCCGTGAAAAGCAGCTAAACCCCATTATAAAAATAAATTACTTTTAAAAACCCATGAAACAAAGACAGTGAAAGAGAGAGAAATTCTTACACAATTCGTTCAGGGTCTGTGATGCAACCTGGATTGACCATATGTAGACCCACAGCTGGATGAGACATAAGGGTGGACACTCTTGGGGCTGAGAGGTTTGGTGAGGTTGGGTGAGCAAACGCAGACCCTTTAAAGTAATACTGTGTGCTACCCATCGCATGGGTCCCAAATCTCCAGGTTGAAGGGCATCTTCCTACATCGAAAACATGCATGAGAAACCCAGAAGATGGTACACCGTGTGATGGGGAATGGTTTCTAAAACGCACCTCATTTCTCATCTCCTTGTGCTCGGGTTCGCCATTCCAGCCACTTTACTAGCAATCTCCCTACTTGGAGCATCAGCACCTTTAACCTCCTGTTCCGTACAGGTTGCAATTTGTCCTGAGGATGAACGGGAAAACGGGGAACCAATGAGAGACTAGCTCTTGGTGTTGGGACAGGCACAGGTCACTCTATTTTCCCATCAGGAAGAAGAATTAACCACAGGCTCAGCCTGCCCCCCGGAACCAGAACAGGGCCTGAAGCCATCCTGCGCTTTTGCGGCCAACTCCAAAAAAGGCGAGTTGTAAAATGGAGCTTCAGGGCACTGCAATTCACAAATCTGCAGAGTTATAAATGATAACTCTCGTCCACAAATATATTGAGGGACGGCAAAGATGAGGAATTGAAATCAAGGCAGAATTGCAGGAAACAGATTTCAGGAGGTAGATTCGAATCGCCTTTAAAGCACATGAAAAGCGGCAAAACGTTGACAATGATGCCCTTGGCCAAAAAGGGCGTATGCGTTTTTTCCTGAATATATTCAGGAAAAAACGCATACGCCCTTTTTGGCCAACCAAGCAACCTGGAAAGGCAAATCAGCGCTACAAAGAAGTCTCGCTTCCCATCGGTCAAAAGGGCCATGCTGAAAAAAGTGTCAAAACCAGGAATGCAGGACAGGCCATGGAGAAATTTGAGCCTTGCTACACTGATGGGCGGGATGTAAATTGCCAACAGCCACTCTGGAGAAGTGTACGGTGTGTCCTGAAACATCTAAAAAGCAAAGCTTAGAGAGCATAGGGCACTTCCACGCATGGGGATATAAAGTGGGAAAATTAAAAATTAGCAAGACACAAGCACCCCAAAGTTTAGGGCTGCTCTGTTGACAAGGACCTCCACTTCATTCCACCTTAAATATCCCAGGAAAGCGAAAAATGGATAAAAAATTTGAGGTCCATATGTACAATGGAATATCACTCAGCCATGAAATCAATGTCATAAGGCTAGTAGCAGCATGATGAGTGGATTTAGGTAAGACGATTCTAAGTGAAATAAGTCACACAGAAAAGGACACTTCTCATAAGGTGTCACTTATAGAGGGAATGTAAAAACCGTTACACTTGAACTGAATTACAAAACAGAACAGAGTCACACATGCAGAAAACACACTATGGCTGCTTAACGGGAAAGGTGAGGTGGGGTGATCCATAAAACAAGAGTTTCAAATTAGCTCAGATACCATTCCATAAACCCAATATGTAACAGACAAGACCTACTCCTTGCTCAGAGAACTGGACTCAACAGGCCCGATTCACCGCACAAGAATATATCTGACTAGTAATAATCTTAAAACCTATGTATTGATATCTCTCTGTTAGTGTGTCAAGTGGGTGTAAAGCGGCATAAACACAGCCGTGAAAAGCAGCTAAACCCCATTATAAAAATAAATTACTTTTAAAAACCCATGAAACAAAGACAGTGAAAGAGAGAGAAATTCTTACACAATTCGTTCAGGGTCTGTGATGCAACCTGGATTGACCATATGTAGACCCACAGCTGGATGAGACATAAGGGTGGACACTCTTGGGGCTGAGAGGTTTGGTGAGGTTGGGTGAGCAAACGCAGACCCTTTAAAGTAATACTGTGTGCTACCCATCGCATGGGTCCCAAATCTCCAGGTTGAAGGGCATCTTCCTACATCGAAAACATGCATGAGAAACCCAGAAGATGGTACACCGTGTGATGGGGAATGGTTTCTAAAACGCACCTCATTTCTCATCTCCTTGTGCTCGGGTTCGCCATTCCAGCCACTTTACTAGCAATCTCCCTACTTGGAGCATCAGCACCTTTAACCTCCTGTTCCGTACAGGTTGCAATTTGTCCTGAGGATGAACGGGAAGACGGGGAACCAATGAGAGACTAGCTCTTGGTGTTGGGACAGGCACAGGTCACTCTATTTTCCCATCAGGAAGAAGAATTAACCACAGGCTCAGCCTGCCCCCCGGAACCAGAACAGGGCCTGAAGCCATCCTGCGCTTTTGCGGCCAACTCCAAAAAAGGCGAGTTGTAAAATGGAGCTTCAGGGCACTGCAATTCACAAATCTGCAGAGTTATAAATGATAACTCTCGTCCACAAATATATTGAGGGACGGCAAAGACGAGGAATTGAAATCAAGGCAGAATTGCAGGAAACAGATTTCAGGAGGTAGATTCGAATCGCCTTTAAAGCACATGAAAAGCGGCAAAACGTTGACAATGATGCCCTTGGCCAAAAAGGGCGTATGCGTTTTTTCCTGAATATATTCAGGAAAAAACGCATACGCCCTTTTTGGCCAACCAAGCAACCTGGAAAGGCAAATCAGCGCTACAAAGAAGTCTCGCTTCCCATCGGTCAAAAGGGCCATGCTGAAAAAAGTGTCAAAAAAAGAAATGCAGGACAGGCCATGGAGAAATGGGAGCCTTGCTACACTGATGGGCGGGATGTAAATTGCCAACAGCCACTCTGGAGAAGTGTACGGTGTGTCCTGAAACATCTAAAAAACACAGCTTAGAGAGCATAGGGCACTTCCACGAATGGGGGTATAAAGTGGGAAAATTAAAAATCAGCAAGATACAAGCACCCTAAAGTTTAGGGCTGCTCTGTTGACAAGGACCTCCACTTCATTCCACCTTAAATATCCCAGGAAAGCGAAAAATGGATAAAAAATTTGAGGTCCATATGTACAATGGAATAACACTCAGCCATGAAATCAATGTCATAAGGCTAGTAGCAGCATGATGAGTGGATTTAGGTACGACGATTCTAAGTGAAATAAGTCACACAG
Organism: Balaenoptera physalus; assembly: GCF_965194825.1. Classification (NCBI taxonomy): domain Eukaryota; kingdom Metazoa; phylum Chordata; class Mammalia; order Artiodactyla; family Balaenopteridae; genus Balaenoptera; species Balaenoptera physalus. Next base: position 353,387 of record NW_028125840.1, read on the forward strand.
AAGAGGACACTTCTCATAAGGTGTCACTTATAGAGGGAATGTAAAAACCGTTACACTTGAACTGAATTACAAAACAGAACAGAGTCACACATGCAGAAAACACACTATGGCTGCTTAACGGGAAAGGTGAGGTGGGGTGATCCATAAAACAAGAGTTTCAAATTAGCTCAGATACCGTTCCATAAACCCAATAAGTAACAGACAAGACCTACTCCTTGCTCAGAGAACTGGACTCAACACGCCCGATTCACCGCACAAGAATATATCTGACTAGTAATAATCTTAAAACCTATGTATTGATATCTCTCTGTTAGTGTGTCAAGTGGGTGTAAAGCGGCATAAACACAGCCGTGAAAAGCAGCTAAACCCCATTATAAAAATAAATTACTTTTAAAAACCCATGAAACAAAGACAGGGAAAGAGAGAGAAATTCTTACACAATTCGTTCAGGGGCTGTGATGCAACCTGGATTGACCATATCTAGACCCACAGCTGGATGAGACATAAGGGTGGACACTCTTGGGGCTGAGAGGTTTGGTGAGGTTGGGTGAGCAAACGCAGACCATTTAAAGTAATACTGCTTGCTACCCATCGCATGGGTCCCAAATCTCCAGGTTCAAGGGCATCTTCCCACATCGAAAACATGCATGAGAAACCCAGAAGATGGTACACCGTGTGATGGGGAAAGGTTTCTAAAACGCACCTCATTTCTCATCTCCTTGTGCTCGGGTTCGCCATTCCAGCCACTTTACTAGCAATCTCCCTACTTGGAGCATCAGCACCTTTAACCTCCTGTTCCGTACAGGTTGCAATTTGTCCTGAGGATGAACGGGAAGACGGGGAACCAATGAGAGACTAGCTCTTGGTGTTGGGACAGGCACAGGTCACTCTATTTTCCCATCAGGAAGAAGAATTAACCACAGGCTCAGCCTGCCCCCCGGAACCAGAACAGGGCCTGAAGCCATCCTGCGCTTTTGCGGCCAACTCCAAAAAAGTCGAGTTGTAAAATGGAGCTTCAGGGCACTGCAATTCACAAATCTGCAGAGTTATAAATGATAACTCTCGTCCACAAATATATTGAGGGAAGGCAAAGACGAGGAATTGAAATCAAGGCAGAATTGCAGGAAACAGATTTCAGGAGGTAGATTCGAATCGCCTTTAAAGCACATGAAAAGCGGCAAAACGTTGACAAGGATGCCCTGGGCCAAAAAGGGCGTATGCGTTTTTTCCTGAATATATTCAGGAAAAAACGCATACGCCCTTTTTGGCCAACCAAGCAACCTGGAAAGGCAAATCAGCGCTACAAAGAAGTCTCGCTTCCCATCGGTCAAAAGGGCCATGCTGAAAAAAGTGTCAAAAAAAGAAATGCAGGACAGGCCATGGAGAAATGGGAGCCTTGCTACACTGATGGGCGGGATGTAAATTGCCAACAGCCACTCTGGAGAAGTGTACGGTGTGTCCTGAAACATCTAAAAAGCAAAGCTTAGAGAGCATAGGGCACCTCCACGCATGGGGATATAAAGTGGGAAAATTAAAAATTAGCAAGACACAAGCACCCCAAAGTTTAGGGCTGCTCTGTTGACAAGGACCTCCACTTCATTCCACCTTAAATATCCCAGGAAAGCGAAAAATGGATAAAAAATTTGAGGTCCATATGTACAATGGAATATCACTCAGCCATGAAATCAATGTCATAAGGCTAGTAGCAGCATGATGAGTGGATTTAGGTATGACGATTCTAAGTGAAATAAGTCACACAGAAAAGGACACTTCTCATAAGGTGTCACTTATAGAGGGAATGTAAAAACCGTTACACTTGAACTGAATTACAAAACAGAACAGAGTCACACATGCAGAAAACACACTATGGCTGCTTAACGGGAAAGGTGAGGTGGGGTGATCCATAAAACAAGAGTTTCAAATTAGCTCAGATACCATTCCATAAACCCAATATGTAACAGACAAGACCTACTCCTTGCTCAGAGAACTGGACTCAACACGCCCGATTCACCGAACAAGAATATATCTGACTAGTAATAATCTTAAAACCTATGTATTGATATCTCTCTGTTAGTGTGTCAAGTGGGTGTAAAGCGGCATAAACACAGCCGTGAAAAGCAGCTAAACCCCATTATAAAAATAAATTACTTTTAAAAACCCATGAAACAAAGACAGTGAAAGAGAGAGAAATTCTTACACAATTCGTTCAGGGTCTGTGATGCAACCTGGATTGACCATATCTAGACCCACAGCTGGATGAGACATAAGGGTGGACACTCTTTGGGCTGAGAGGTTTGGTGAGGTTGGGTGAGCAAACGCAGACCCCTTAAAGTAATACTGTGTGCTACCCATCGCATGGGTCCCAAATCTCCAGGTTCAAGGGCATCTTCCTACATCGAAAACATGCATGAGAAACCCAGAAGATGGTACACCGTGTGATGGGGAATGGTTTCTAAAACGCACCTCATTTCTCATCTCCTTGTGCTCGGGTTCGCCATTCCAGCCACTTTACTAGCAATCTCCCTACTTGGAGCATCAGCACCTTTAACCTCCTGTTCCGTACAGGTTGCAATTTGTCCTGAGGATGAACGGGAAGACGGGGAACCAATGAGAGACTAGCTCTTGTTGTTGGGACAGGCACAGGTCACTCTATTTTCCCATCAGGAAGAAGAATTAACCACAGGCTCAGCCTGCCCCCCGGAACCAGAACAGGGCCTGAAGCCATCCTGCGCTTTTGCGGCCAACTCCAAAAAAGGCGAGTTGTAAAATGGAGCTTCAGGGCACTGCAATTCACAAATCTGCAGAGTTATAAATGATAACTCTCGTCCACAAATATATTGAGGGACGGTAAAGACGAGGAATTGAAATCAAGGCAGAATTGCAGGAAACAGATTTCAGGAGGTAGATTCGAATTGCCTTTAAAGCACATGAAAAGCGGCAAAACGTTGACAATGATGCCCTTGGCCAAAAAGGGCGTATGCGTTTTTTCCTGAATATATTCAGGAAAAAACGCATACGCCCTTTTTGGCCATCCAAGCAACCTGGAAAGGCAAATCAGCGCTACAAAGAAGTCTCGCTTCCCATCGGTCAAAAGGGCCATGCTGAAAAAAGTGTCAAAAAAAGAAATGCAGGACAGGCCATGGAGAAATGGGAGCCTTGCTACACTGATGGGCGGGATGTAAATTGCCAACAGCCACTCTGGAGAAGTGTACGGTGTGTCCTGAAACATCTAAAAAGCAAAGCTTAGAGAGCATAGGGCACTTCCACGCATGGGGATATAAAGTGGGAAAATTAAAAATTAACAAGACACAAGCACCCCAAAATTTGGGCTGCTCTCTTGACAAGGACCTCCACTTCATTCCACCTTAAATATCCCAGGAAAGCGAAAAATGGATAAAAAATTTGAGGTCCATATGTACAATGGAATATCACTCAGCCATGAAATCAATGTCATAAGGCTAGTAGCAGCATGATGAGTGGATTTAGGTACGACGATTCTAAGTGAAATAAGTCACACAGAAAAGGACACTTCTCATAAGGTGTCACTTATAGAGGGAATGTAAAAACCGTTACACTTGAATTGAATTACAAAACAGAACAGAGTCACACATGCAGAAAACACACTATGGCTGCTTAACGGGAAAGGTTAGGTGGGGTGATCCATAAAACAAGAGTTTCAAATTAGCTCAGATACCATTCCATAAACCCAATAAGTAACAGACAAGACCTACTCCTTGCTCAGAGAACTGGACTCAACAGGCCCGATTCACCGCACAAGAATATATCTGACTAGTAATAATCTTAAAACCTATGTATTGATATCTCTCGGTTAGTGTGTCAAGTGGGTGTAAAGCGGCATAAACACAGCCGTGAAAAGCTGCTAAACCCCATTATAAAAATAAATTACTTTTCAAAACCCATGAAACAAAGACAGTGAAAGAGAGAGAAATTCTTACACAAATCGTTCAGTGTCTATGATGCAACCTGGATTGACCATATCTAGACCCACAGCTGGATGAGACATAAGGGTGGACACTCTTGGGGCTGAGAGGTTTGGTGAGGTTGGGTGAGCAAACGCAGACCCTTTAAAGTAATACTGCGTGATACCCATCGCATGGGTCCCAAATCTCCAGGTTCAAGGGCATCTTCCTACATTGAAAACATTCATGAGAAACCCAGAAGATAGTACACCGTGTGATGGGGAAAGGTTTCTAAAACGCACCTCATTTCTCATCTCCTTGTGCTCGGGTTCGCCATTCCAGCCACTTTACTAGCAATCTCCCTACTTGGAGCATCAGCACCTTTAACCTCCTGTTCCGTACAGGTTGCAATTTGTCCTGAGGATGAACGGGAAGACGGGGAACCAATGAGAGACTAGCTCTTGGTGTTGGGACAGGCACAGGTCACTCTATTTTCCCATCAGGAAGAAGAATTAACCACAGGCTCAGCCTGCCCCCCGGAACCAGAACAGGGCCTGAAGCCATCCTGCGCTTTTGCGGCCAACTCCAAAAAAGGCGAGTTGTAAAATGGAGCTTCAGGGCACTGCAATTCACAAATCTGCAGAGTTATAAATGATAACTCTCGTCCACAAATATATTGAGGGAAGGCAAAGACGAGGAATTGAAATCAAGGCAGAATTGCAGGAAACAGATTTCAGGAGGTAGATTCGAATCGCCTTTAAAGCACATGAAAAGCGGCAAAACGTTGACAATGATGCCCTTGGCCAAAAAGGGCGTATGCGTTTTTTCCTGAATATATTCAGGAAAAAACGCATACGCCCTTTTTGGCCAACCAAGCAACCTGGAAAGGCAAATCAGCGCTACAAAGAAGTCTCGCTTCCCATCGGTCAAAAGGGCCATGCTGAAAAAAGTGTCAAAACCAGAAATGCAGGACAGGCCATGGAGAAATTTGAGCCTTGCTACACTGATGGGCGGGATGTAAATTGCCAACAGCCACTCTGGAGAAGGGTACGGTGTGTCCTGAAACAGCTAGAAAACACAGCTTAGAGAGCATAGGGCACTTCCACGCATGGGGGTATAAAGTGGGAAAATTAAAAATCAGCAAGATACAAGCACCCTAAAGTTTAGGGCTGCTCTGTTGACAAGGACCTCCACTTCATTCCACCTTAAATATCCCAGGAAAGCGAAAAATGGATAAAAAATTTGAGGTCCATATGTACAATGGAATATCACTCAGCCATGAAATCAATGTCATAAGGCTAGTAGCAGCATGATGAATGGATTTAGGTACGACGATTCTAAGTGAAATAAGTCACACAGAAAAGGACACTTCTCATAAGGTGTCACTTATAGAGGGAATGTAAAAACCGTTACACTTGAACTGAATTACAAAACAGAACAGAGTCACACATGCAGAAAACACACTATGGCTGCTTAACGGGAAAGGTGTGGTGGGGTGATCCATAAAACAAGAGTTTCAAATTAGCTCAGATACCGTTCCATAAACCCAATAAGTAACAGACAAGACCTACTCCTTGCTCAGAGAACTGGACTCAACACGCCCGATTCACCGCACAAGAATATATCTGACTAGTAATAATCTTAAAACCTATGTATTGATATCTCTCTGTTAGTGTGTCAAGTGGGTGTAAAGCGGCATAAACACAGCCGTGAAAAGCAGCTAAACCCCATTATAAAAATAAATTACTTTTAAAAACCCATGAAACAAAGACAGGGAAAGAGAGAGAAATTCTTACACAATTCGTTCAGGGGCTGTGATGCAACCTGGACTGACCATATCTAGACCCACAGCTGGATGAGACATAAGGGTGGACACTCTTGGGGCTGAGAGGTTTGGTGAGGTTGGTGAGCAAACGCAGACCATTTAAAGTAATACTGCTTGCTACCCATCGCATGGGTCCCAAATCTCTAGGTTCAAGGGCATCTTCCCACATCGAAAACATGCATGAGAAACCCAGAAGATGGTACACCGTGTGATGGGGAAAGGTTTCTAAAACGCACCTCATTTCTCATCTCCTTGTGCTCGGGTTCGCCATTCCAGCCACTTTACTAGCAATCTCCCTACTTGGAGCATCAGCACCTTTAACCTCCTGTTCCGTACAGGTTGCAATTTGTCCTGAGGATGAAAGGGAAGACGGGGAACCAATGAGAGACTAGCTCTTGGTGTTGGGACAGGCACAGGTCACTCTATTTTCCCATCAGGAAGAAGAATTAACCACAGGCTCAGCCTGCCCCCCGGAACCAGAACAGGGCCTGAAGCCATCCTGCGCTTTTGCGGCCAGCTCCCGAAAAAGCGAGTTGTAAAATGGAGCTTCAGGGCACTGCAATTCACAAACCTGCACAGTTATAAATGATAACTCTCGTCCACAAATATATTGAGGGAAGGCAAAGACGAGGAATTGAAATCAAGGCAGAATTGCAGGAAACAGATTTCAGGAGGTAGATTCGAATCGCCTTTAAAGCACATGAAAAGCGGCAAAACGTTGACAATGATGCCCTTGGCCAAAAAGGGCGTATGCGTTTTTTCCTGAATATATTCAGGAAAAAACGCATACGCCCTTTTTGGCCAACCAAGCAACCTGGAAAGGCAAATCAGCGCTACAAAGAAGTCTCGCTTCCCATCGGTCAAAAGGGCCATGCTGAAAAAAGTGTCAAAAAAAGAAATGCAGGACAAGCCATGGAGAAATGGGAGCCTTGCTACACTGATGGGCGGGATGTAAATTGCCAACAGCCACTCTGGAGAAGTGTACGGTGTGTCCTGAAACAGCTAAAAAACACAGCTTAGAGAGCATAGGGCACTTCCACGAATGGGGGTATAAAGTGGGAAAATTAAAAATCAGCAAGATACAAGCACCCTAAAGTTTAGGGCTGCTCTGTTGACAAGGACCTCCACTTCATTCCACCTTAAATATCCCAGGAAAGCGAAAAATGGATAAAAAATTTGAGGTCCATATGTACAATGGAATAACACTCAGCCATGAAATCAATGTCATAAGGCTAGTAGCAGCATGATGAGTGGATTTAGGTACGACGATTCTAAGTGAAATAAGTCACACAGAAGAGGACACTTCTCATAAGGTGTCACTTATAGAGGGAATGTAAAAACCGTTACACTTGAACTGAATTACAAAACAGAACAGAGTCACACATGCAGAAAACACACTATGGCTGCTTAACGGGAAAGGTGAGGTGGGGTGATCCATAAAACAAGAGTTTCAAATTAGCTCAGATACCGTTCCATAAACCCAATAAGTAACAGACAAGACCTACTCCTTGCTCAGAGAACTGGACTCAACACGCCCGATTCACCGCACAAGAATATATCTGACTAGTAATAATCTTAAAACCTATGTATTGATATCTCTCTGTTAGTGTGTCAAGTGGGTGTAAAGCGGCATAAACACAGCCGTGAAAAGCAGCTAAACCCCATTATAAAAATAAATTACTTTTAAAAACCCATGAAACAAAGACAGGGAAAGAGAGAGAAATTCTTACACAATTCGTTCAGGGGCTGTGATGCAACCTGGATTGACCATATCTAGACCCACAGCTGGATGAGACATAAGGGTGGACACTCTTGGGGCTGAGAGGTTTGGTGAGGTTGGGTGAGCAAACGCAGACCATTTAAAGTAATACTGCTTGCTACCCATCGCATGGGTCCCAAATCTCCAGGTTCAAGGACATCTTCCCACATCGAAAACATGCATGAGAAACCCAGAAGATGGTACACCGTGTGATGGGGAAAGGTTTCTAAAACGCACCTCATTTCTCATCTCCTTGTGCTCGGGTTCGCCATTCCAGCCACTTTACTAGCAATCTCCCTACTTGGAGCATCAGCACCTTTAACCTCCTGTTCCGTACAGGTTGCAATTTGTCCTGAGGATGAAAGGGAAGACGGGGAACCAATGAGAGACTAGCTCTTGGTGTTGGGACAGGCACAGGTCACTCTATTTTCCCATCAGGAAGAAGAATTAACCACAGGCTCAGCCTGCCCCCCGGAACCAGAACAGGGCCTGAAGCCATCCTGCGCTTTTGCGGCCAGCTCCCGAAAAAGCGAGTTGTAAAATGGAGCTTCAGGGCACTGCAATTCACAAACCTGCACAGTTATAAATGATAACTCTCGTCCACAAATATATTGAGGGAAGGCAAAGACGAGGAATTGAAATCAAGGCAGAATTGCAGGAAACAGATTTCAGGAGGTAGATTCGAATCGCCTTTAAAGCACATGAAAAGCGGCAAAACGTTGACAATGATGCCCTTGGCCAAAAACGGCGTATGCGTTTTTTCCTGAATATATTCAGGAAAAAACGCATACGCCCTTTTTGGCCAACCAAGCAACATGGAAAGGCAAATCAGCGCTACAAAGAAGTCTCGCTTCCCATCGGTCAAAAGGGCCATGCTGAAAAAAGTGTCAAAACCAGAAATGCAGGACAGGCCATGGAGAAATTTGAGCCTTGCTACACTGATGGGCGGGATGTAAATTGCCAACAGCCACTCTGGAGAAGGGTACGGTGTGTCCTGAAACAGCTAGAAAACACAGCTTAGAGAGCATAGGGCACTTCCACGCATGGGGGTATAAAGTGGGAAAATTAAAAATCAGCAAGATACAAGCACCCTAAAGTTTAGGGCTGCTCTGTTGACAAGGACCTCCACTTCATTCCACCTTAAATATCCCAGGAAAGCGAAAAATGGATAAAAAATTTGAGGTCCATATGTACAATGGAATATCTCTCAGCCATGAAATCAATGTCATAAGGCTAGTAGCAGCATGATGAATGGATTTAGGTAGGACGATTCTAAGTGAAATAAGTCACACAGAAAAGGACACTTCTCATAAGGTGTCACTTATAGAGGGAATGTAAAAACCGTTATACTTGAACTGAATTACAAAACAGAACAGAGTCACACATGCAGAAAACACACTATGGCTGCTTAACGGGAAAGGTGAGGTGGGGTGATCCATAAAACAAGAGTTTCAAATTAGCTCAGATACCATTCCATAAACCCAATATGTAACAGACAAGACCTACTCCTTGCTCAGAGAACTGGACTCAACAGGCCCGATTCACCGCACAAGAATATATCTGACTAGTAATAATCTTAAAACCTATGTATTGATATCTCTCTGTTAGTGTGTCAAGTGGGTGTAAAGCGGCATAAACACAGCCGTGAAAAGCAGCTAAACCCCATTATAAAAATAAATTACTTTTAAAAACCCATGAAACAAAGACAGTGAAAGAGAGAGAAATTCTTACACAATTCGTTCAGGGTCTGTGATGCAACCTGGATTGACCATATGTAGACCCACAGCTGGATGAGACATAAGGGTGGACACTCTTGGGGCTGAGAGGTTTGGTGAGGTTGGGTGAGCAAACGCAGACCCTTTAAAGTAATACTGTGTGCTACCCATCGCATGGGTCCCAAATCTCCAGGTTGAAGGGCATCTTCCTACATCGAAAACATGCATGAGAAACCCAGAAGATGGTACACCGTGTGATGGGGAATGGTTTCTAAAACGCACCTCATTTCTCATCTCCTTGTGCTCGGGTTCGCCATTCCAGCCACTTTACTAGCAATCTCCCTACTTGGAGCATCAGCACCTTTAACCTCCTGTTCCGTACAGGTTGCAATTTGTCCTGAGGATGAACGGGAAGACGGGGAACCAATGAGAGACTAGCTCTTGGTGTTGGGACAGGCACAGGTCACTCTATTTTCCCATCAGGAAGAAGAATTAACCACAGGCTCAGCCTGCCCCCCGGAACCAGAACAGGGCCTGAAGCCATCCTGCGCTTTTGCGGCCAACTCCAAAAAAGGCGAGTTGTAAAATGGAGCTTCAGGGCACTGCAATTCACAAATCTGCAGAGTTATAAATGATAACTCTCGTCCACAAATATATTGAGGGACGGCAAAGACGAGGAATTGAAATCAAGGCAGAATTGCAGGAAACAGATTTCAGGAGGTAGATTCGAATCGCCTTTAAAGCACATGAAAAGCGGCAAAACGTTGACAATGATGCCCTTGGCCAAAAAGGGCGTATGCGTTTTTTCCTGAATATATTCAGGAAAAAACGCATACGCCCTTTTTGGCCAACCAAGCAACCTGGAAAGGCAAATCAGCGCTACAAAGAAGTCTCGCTTCCCATCGGTCAAAAGGGCCATGCTGAAAAAAGTGTCAAAAAAAGAAATGCAGGACAGGCCATGGAGAAATGGGAGCCTTGCTACACTGATGGGCGGGATGTAAATTGCCAACAGCCACTCTGGAGAAGTGTACGGTGTGTCCTGAAACATCTAAAAAACACAGCTTAGAGAGCATAGGGCACTTCCACGAATGGGGGTATAAAGTGGGAAAATTAAAAATCAGCAAGATACAAGCACCCTAAAGTTTAGGGCTGCTCTGTTGACAAGGACCTCCACTTCATTCCACCTTAAATATCCCAGGAAAGCGAAAAATGGATAAAAAATTTGAGGTCCATATGTACAATGGAATAACACTCAGCCATGAAATCAATGTCATAAGGCTAGTAGCAGCATGATGAGTGGATTTAGGTACGACGATTCTAAGTGAAATAAGTCACACAGAAGAGGACACTTCTCATAAGGTGTCACTTATAGAGGGAATGTAAAAACCGTTACACTTGAACTGAATTACAAAACAGAACAGAGTCACACATGCAGAAAACACACTATGGCTGCTTAACGGGAAAGGTGAGGTGGGGTGATCCATAAAACAAGAGTTTCAAATTAGCTCAGATACCGTTCCATAAACCCAATAAGTAACAGACAAGACCTACTCCTTGCTCAGAGAACTGGACTCAACACGCCCGATTCACCGCACAAGAATATATCTGACTAGTAATAATCTTAAAACCTATGTATTGATATCTCTCTGTTAGTGTGTCAAGTGGGTGTAAAGCGGCATAAACACAGCCGTGAAAAGCAGCTAAACCCCATTATAAAAATAAATTACTTTTAAAAACCCATGAAACAAAGACAGGGAAAGAGAGAGAAATTCTTACACAATTCGTTCAGGGGCTGTGATGCAACCTGGATTGACCATATCTAGACCCACAGCTGGATGAGACATAAGGGTGGACACTCTTGGGGCTGAGAGGTTTGGTGAGGTTGGGTGAGCAAACGCAGACCATTTAAAGTAATACTGCTTGCTACCCATCGCATGGGTCCCAAATCTCCAGGTTCAAGGGCATCTTCCCACATCGAAAACATGCATGAGAAACCCAGAAGATGGTACACCGTGTGATGGGGAAAGGTTTCTAAAACGCACCTCATTTCTCATCTCCTTGTGCTCGGGTTCGCCATTCCAGCCACTTTACTAGCAATCTCCCTACTTGGAGCATCAGCACCTTTAACCTCCTGTTCCGTACAGGTTGCAATTTGTCCTGAGGATGAACGGGAAGACGGGGAACCAATGAGAGACTAGCTCTTGGTGTTGGGACAGGCACAGGTCACTCTATTTTCCCATCAGGAAGAAGAATTAACCACAGGCTCAGCCTGCCCCCCGGAACCAGAACAGGGCCTGAAGCCATCCTGCGCTTTTGCGGCCAACTCCAAAAAAGTCGAGTTGTAAAATGGAGCTTCAGGGCACTGCAATTCACAAATCTGCAGAGTTATAAATGATAACTCTCGTCCACAAATATATTGAGGGAAGGCAAAGACGAGGAATTGAAATCAAGGCAGAATTGCAGGAAACAGATTTCAGGAGGTAGATTCGAATCGCCTTTAAAGCACATGAAAAGCGGCAAAACGTTGACAATGATGCCCTGGGCCAAAAAGGGCGTATGCGTTTTTCCTGAATATATTCAGGAAAAAACGCATACGCCCTTTTTGGCCAACCAAGCAACCTGGAAAGGCAAATCAGCGCTACAAAGAAGTCTCGCTTCCCATCGGTCAAAAGGGCCATGCTGAAAAAAGTGTCAAAAAAAGAAATGCAGGACAGGCCATGGAGAAATGGGAGCCTTGCTACACTGATGGGCGGGATGTAAATTGCCAACAGCCACTCTGGAGAAGTGTACGGTGTGTCCTGAAACATCTAAAAAGCAAAGCTTAGAGAGCATAGGGCACCTCCACGCATGGGGATATAAAGTGGGAAAATTAAAAATTAGCAAGACACAAGCACCCCAAAGTTTAGGGCTGCTCTGTTGACAAGGACCTCCACTTCATTCCACCTTAAATATCCCAGGAAAGCGAAAAATGGATAAAAAATTTGAGGTCCATATGTACAATGGAATATCACTCAGCCATGAAATCAATGTCATAAGGCTAGTAGCAGCATGATGAGTGGATTTAGGTACGACGATTCTAAGTGAAATAAGTCACACAGAAAAGGACACTTCTCATAAGGTGTCACTTATAGAGGGAATGTAAAAACCGTTACACTTGAACTGAATTACAAAACAGAACAGAGTCACACATGCAGAAAACACACTATGGCTGCTTAACGGGAAAGGTGAGGTGGGGTGATCCATAAAACAAGAGTTTCAAATTAGCTCAGATACCATTCCATAAACCCAATATGT